>NC_137590.1:30128555-30586055 GCF_963210335.1 Falco punctatus | reverse complement strand
CCACGGGTTCCCGGGTGAGGCACACACAGCAGCACCGACACCCTGTGGATCTCTATCCCTTCCCCTCCTGGGCTGGGGCTCTCAAACCCTACCTGCCTTTTACTGAACCCACATGTCTTCCTCCTGAGCACGAAGACGCTGGTGCTCGAGTGAAGTCAGCGTTTCCCATGAACTGTACCTGGTTCCAAATTAGGCGAGTGCAAAGGCAAGAAGCAAGCACACGAGGGGTGGGGGGGGCAGAGATTTTTACAGAGAATAACTGACGACGCATCACCGTGGACAGGAGCCTTAAGGGCAAAACACAGTGCTTGTCAGTTCACGTTTGTCTGGTCTCGGAGAAGAGGCCTTTTCAGGCTCTGCATCATGATAGCTATAACGAGCTGAGTTGAGAGACTTCAATACATGCCCAGCTATGAGTATGGACACTGATGAGAAAGCTTATGTGTGCCTACTCACATTCATTTCATACAAGTAGACACTTAGCTCATTCAAAAGTACAGCTGGCATGATAAGCCTTTGAGAGTACGAAATACATATGAGGGTGTTCAGTTTCCAGTCAGGGTTATGCCATTTTTAATGGCCATATACTTACCCTGTCTGGTGCATTTATTCATTTTCGAGCCCAACTAGATTCAATGATTTTCGTCGTTTTTTTCCACCTCTGTTGACATTGTCTGACAAGACTGTTCAGGCTCAGACTGCTTAGGAAAAACAAACTTTGGTGCCAGATTTTGAGCCATCAGCAGTGTTCCCTCTCATCTTTATTCTGTTGTTCTGTTGCAAAGGAACTTTCAGCTTGGGAGCCACAATGGAAAGAAAACAAATCCAGCTCTTTTTTTTTTTTCCCTCCCCTTTTTTCCATCTTGTGATCTTAACCCAGCTGGTGAGGGAGAAAACTCCCATGTGAGGCATGTGGGTGGAGCCCAATTGTGTAAGCTCCATGCTCGCAAAGTGTTTGGCATGGATCCGCTTGCTCGCTTTGTTTTCCATGGCCAGACACAGAGGGAAGCCACATTCAGCACATTAACAGCTGCCACCTGTTGCTCTGTGCTACTTCAGAGGAACCCTGAGGATGGGGAATCACACTGTGCTCTGGCCCTTGATCTCCATGGAAGTTTGAGATCAGGGGTGTGCATTTGTCCCCACGTTTTTCTTGCTTTTGCAGGCTTTTGCAGGACATGACACAGGTGGTTTGGGAGTCCAAATGGAGAAGAGGTCTTTGGAGCAACTTGAGCACTGCTTTGGTGCAGGTCCCTAGGAAGAATTTTCAAGCTCCATTTGATGTGGCTCTCCTGAAGACACACTCTTCTTGGTTATTTCACTGTGGTCAGAAATTTTGCTGCCACAGACTACTCTTACAATCTTAAGTACCTCAAGAATAAGTACAAGGAAGAGTAAGAGAATACAGAGAAATATCTTACTAACCTTGTCCATGACATTTGTAGGACATCCACCAGATTTCTCCTGTCCTCTGTGCAGTAGAGGTTAAATCGATCTCCATTCCTATGCATCTTCCTGTACATATGTAACAGGGGGGGGGGGGGGGGATGGGGGGGGATGGGGGGGGATGGGGGGGGGGAAGCATATCACTAATGCAGCTAATTCTCAGTATCTTGAAGCAATTGACACAAGTACATGAATTAACTCATCACTTTATATCACTTGAGGCAAATGTGCTATTTGGAGTACCTCTTGGTAAGAATAAGCAATTTAAGATCCATTAGTGTTTGGAATATTCTGCTTCATTAAAACCACAGTCATCCCTAAATGTAAATGAGTGGAGAGAAGCAGCTATCAACCTCTTGGTTGTACTAGACAAACTTAAAAACTCTTTATATTGCAGAGTACTGTAAAAGAAAGGTTTTAATATAAATGCAAGAGAGGCCTTCGGTTTCCAAAAGAGGGTTCTCCTACCTTGGGTTGAAGTTTCTCATTGCTTTCTTAAGTTTTAAAAATGCAATGTGGACTGAGGGAGAGAAAGCAATTCTGGTGTACAGGTTTTAAGCTTTTAATACCAAAACAGTGTCTGTGTTCCGTTCTGGTACTTGCACACCAAAATTCATTTTCCTTTATGATGGCCACAGTACCCAGAACTATGGGAGAATTGGAATTATTTTTTTAAATAATAAATGCTTATCCTCTGTTTTCATTCAAAATCTCCAAGTGATTCAGGGGCCCCTTTTCCTGGGCTGCATCTGAAGAACTTTATGATCAAATCACTTACATTCACGATACTGTGTTCTTTTACGGTAGGTATTATAAATTATACTTAAAAAAGTGGTTTCATATTTTAATTGGATCTGTGACACTTTATAGTGCACTAAACAAACCATAGATTACAATGATTTATTCAACACTTATGGTAACAGAATAAGGAAAAAATCCTGAAAAACTTCTGGAAAAAAGAATGTTCTTTTTCTCCTCAGTTCAGTCACATTCAAGTGTCAAGAAGTTCCTCAACTTTAAAAAGCTATTTTTGTCTAAGCAGTAAAGGTAGGGATGTTGCAGAAGTCACAGGGATTTCTGGAAAAACCAAATGCTTTCACTGTGGTGCCTAATTTAGTCTTAAGTCTTTTCCAAATGTTGAAATACACTTTCAGGGCCACAGACCTTACAATTGATACAAAACTGGAATGTCGGCAGGTAAAGGCTGTCGACTGAATGAGAGATGGGTACTATATCACTACTGAAGAATGTACAGTTGGAACCCAGCTAACAGAGTACAACCTGACTTTCACTCCTCACTGAGGGGCCAATCCAAGTTTTCCTGAAGCCACTGATTTAGGTGAAACTGCCCTCCAGAAAAATAACTGATCAATGCAACAGAGTACAAAAGTGTGTCCATGCGGACAATGTGATGCTACTGGAAGCAATGTACTAGGTGACTGTTGCCATACAACGTTCTTCCCTTGGAAGAAAAATCACATTTCCTGCTTTACACAAATTACACGTGTGGTTTGATAAGACCTCATGTCCTGTTGAAATAGCAACACAGTGCCGAGCTGAACTCACGGCTACGTTGGCTGATAGACTTGTAGACAGGTATGCCAGAAAAAAGCCAGGTGTGCCGGTTCTGACTACGGACATGAGCATCAAATATATTCCAAGACTACTGTACGTCCATCATACAACTTAGATCAGAGTTAGATTAACTCTGATGTATCAAAAAAATAGTTTCCATAACCAAAGTCACCGGACTCTGGTAAATCAGGATTAGTGTTCTGCAGCTGTAAAGAAGATACTTTATAATTAAGCCTGCACCCTCCAGCAGATCTCAGTTGGAGGTACCAGCAGTCTTTGGCAAAAACTGGTTTGAAATCAGCCTAGCTTCCGGCTGAATAGCTCTGCTGGGGGGGAAGAAAGCCTGTGTGTTTCTATGGCTCCCACACAGCACAAGCTCACTTAGAGTATCTGAAAATGTAGACCTAATACATCTTTATTTCAATGTCTAGTAGTTCAGGGAAGAATAGCAAAGTCCTTTCATGTTGAATAGGTTTGAGGGCACTTGGTTGTTTATTTCTCTGAAGCTACACAGTGCCTTGTGTCTCCGCATCAGGGCGAGACCGAGGTTTATGCCAGGCATATTCCACAGTCATATTATTTTTAAAGTCACTTCTAATGTTAGTTTATCCTGGCTGATAGAAATGCCCTTCTTTCCCAACTCCATGTTACTACACAACCTGGCCAGCAACAGCTCAAATCTGATAGCACGAAGAAGTTAAATTTAGTCAACTGTTGGCAAAAACTGGCTCATTACTGTGTCCTTCAGGTGACCCATTTCTACAAGCCTTCACTTTGGTGAGCCTAGGTCAGAGCTTCCCGCCCTCCCAGCCACAGAGGAAGAGTGAGCTCCTGACTTGCACTTGCTCATTTTGCCACCAGCATTGCATTCTCACAGGTGTCCACTCTCCCCACTTGCAAACTGACCCACAACTCCAATCCTGAAGTCTGTGCTGCTGTTAGAAATGTGCTGTTGGGACAGGCTGCTGGGCAGCAGCCTGTTGCAGGCAGCTCCTGGCCAGGAAGGATGGCTGGAGCACTGCTGTCAGGGCCACCTGTGTGAGGAACAGAGGCAGAAGAGCCACACATCCATGCTGTGTGTGGGATAAGGTTTTGCGGCACCTGGCTTTGGACTCTTACTTCACCTCCCATCACACCACCATTTTTGGTGCCAGGCACATTGTGGCAAATTCCAAATTAAAGTGTCCTTTCTATGGCATTTTGACAGCTTCTTGGCCACACATTTTTGCAGGCTGTGGGCCTGAAATGAGACTAATACAGCAGCTTGCAATTCCTAGAGCCCTTATTTTAGACTCACTCCAAACTCAAGTGGACCTTCTTACTTCATTGCTTCACGCTCAGTTCAGATTTGAAAGAGATCTTGGCAACTCTGAGAGCCATGAAATGTTTTAAAGTGATTAATAAGACTGCACACTTACAGCACAGGATGACTCCTGCAGGACTCTGCCTACGTCTCCTGTAGATGTCAGGTAACAATTCATCCAGGTAAAGTAGATAACAAGTGGATTTTTTCATATGCATCCATAACATAGTCTAAACACAGGAATAACAACAAAGTGCTTAATACACAACATTTTCACAACAAAACAGATTAAAAAACACTCTCTGAAAGAAAACAAACCTATTCATACAAGTCCTCTGCCCAGGTCTCCAAATCACTCTTTTACCTGTCTAAATACACACAACATTAAACTCTTTTCATTTCCCTGTAACGCCTCCCGCTGCCCCAGTGGCACGTACTCTCCCTACCTACTCTCATACTGGAGAGCTCATCTCCTGTAGGGCTCAGTGTGGCTGACACATGAGGATGTGCTTCTCCAGGCAAACTCCTGGGGCTCTGGGTACCAAGCTATCAAAGCCAAATCTCACAGTTGCCTCTAGCGCTATAACCCCTGCCCTCCTGGAGCTGACTGCATGCCAGCCTGTGGTCCGGCAGAGTCCCCAGGCGGTGTCATTGCTGCTGCCCAGGCACAGGAGCGGGATGCTGTTTTCTCACAGATGGCCCGTGTTTGCTGTGTGTAGCCAAGGGACATGTACCACTAAATGGCAGGCTGTTTGGCTGGAGGCTCACAGGCTGGTACAACCTAATCAGGCTGGGTACTGCCACGCATCTGTACAACGTTCCCAAGGATCACAACAGTAGTCCTCAGAAACAGGCCAGCTATTCACTGCTGTGACCAGCTACAGCTGTGCTGACACTTTGCCTTTTCTGCTTTTATGTTGTCAGCATCTTTAATGAGCAAACCCCACTGCTGCTTCCCACACTGCCCGTATAGTTTATAATATTTTTCTTTTTCTAATGCAAAGGTTAGGCATTTCTTTGCTCTAATTTTGGATAAATTTTCTCCTTTGCTTCTCTATGTTTTTTTCAGCAACACAGTGTCAAGGAAGTCTCTAGCCTCTTGGTAATAGTGGTTGCAAAGCTCTCTCTTGTTTCCTTACAGCAGAAAGCTGTCTGTGCTCACACTGGAAAAGACCATATGCTAGGAAATCCACTGTTGCTTTTGTGCCCCATATAGCATTTCTCTTTCTTCCCTTAGGGAAGAGCAGTCACAAAGAGTCCCCTTACTTTGTGTTAGGAAGTGGAAGTGCTTACTGTGATAGCAGCACTGCCTTACTCAAATTGGTCAAGAGACAAAGAACTCTGAGCTAGTTGAACTACTAAGGTTGAAATAGATTTATAAAAATATCTGTCCTTATTTATTCATTTGTACATACATTTCTCATCACCCCCTCGGTAACCTGATATTCCTGCAAGTCTATTCCTTTGTTGCATTTTGGCTTCACTTCCTGTCAAATTATTTCATTTTATTTAGCTTCACCTGTCAAAATACATGAGCTAATACTCTTCATGATGACCTGCCACTGCTTCTTAGTCTCCAGTGACAAGATGCAGCAACCACATGCCTGCAAAGCTTGTGCCATGGAAATCACCTGGGCACCTTTACATATACATAAGCAGAGAAGACAAACCCAGACTGAAATGCCTTGACCAGCTTAGTCTGCACGCAGGTGCTGCCAAACAAGAAACCTCTGCTCACAAATATAGTCCTTCCATATCTTTTGTCTCTGGGTTGCCAGATATTCAATGTGTAGGGTCTAATACAATGAACACCACCATTTCCTGAATTTATCCCTCACCAATTCCAAAACACCCTCTGGGAGAACTTATGTAGGGCTTTCTGGGAGTAGCACAACATTCTGGTATAATGTGTGTTCTGAAATAATTTCTTACTCTATGAATTGACTGCACACTACCTGACTAAAGGCGGCAGCAAAGGAAGGAACTCTCTCTAATACTATGGTATTTATTTTTGTCATTTTTACTGCTGTGATGCTGGGTGTTATAATTTATCTGAGTTCTCACTCAGTGTGCAGAGCTACAATAGCTCCATGCCACCTTGCAGCACAGAAAGTCCTTGTCTGGCTAGTCTAATGGTTGTCCAGCAAGTCATTACTTGCACTGGGAGTGGTGAAACGCAAAGCCAGAGTACCTTGGGTAAACAGATACATCTTTCATCTCCCCTGCAGAAGTGGGTGAGTGAGAATTGGTGTTACACAAGACTGTCTTGATGCTGTTCAGAGTGATGAGTTCTACCCTTAATGTTATACCGAGGGAACACATGTGGTGACCAGTGATTGATTACCTTCACAAAGCTCATTTTCACTCAGCAGTGGTGAGTTTCAGAAGGGTGATAATAACGGATATCATTGCCTAAGTTCTCTCTCACATGTTGTCCACTGTCCCATGGAAATCAAGAAGTGATTACTTCCTCTAAGAGCTTTTGTGGTACTCTGGAAACATTGACATTAAGCGGTAGGTACTGCGTACTTACCTATAGGAGCAAAAGTCCGTAATGAGGCTCCTTTAACAACAAAACCCGAAGATGATACAGCAATCAAAGGACTGGAAGAAGGTCTGTAAGGAAATAAGACTGCTTGTAGAAACAAAGCTCTTAGCAGGGATTCAGGACTTCCACAGGATGAGGGATGAACGGGAAGGCTATGTCTACCTGTGAACTCATGTGCTTGAGGAAACAAGAGCTGGAGGCTTCAGAGAAATGCTTGACCGGCCTTGGAGGCACAGGTTACATAAGCTGAATAAGGAAAAAGTAGATGCTCACATTACCTGTTAAAATAAAGAAATACCCCTCTTCAGGAGATTTTAGCTGAGATGCTTCCAAGCATGAACCCTTCTTAAAAAGGGAACATATAGATTACCAGAGAGCCAAACGGGGTGAAGGTAATACCTGCCAGTTTGTCAGGAGCGCGCCATCCTCTACAGCAAAAGGCCCAGCAGAGGAGATGGCAATGGCTGATGCAGGTGCATCCTCCTGTTTAAGGGGGTCAAATAAGCAGCTTGCTCCTCCTCATAAGAGGTACCAACCACAGAGGCAATAGTGCTGGGTTAGGGCACTGCTATTGCTCATCCTTTACCGCTTCCATGTAAGAAACGGCAGCTGCTCAACCCCCTGCCCCTGACGCATGCCTGAGCAGCACCTCACAGGGTGCACAGTGTCAGTAGGAAATTGAAGTAATGAGGCTCAATTAAGCAGCTCCCCATACAGTTGTGGATGAACTTGTCCCAGCAAGAGTACCTAGATCCAGTGGCTCAGCAGGGTGGTTGTGTGATGTGCAGCTGGTTCAAAGCCATTTGTAGAACACTGAATATTCCTCCTCCCTGTGGGACACACTTGCCCTTTTGAGTACCACACACACAGGGTGTAGCCAGGGGGGCCACAAAGACAGAGGATTTTAATGCCACCCCTTCCATTTTTATACATGCCTGTTTACCAAGAAGTAAGAATAGACAAAGGGAGGAAAGGTCCCCACCTTCATAAAAATCAAGAAGGCTTTGGCTGACATAACACTGGCTTGCTTCTGCAATGAAATTTGGGCATCATTTAGCTTTACTTTCATTAGTGCGTATGTAGGACAATACTCACCTTCACTTAGAAGGCCAGCACAAAATTTTTTGTCTTTTCTTCTTCCCAAGTGAGTTTTCAGTGTGGGATTTACATGGTCGCCAGAATTTTTGCAGCCTTTTCCCAACAGTATATTTCTGCAAAAACATACAGATCTGAAAAGATAAAACCATTTATTCCCATTAAGAGTACTTAAGGGGAAAAAAAGAACAGTCTTGTTTAAATTTAGTATCATTACATTTTGTACTTTTTTTTCCCCACCAAGCCTTTTTTCTCCAGCTGCTCTCATAAGAACGATGCTCCTAAACTTCCAGCCATGATGGAAATGGGAAGCGAGCCTCTGATGTCTCTGATGTCAGGCCACAGAAACTGAACTTACTTCCTTCAGGGAAAGTTGCTGCTTACGGCAACACATGAGTCACCCAGTTGACTTTCGCTGTAACACCATATAAAATTTGCAGAATTGTACACATATAAGCTTGCACTCGGTAATTAGAGGAGCAATGCTGTTCATTGCAGACGACCACTCAGCTGGAGAGCTGCATGGCAAAGTGACCTGGATGTATGGGGTGGGGGACTTTTGGTGTGGCAGGAGGCGGATCCTTTGAAAGGTGGCATTCAAAGGCAGAGGTGAGAAGTCTAATTAATTTAAGGATCCCAGGTATTCTGAGAAAGGTTTTTGCTGACTTACAGTAAGACAATGTTTGCATAATTGCCCAAACATGTAGCCTTTGAATAATAATAATATTGCTGTTCTCTGAGATATACTTTATTTTTGGAAGTGACCTGATAAGAGCAGAAACAAAACACTCAATTTCACAGTTACATCAAAACAAAAATAGTTACACGGCACATGCAGAAATTAAAATCTATTACAGCAATTTTTGCTAAGAAACTAAACATCCCCTAAAGCTAGACAACTTCAACCATTTCAGTTTGGTTTTGTTACGATTGGTTATCCTCTCTGTATCGCTACTTAGGCCTGAGATCTTTTCTTCATGACTGCTCTAATCCCATTCTTTTGCTGTTTTCCATCATGCTAGAAATATTCTAGGTCCTAGACAATGTGGATATCCAACTCATGTAATTAAAATGTAACTACAACAATCTTTTTCATTTTCCTTATCACAAAAAAAAAATACATATTGAATCCTAACAAACTTTATGGATGTGTTTCTCATTTTGAGTCTTATGCAGTATCCACTGGAGACAAATGGGATAATTTCCCATGAATCCAGCAAGCACTGATACAAATAACAGAGCAACAAAACAGCACTCGTAAAAAAATCCTTGTAAAAATTACAAGAATGCAAGTCTCCTTGTCTGAAGACATGCAACTCCTGAATCACTGAGGAATCTACTCATCAGCTTTCAACCTTCCTGATAACACCGCCCAAAGAAAAAGAAGCTTCTTTTCTCCTTTCTAACCATATTTTGAGCTGGCTAGAAAATCATAACTACAACTTACATTTCCATACACGTGTCGCCTCCAAGAAAAGCAACACAGAAAATGTCCAGACAAGCCCCTGTAAAGTCCTGTTAAACCATTTGGGGGATCACCTTCAAAGGCTCCCGAGATTTTTTTGTTCTCCCTTGAGGTCTGTAGAATTTTTGCCACCAGTGCCAGAAGGCAGAGAACCTGGCTCAGCCTATCCTTTTTGATACTCTGACTGACCCTATTTGGCCACGGTTCATCAGCAAAGTATTTCTTAAAGGACAACAGAGCATTTGTTCTGATGCTGCAAGTGGGAAAACAAACCTGGATACCACTGTGCTGTGTCTGCCCTCTTTCCTTTAGTGAGTAGTTAGAGCACCATGACAGCACTGCCAAGTCCTGACAGACCTGGAGAGAGTGGCACCAAGCCGTCCACCAGCTAGGGGAGAAGGGTCTGACAGTGAGTTAGAGCTGAAGGGTGTGAGGTAGAGAACATTTGCCTCAAGTGCTGAGCAATCAGGGAAGATAACTACTGTAATTTGTAGCCCTGCACAGCAACCTCCTTGGCTACCTGCAGTTCTCACTGACACTGAAGTGGCCGCAGTTAATGGGCTTCCACCAAGGGTGGAATTTGCACCTCCTCTCCTCTTATTCTCTTCCTATAAACAAGTACAGATGATCCTGTCCTCAGTGCCAGTCTGCAGATACCACTTATGCCATCAACACCATCAAGGGGGAAAAAGTTGCAACAGGTCTGACCTAGTGTTTAGTATGAGGTACACAGTCAGTTGGCTGCTTGACTTGGTTGCACTCCCAATCACCTAGTGGGAAATGAGGGACAGAAAGAAAATACTTCACAATGAATCTTGGCATTTTTTCTCTCCTTTGCATTCCTCCCCCACCTTTGTTTCACAGCTTTGCTGCCAAAGGCTGAGGAGGAAAAAAAAACCCACAGTGCAAATCTAAAAAGCCATTTTTGGTAATGAGTTTTAGTACCAAATTCCCAATCCATGCTTTTCCAGGTGGCTTGTTTTTATCACACACACCATAACCTAGGAGTATCTTACGGTTTCTCTCCTGACAGGTTGGATATTTAAATGCACAACCACTTATACTTTCAAGAATTCAAATCTGCAGTTTCAAAATGGAATTATGCCAATCACGTAGGCCATCTGGCTAAATTTGTTGTTAGGAAGTCATAAATAAGAATGACATGGGGTCACTTGATGCAAAGGCACTGACATTTCATCCATGGTTTATTACTATCCTCTGGTCCAAACTGAAGTGAGCTTATGGTCTCAGCTTAGTTTTTAGTGGACAAACTGTCACAGTTTCCCTCCCCTTACTGTAAAGAATCCATATGCTGCAGAAAGGATTTTATAGCCTCAGTTGCGTGGCCCATACCCTAGCAGCATGCTCACTGATTTCAACAGCACATTTCACACATCTGGAAATGCACCACAGAAATTAATTCTGTGCAACGGTCAAGGAGGGAGCCTGCACAGGTCCTTGCCCTTTCACTTACAAAATCATAAGATTCAACACCAGGTTAAAGAAAAAGAATTCTCATCATAAAAGCAGGAGTAGGTTGCAGGGCTGTAATACACGAGGACTCTGCAAAACTACCCTGCTCATGCACACGTGCACACAACGTCTGTATTTTCAATTGCCTCTTGACATAAAGAGTAGTTTTGATCTAGAAAAAAGGCTCAGAACTGGTATGAGGATCTCACTCATCTATTTCTCCTAAGAAATATGTTCTCTTCTGGTCTCCTCAGAGGGATGTGTCTTCGTAGGCAGGATCAGCACTGCCAGAGAAGAGTTGAAAAAAAAAATCATTTGTGGATTCATGATCATAGTTTCAAGAATCTTGTTGGCTGAGGACTAGCATTAGTCTATTTGTGTATGTGTCTGAGGGAGGGTAGGGTCTCAAAGTAGGTAAAAGGCAGATTGAAGGAAGAAAGTAATCTCTTCTGTGTCCTTAGTAAATAGGACAAGAGATGGGCTTACCTGCAGCTAGAGATGTTAAGGAACAGTGAAGCTAGAGCAGCACTGAGAAAGAGTGCCTAGAGGAGGTGTGGAGTCCCTGTTGGTGGCAGTGCTTGCAAGGACACTGTTCCTGGGGAGATGCAGATATGGTTGAGGACAGAGTAAATAACCTCTTGATAGACATTCCAGTCCTGTGACTGACAAAAACGTTCTACTCTCTTCCACCCATTTGCTGGTTTCTGAGATCTTCTAGCCTGCTGCACTGACAGCAGTGACAAAGTATCTCCGTTCTTCCTATCTGGTCTCATGGCAGAGTATGCCAAAAGCAGCAGGGAAAACAGACAGGGAAAATGTAGCCACAGAGCATGAAATGTGGAAAATAAGGATATACTGATGGCATGTGAGCTGTCCCTTGGTCTCCAGGTGAAACACTGGGGCTTGGCAGGCATGCAGAGCCTGCTCTTGGGTCTGCGGGCATGTGTCTGCCTGACACCAGAACAGCTGCGGGTCATCCGGATAATTCAGTGGTCTCATAACCTTTATGAGCAATTACTCAGCAACATCCAATAATTAAAAACAAATATGCTGCAGGTAACATGGAGAACAGCTGACAGAAGCCAGGAGTAAAGACACCACATAAAAAAATTAACAGAACTGGCTGCCATTAAAATGAGGCAGCCTCCACGTGAACTGTTGGCTGCTGGAGTCACGTTCGTACGGCCAGAACTTCTTTTTTAGTGCCCTTTTAAAGCAGCTGAAAATATCCACTAACCCTGAGAACAAACGTATCATTTTAAAGCAGAATAGGCCTGTAAGACTTTTTAACACTTGTTCGTTGATTATATTAATGCCAGAATATATTAAAGAAGTGCAATATAAATTTGATTTTAATTGTTTTGTACACACGCCAGTGAAAAGGAACTGATTGGATACAGTTCACAGGCAGTATGTTAATACGTTATTTTCATATGATGATAGCTTTGCATAATCTTTCTTTTTCCAAGATTTAGAAGAACCTGTTGTTAACCAAAGCACAGGAGAGAGGAAGAATACAATTTACATAAAATCGGCTACCCTACACATTAATTAGTAATGTGGCTGAGCGGAAGGTGTGTTCACTTAGTAGAAAGTACACTTTATAATTTATACACCAGCTGTTTCAGTGCTTTCTAGTCCATTTTCCTCCCTGCCTGCCTCTAATGAAATCGTGTTACTGGAGAATTGACTGGGGTGAATTGAGATTTTAATCCCATTGACGCTTCTCTATGGAAAGGCACACTGGTGGGAACTTTTAATGGAAGGTCTGTAATCAGAAGACACTTGTATTCAGTCCCCCACTATAATGACTCTCATCAAATGTTAAAGCCCAGGCAGTGTGCAGAAGGCTAGAATTTCAAGGTTTTTGACCAACCCCATTTGAGGCATTCCTCTGGGAGTGTGTGATTACTCAAGTTTAGCAGTTTATTGCCTCATCTTTCAATATCCAGTGAAGCACAAAATTCTCATCTAGGTTGCTCTTTTTACTTAAAGAACAGGCCAAAATAGACTGCAGAGCTACTAGCACTGTCATTGAGGTTAATTCTTGCTTCTCAGTTAACAGGAGATCAATGGAAAAGCTTTAAAATATTAGAACACAAATGCTGCTTAGTCTCTAAAAATGCTCAGCAGCCTTTGTAAAAATTCTGGTTCACACCACACGCTTTTCCAATACACCCATGCTCACATTTATTTATTTATTTATTTATTACCAAGTGCTCCTTTAAGGCTAAGAGTAACATTAATTGAGAGGTGGTGCTGTTCAGCAAAGAAGGATGTAAACATGTATTAAAATCCAGCAGAGCGAACAGTTTTCCTATTCCCCAAACTTTGCAGTCAAGAAAAGTAGTCATTAAAAGAGAGGTGGTCAAAAAGCAAGCTGAATTGGGAGTTAATGGGACTCATTATGTCGGCTGCATGTTAGTAATGTCTCCTTCTCTACCAGAAAAACAAGCAGAAATAGACACAGAAAAGCAAAACCCACTTAAACAAATGCCTGTTAAAATCCCTGTGAGGAGAATGCATTTGCTGTGAACAGACACAAACACATCAATTAATACAGTGGAAGCCACTTAAACAAATACATGTTAAAGAAATAAACTGGAAAAATGAAGGAACTTCTGACAAAAGATGCCAAATGCTGTTAAAAGGAATAAATCTATTTAAAAATACAACATATTTTTCAAATGCAGGAACTCGAACTAGAAGGAATAATAGGAAGAATGCCTCTGAAGAATTAATGTTAAATGAAAAAAAAAGTCCTTCCCTTCCTTCTCCTTTTCCTTCCTCCCCAAAAAAGGAATCAAGATGAGGGTTTCTTTAATAAGCATCTCTCTGGCAACTCAATGAATACGTTTGAATGACTTTCCTTATTCCCTGTTCCTTTCTTATTGAATTGGTCAGACAAAGGTCTAATTTGGGAGTGTTTTTACTTAAAGGAGCTCTTTCTTTCTGACACTTCTTTTGGGCCAGCATGGGTTCAGGATTTTCTGTTCCTTATGCAATTCACTCCCTCTGCTCCCTTTCTTATTTTACTTATTTCAAAAAATGTTAGGATCCACTTGTTATTAGAGGTTCCTTTTTTATGGCTTCCAATCTGAATAGGTACCTACATTCCCACATTCCCCACAGAATTCATTGCAGTTACTGTACATGCATTATAATTCATACAGGAAGGATTACAATGCAGCTTTTCATTGGACTATGTTTGTGTGCATTTTTCAGGGCTTATTTCATGTGGACATACGTGTATAGATTTTTCTGTATGCCTGAGTGACTTTCAGAAGGTCTTCTTTTGGACTTTTTCTGCTCAACTTTGGTGGGATTATTTGAGAGCTCGAAGTGTCCAGATTTGAAGGGAACATCCGAATTTCAGACGTCTTTATAGTTTCCACAATAGGTCATGAATACCTTTTGTTGTATCAGCCCTAATTTTTCCAGGCTCTCTCCTGCTTCCTTTTACCAGCCTCCTGTCCACTCCCTGTACAGTTTTCTCACCCTCCAACCCGGCAAGTCAACCTCTGTTCCCAACAAGCTTTCTACTGGTGTCTCTCAGAAGTACCAATCTGTGCATCAATGATCTGCATGCTTCACAGACATCCATTAATTTATTTCCTCAGCACCTATATTAAGCATGTAATATTACATCAGACTGGCAGAGGGAGAGCTGAAACAGAGACAAGCAACCAAGTCACCCAAGGGCACTCAGAAAATCTGCTCCAGAGCCAGAAATCCCATCCAGACTTCTACTTCTTAAACCCAGCTATTACTGAGTAAGTTTCATGTGGTCCTAATCCACCAAAAAGAGCAAGATACAAATTCAGACATTTTGAAGTTGTGCCTAACTACATAATACTGACATTTTACTATGTGAGCTATCTTTTCTAGCTCTCTGGAAGTAAACAAGCTTAGCAACTAATAAATAAAGCCATTAAAAGCTGATTAAATTTGAGCAAACGTGACAGATTATTTCTGTAAAGGGCAAGGAGACTCCTGAGTGCAGACGATCACTCCACTTACTCCATACTCACCTTTTTTATTGACGCTAACCTAGCTACGAACACTCCATTTTGAAGAGGACACACCAAAGAAAATGTGGAGATAGTTGTGAGATAAGAGTTGGTGAAAGGGGGGGAAAAAAGATGCATCAACATAATAAAATAACTGGCTGGGCTGTAGCATTGCTGGAAAAGACTGAAAGGAGCCCTGGACCATGAACAGATCAAGGCATGAGTTGTTACCAAAACGAAAGACACAGTAGTTCGTAATGTGTAAATAGAGTTGTCACATAAGAATGGAAAGGGAGAAAGAAAATACATTCCAGTAAAAACCCCAGGGACAGAAAGCATACCTGATCCTTCAGGCGTTCCCAGCACCACCTTTCTAGAATGCTTAGAGCATCTTTTTTGCCCTTAAGGTAGTCAAATAGCCACATGTTGGTTAGGGACATTCTGTATCACTAGCCTAAAACTACAGAAAGAGTGAAGAACCTTGTTTTCTGGTTAGAATACAATTACAGACATCTGCTGCTTCCAGTATTTCTGTAGTGCCTCCTAAATAAGTCAGTCACAGATCAATCTGACCCTGTACTTTTTATAAAAGATCAAAAGCTATAGACCCAAATAATTTGAAAAGAAGACAACCTCAAATTTCTGTTTTGATCTACTTGGGTTTCTTCACTCTCTTTTTCAGGTGGTTACTTCTTGAAAATGTGGAGTGTGGTAAACTGCCCCTGTAGTAAAGACAACAAAACTCCAAACATGGTGGAGACAGGATATAAAGAAATACTTGCATGACAAAAATGTGCCTGTCTTTAAAGTTGGTTCTTCTGACTGGCTACTAAGGCATGACTGCCTATGTGCTATTTGAGCTGTGAAATACAGCAAAGAGGGTCATAAGAACAGCAAGACCTTCTCCTTCTAACAAAAATATTGCTGTTTATAGCAGGGAAGCCCTCTTAAATACATTTGCACAGCACTTAGCACAATGAGCCCCGGTCTTCAGTGATACAATGATAATAACTGTCAATAACACTGTTTATGGACATTTTCTTTTTTCAACAACATAAGGGTGCTTTTCTAATCCACAAAGGCTATAAACTTGAACTATCACACTATTTCTAAGGGCAGAAGTGAGACCAGAGATCAGGCAGATGAAGCGTGTCTTTTGTGATTTATCTGTTCACTGCCACCACCTTCCTTCTGCAGTGAAACCATGATGATCAGTGCTTAACTCAAATGTAAATAAGTATAACATCTTCTGCAGGCCAAAACAATAATCCCATTCAGACCAACATAAAAATGGACAGGACTAGGAAGTATAAGCCATCTACACTTCCTATATAAGGTAGCTATAAGATAATTTAATAGGAAAGGTACAACATTTGCTCTGTAAAAAATCACCATGGACTAGACAAAACCACAAACATCTATGGTAGGAAACAAGCCCATGTGAGTCCCAGGGGGTAGACTTGCCAGCTCAGTATGGCATAGGTCCTTCCCCTCCCCAGACTAGAGCTATATGTCCATGGCATTCATTAATTTCTTGGCCTCTGTTAATGTCTAACAGCTTAACACACCGTATGCTTTTTCCTCAGGACAGCCTGCCTTCAACAACATGGTTCTAAGGAAAGGAAAAAAAAATAATCAAAACCTAGTACTGCCGTTCAGACAGAAAAGAAAAAACAAGTCAGCAGACAGAAAAAAGAAATGTCATTGAAATTTTGTTGTGTTGAATCACTTAAATGAGATCATAAGCTACTATAATATATTGATTTTTTTGCATTTCCTGGGAGGATGCCATTTGAAGGAGACAAGGTGCTTTATATTTGCTTTTAGGCATTATTTAACACCAAGTTTTACTCTTCTATGTAAAGATTCAGTTGTGTGCCAGGAACTTGATGAGTGTAATTTTATCATATCCACAGGGGTATAACATGGTCATAGAGCTCAGAGCTCTATAATATGCAAGTTCTTTTACAAATTCCTGTGACCTACAAAAAACACTTTTGTATGTAAGTACCTTCAATAGATTAATCTAGCTTCCCTTAATATTTTATGACCATGCATGTTTAACAGGGAAGATGCTTATAGTGGCAGTATTTTATACCCTTTAATTATGTGGTAAATATTCAAAATACAATTCCATGGTTTCTTACAGGAAACAGTAACAGCAGTGGTAGTTACAGAAGTGAAAGAAGACAGGAACAGGTTATTCATGCCCCACACAGAGGAGAAGACAGGGCATAGAAAGAAACAGTTTTCTTTGAACTTTCTATTAATAAATGTGTCCACGCAAGTCTACTACGTAGCATAGCAAGTTTCTACTATTCCAGCTATATCAGACTCTTCCCCAGGAGTTTCAGTAGCAAAACCCTCCCTTTTCTGCAATAGCATTACTCCTTTACGGTTTGGTTTGCTTTCAGCAAAAGGTAGTTTACCTGAGCAAGCCAGCCAAAAGAGGATAAAATGCATGTGTTGTTATTTTCCACATGAATCACTGACACGGTGACTTAATTTTCAAAGAGGATGGAAAAACAACGCTACAGGATTGATGTAAATCTAGAAAGATGGGCAAAGGAATACACATTTGCAAAGACCTAATGAACAGCTCTTCTGCAGATAGTGACTAAGTGTAGGAAATAGCTGATGTTTTGGATCAAACGATCTACAATCATGAATTCACAGTAAAAAGGAGATTTTTGCACCACTCAGCTGGTAGACTATAGGACAGATAACTTACAGAAAGGTGCGTTTTTCCCACGAATACTCAGTACTCCAAAATACATTAAATTTCTTGTTGTTTTTAGGAAAAAAACACTGAAAGACTGTTTTTTGGAAAATTTTGGCAAAACGGTAAGTAGAATTCTACCTCAAAGGTAAAAGTAAAATGAAATGAAAAAAATTAATACACAGCACCTCTTAAGCCAAGGGTAATATATAGCATTTGCTAAAAAAAAAATACAAAACAAAACCCAAAACATTAAATAATAAAAAATTAAAAATATTTTTAAAAAATTAAAAGGTATAAAAAGAAAGAAAGAAAGATTGTGTAGGCTGGAGTAAATCATGACCTAGTGCAAAGAGGCCCCACTGTTTTTTGAGGCACCTCCCCCACACTGGTATCAGTATCAGCTGGGAGCGATGCAAATCGCTGACAGAGTCTTTTGGGTTCCAGCCCCACAGCGAGACCCACTTGCAGGATCCACTTGTGGCAGCGTCCAGTAGAAAATCCGGACCTGTGTCTCTGGAAATGCTTTCTGTGCCTCTCACATCTGCCCAGCTGCTGCACCTGGGGAGTCTGTCTGAGCCGACAGACCAGAAGCACCGGTCCTACAGTTTCCATAGGAAGCTGGTTTTTATGCCCAGAGAGTTTCTGCTGAGCTCAGCTCTCTTACAGCCTCCTCCAGCAGACGACTGCCCTACAAAGCCAGCTCCTGGGAGAGGGACTAGGTGCAGGCCATTCTCCCAGAAGGGGAAGAAGCCCCAGGTGCCACAGCACAAATGACTCTCAGCAAACGCCCAAGTGCCACTGAATTTGCATGCTGCGTGTGGGCAGGCTAAAGCACGTGCTTAGAAAAGGGCCACAACTGTGGTTCAGGAACCAAGCTACCGTTATGTGTTCACACTGAGTAGAAAGTGGATCCATGAAACAGTGCATATGTTTGTCTGATAGTCGTTAAACAGGGATTTCACTGCAGATCTTCTGGGGAAAATCTATCAGGAAAGAGCTGAGTATCTGCCTCAGTCTTGGCATGCAATAATGCAGCTCCATTACCATTAGGGAATTGGCATATGTCTGGAATTAGGTGCACTGGCAATCAAGCCACTTCTTTACAAATAACTAAAAAAAGCGAACAAACTGTTTGTTATCAAATTGATTCAGGCATCTGGGACACAGTGGGTGAATATTATTGATTATTTTCATTCAGGTTTTAAAGTGAATTTACTTTGGCCGACTGCTCTCCTTTCATATTTACTTGCCATGAACGTTCGGGTGATCAAGTTTTACTAACACAGATGTGACCTTGACCAAGTCCTTTTACCCCTTTACGCTTCCATTTCCTCCTTCTCTCTTACCTGTCTCAGTTGTAAACTCAAATAGATTGCATCTATTAAGGTTCATATTAAGGTCTATACCTTAATTAAGTATACTGGGCCCTATCTTGTCTGGGATCACTCTGCACAACTTTAATACAAATCAGAATAAAAATAAATTGTGCAAAATGCATTTTGAAGTCTCATACATGGTGGATGTTAGTGGGAGAGGACTTTGAAATTCAGGGGTGACATCTGAGCCAGATGCACTTTCTTTCTTGTTCATCCGAACACGTAACCCATCTGCCCAACTGCAGTGAGGCTATGCAGCTGAGACTGTGAATACTGAGTGTGGGCTACTTGCATCAACTTGCTTCCCAGAGGGGTTAAAAAAATAGGAAAAAAATTTTGAAAAGAATTTTGAAAAAAAAGCCAACATAGAATTAAATTCCAATCTGCTCAAAGAAATTTCAAGAGCAGAAAATAGTGACTACTATTGTTTGATGTATTACTGGCAAATTACATGTTCTGCTGCACCCCTGTGCTTTTTCAAAGCCCGGTAACCTGCTTGAGTTGCCTAGTAAGCAGACAGTTTGTAAGCAGAAGCAAAAATGATCATAAAAAGCTTTTTTTTCCCCCCATTTTTCTGGGACTAGATATGTATGTAGCTTCCTCAGCCACAAAGAGTTTTTGCTCAAACAGAAGTCACAGAAGCACTGCTTTCCTACAGACTTCTGTCATAGGTCCCTAGTGCAGGGCGATGTTAACACAAGCTCCTTACCCTGCCCTTTGTAGTCCCACGACATTCCCACTCTTCCCAGATCCCCTGGCTACTTTCACTGGTTAGAGAGAAGACAGCACACGCAGGAGCTGCTTTAATTACGTAGCTGCTTACCTGCCTGCGCTGAGCGGGCCATTACCAAGGAGAAGGGGTAATGGTCCTATTCCACTTCTCAGCATATGAGCACGTATGAATTCTGGCTTCCTTTTTCTTTGGCTCTGTGTTTTTCCACACAATTGCAGGAGTCAAATAACTTTGAAACCTCTCCCTCATCCAGTTTTGTTGAGGCTGTACAACTGATTCAAGAATTAGTAGAGTAACCCACAGAGGACATACCTGTATAAGCCTTATTTCCGTAGGGGCTCTGGCCTTGCAGAAGTTGTTTTGCCAGGGGTGCGTGGGCAGATTCAGCACCAAGCACAATGCTGTTCCTATATGTAGGGATGCCAAGCCCAGAGAACGTTTCATACAGCAAAGCCACCATGTGCAACATCCCTTCCTTACCACAGGACAAGTAAGGGGGGGTGAGGGGCAGAGAAAGACAACAGCTTATGTCTCTTACGGAACAACACCAAAAATGTGCCCTTGGGTAGGGTACCGCAAAGAAGCCCTTCTGAGCTGTAGCTGCTTAGCAAAAAAGTCCCTGAGCAGCCATTCCTTGCAATTTATCACTTTTGATGGTCAGCCTTTTCAGCCTTCTAGCCCACTAGCCTCAGCTGCAGAGACAGGACCCAGTCCTGAAGGCTGGCTGGTCCTAGACTGTGAAACCCCTTACTCATGAGGGCCAAGTTCTCAGCTGCTGTAAACTGAGACAATTTCACTGAACTCACTCAAGCTAGGTAAGCTTAAACCAGTTGAGGATCTGGTTTAACCAATACAACTTCTGATTGCGCTTACTGAATAATGAAAAACAAGAATGTACTTTGTTCTCAGGAATATTTGGTTTGTATTTGTGGGGTTTGTGTTGGCTTTTTTTGTGGTTTTTTTTTTTTTTTTTTTTTTTTTTAGGAAGAAGGGGTGAAGTTAGAGGAACTGTTTTTGGCCTGCTCAGGAGTTGCAGAGCTAAAGCTGGGAAGCAATGCAAAAGAACATTTTAGTAAGTAGAGAGTGCCAAATGAAACCCTGGCTTTTCTTCTGCAGATGGAGAAAGCTAAATACAACATTCATGTTACCTCAGTTTCTTCTATCACTCCAGACAAAACCATTGCCAAGACAAAATAACCCCCTCTGCTATTGCATAAACTCTTCATGTGCAGTTATTTCTACTAGCCAAACAGAAAGAAATTAATCCCATTTTGAGCACCAAATGCATGGCCAAAGACTTCGTTATTTTGTTACCATTTGGGGCAAACATGCAGGAAGAAAAGAAAACTTTGCCAGAATTTCAGACTGAAATGTACGTTGACAACTTAGCTAGTGACTTCCCAGTGCCATTGTGAGGGCTTTTTTTCTGATGTTTCACCCTGGAGGCATCATCTCATGAGTTCAGCAGGCAAGATGTTGCTATGACGTAGACCTCATCAGATCAAAGCCACTGCATGGAGTGCCAGGGACGGATATGATTCTTTGGACTAATTTTATTATTTTAACTCCACCGACCTCAGGGCGTTACACCAATGATGAATTTGGCTCATCATCCATCAAATGAAGCTTAACATCTTTTGTTCCAAGCCTTCCTTTCTATCCACCTCCTCTGCTACCACCTGCTATTACTCTTCGGGTATGTTTACACCACATATTGCAAACAGCCATGAGCAAGCTCTGCCCACGCTCCAATCTGACAGAAGCCATGTGATTGCACTGGCACCAAGCCTGAGCTAATAATCTCTCCTGAGAAGGATTTTTTTCAGTGAATAGCATGGGCAGGATGAGTGTACATCTACCCATACAGTATCAACATGCCCAAAGACTAATTTATGCTGGGAATCTCCGTAGAGGTCTGGAATCTTCTTCCCTCTTTCTTTTCACACACAGACTTTTTCCCATGAAGAGATCTTGTACCTGCATTCACAATCCCCACAGTCAGCAAAATGCTCCTGAGTGGGACAGGGAGTTACTGTTTGCGTAACAGTCACCTGTTGTTACAGACTACTTCAGAAGTGCTCAGTCCTAGATACTGAGCTTTCTTCTCCACCAGTTTAAACAAGTTTTTCACCCAAAGAGTTGACAACACAATCCCATCACCCAAATTATACCATCTCTCCTCCCCCCTTTCTTTCTACTCTTCCACTGCTTTCCTTTGTCTTCTGCATCAACATCACCATGGCTTGTTGATGGCATCATTCCTGCATATGGCTCATCACCCTTCTCTGCAGTCCTACTTATTGTATTTCCTGGGTTCTTACTTGGCAGCTTCATCTTTTGCTTTCACAGACCTGGCAGAGCGCTCTCCTGGGGTCTCGCTACTCCACCATATCCTTGATCTGCACCAGGGTGAAGGCAAACCTGTAAATATCACCGTGATTGCAATGTTAGATAACCTGGGCCTCCACAGCAGAAAGGGAACAGTGAGATCCAAGGAACTGTGGCGTCTGTGAGCAAGTATCGCGTACTCTGCATCTCTTGAAATTTATTTTCTTTGAAGTAGGTAGAGGTTGGGCTTTTCATATCATTTTTTTAAACAATTTAAAGCTACCTAAACTCAGTAGTTTCACTTTGCTTTTGTTACCAGTTTAAATGAATGACCATATCCCAAGACAAGCCAAGTAGTTATCCACTCCAAGATGGTTTTCCACACAATTTTTAGTCACACACTCCTGTACTCAGATGCTTTGGGTTGCTCAGCAGGTACCCAGAAGCACAACCAGGGTATGCTCATGGTTTCAGTACACTCAGTTATAAATTCAGGCTGAGGCTGAGCATTGACATTCCTATTTCTCTGCATGTGTGTAATGAGGAAGGCAGTCTATTGCTCGGTAATGTGAAACTCCCTCCTCCACCCCAAATACAGGGTAGAACTAGGAAATGTCTCAGAGCAAGAGGTACTAATTTTAACATCAGATATTTGCATACCCACACAGTATTTTTGCATTAATGGAAGCTGAAAGGGAAGCCTGTTTTTCCAGAAGGTTTACTAATAGCTTTGCAAAAAATTATGCCATAAAGAAAAGATCACCAACTAAACAGAAGCAGCATGGAATGTGGCTCAAGAAAGAAGAGACAAGTAAGGAGTGTGGAAGCACATCAAGAAGACAGAAATAAGACAAACATTTTACTTTCCTCAAAGCCAGCAACGAAAATACTCTGATAACATTTCGTGTGTGTGCATCCTCATGGCCATATTTACTGTCCTTGTCAACACCTTCCACAACACCAAAAGGTTTTAAGTTCAGAAGATGCAGTATCATTTCATCTTCCGTCAAATCTGAGACTGCTAATGAAAGACCTTGTAAAAGTTATGTGGAGTTTGTATTGGCAAAGGATTATAGAGATACCTTTCCAGAGCTTAGCAGTTGCTCATGAATTGTCCATTGATGCAGGGAAAGGGAGCCAGGGAATCCAACTATCATTCTATACTCTACAACTTTTTTTTTTTTTTTCCATGGGCTGCTGTTTCAAGTGAACAGCTCTACTTCACAGTGATAAAGGAAAATGATTTAAAAGCCACTTGATCTGTGTTGTCCCCATTCAAAAAGAATCTAACCTGATTTATTGTTCCTCAAATGGCTGAAACACTACTTTGCTTAATGTCATTAAAAACCTGATATCAGCACCCAGCCCTAATAAAAGTATCGGGAACACAGTAGTAACCTACCCGTAGAGGGAAAATGAAGCTGTCATTTTTCAGTATAATTAAACCTGGTTTCAAAAATCCAAAGGTTTGTAATATGAATTACACTAATTACTTCTTGTGGTTTAAACATTGATTTCAATGTTAAATTTAATGGACTTAATGGATGTTGTTTTTCCCACCAGACTGGTGGCCGATGTTTGTCTTGTTTCTTGACCACTTATAGATTTCTGTTGACCCTTTAAACATATTACAATCGGCAGCCTGCTCATTCTTTGTGCATGAGAGTACTACTATTATTTTCCATGGATAATCCCAGCTTCCATGTAACCTGTCTCTTGGAGTTATTTTTGGCAGCCAAAAGCATACATAGTCCAGGAAATAGAAAAAGAGATCACTGGACTAAATTTTCAGAAATGTGCAGGCAATTAATTTTGCCTGGGCAGTATGTGAAATCCAAACAAACACTAGGAAATAGCAAAACGTGCAAAAATTCACAGGCCATTACTGCTGCTGTTTGCTGCACACCAGTCTCTTTCCTGCATTTGTTCATTGCCGAGCAGAATCGAAACACAGGAGTCTAGTTCTGAACTCCAGCTGATGTAAATCAGAAGCTGTTAGAATTACATCCATGGAAAATACTTTGGAGAGAGCAATCAGGTTCCCTCTTGAACTTTCTGCTTATCCAGAAAACACCAAAAACAGTGCTCAAGTTGAACAAATGAGAAATAGATTAGAAATAATAAACTGTGGGCCTACTATTGACTTAATGACAGAACCCCCACGGATTTCAAGGAGAGTCAGATGAGATACACTTCATGTGTGATCTGCAGGAGAAAAGGACCATCTCTGTATTTAGGCTCACACCCAAAAGGCACTTTCTGAGGGTAATGGTTGATAATGCTTTGATTCTTTTCAGGAGTTACAAGTAGTCGATGTTGTGCCCAGGCTAGACAATGTACCTTGTTCCACTGTTAAGAACACAAGCAAAGCCCCATTTCATCAGGCCACAGAGCATGCCTCCATATGACTTTATAAAGCACTACTTAGGAGACAAGGTCTAATCCCAAAAGTCCAGGTGAAAACAAAGAGGGGTGCTGGTTCCTTCATGTTCTGGGAAACAAGGCTTTTTACAAATAAGTACGTAAATAAAGAACTTAGGAGAGGATTTTTAAAGTACCTCATGTTGAAAATCTTGTTCTCCTAGTATATCACAGTTGCTGAAGACACCCTAGACTAAGGGTAAAACACCAGCGGAATGCCTGTTTTCCAACCAGACTGTTTTTACATTTGTTGTCCACAGACAAGGGAACACTGATACCAAAAAGGAATCGATACCTTGAGATATTTGTAGCATTTCCTTTTCTGCAGCAGAAATCTAGATGCTGGATATGAGGCAGCTGTTAACAGTGGAAGAGAAACCTACAAATATTTTTCAATTCAGTCTATCAGGAATCCTACAACTGCAGCAAAGTCAAGCAGAAGAGTTTGCTATGACCACAGAACTGCCAGCTGTGGCTCAGGACAACAGAATTATTACACATTTATCTATGGCAGGCCTGTTACAGTGGTGATGCCAAGGGGAAATTATCATTCAGCAAAACGGTTTTCCTCTTTCGCTCTGTTTGTGATATGTTCCCAAGCAAAATTGTGCTGTATTTGTCACCGGCTGTGCCTGAAACTGTAACTGGTGTGACTTCTAAACGAATAACATTAGCACAGAGGAGTTCTGCCAGCACCCAAATGACTGTTTCTGTCCAGGGACTAAAACATCTGTGTGTAAGTAAAATACATTATATTATCCATATGTGGATTGAAAGATTTAACAGCATCAAAACACACAGCTCTGGGAAAACCTTGTGAAGGGCCAAGCAATCATCATGTACAAACTCGCATGATTTCATTGACACCAGTGAAGTGCTGCTGATTCACATCAGCTGAGGAGCCTCATCTCATAACTCTTTCTCTTTCTGTATGGGAGTTTACTCAGCCCAGAATTAGAAAGTATACCATAATCCTCAAAGAAAAGGGAGAAGATTTTGGAAAGATGATTTAATGTTTTCAATTTAGGAATTCAAGCCAAATTAGAACACATAGGGGATTTCTGAACTGGATCCTACTCAATAGGGAAAACTTTTCTAGAAGTTTAGGAAAGTTTAGAAAAAAACTTAAAAACCTTTGGACTGACCTGCCAGGATTGGCCTCCCAGCCAATGTGTAATGAGAGGTGACAGAGTGTGACCTACTGCGTCTCAGGTTTTGACTGAACAAAGAGTTTTGGTGGGTGTGTACTGGCATGTGCAGCTCCTGTGTGGACTCTGCAGTTTTATGATTGCATAAAGCCTTTTTACAGCTAGAAGATATCTGAGTTCGTAACACATGCCTTTTCCGACTAGGTAATAATGGCATTCTTGATTATTTTCTATCTTAAGATCAAACCACGGAGATGACAGGTTAATAAACACTTCTCCCTCCAAAGGTAACTCTGTAAGAAAAATAATTAAGCAATGGAAGAAGTTGCAGAAAATGGCTCTCTAGTCACCATTAATGGTCACAGTCCAAAGTCAAACATACCCAGCCATCAAAACTCAAATCTGTTTTGACACTGGATAATGAAGATATGTTGGTCTCATTACTCGCTCAACTTTCCCCTCCTTCTCTTCTTTCTAGCAAGTATTGACTCCAGACACTGTATTACTTTTTTGAACGACTCAGATATTTTTCTAAGCAAATAAGTGCACTTCTGTAGACTTATCCATCCTAATCCCTGTCTCTGAGCTATATATTTTAACTGGCCCATGGACTTGCCTTGGGCCTTGTCTCTGGGAGACTGTAGCCCCTCATTCCTGCAAGGCCTCCCACAGACCCTGCTAAGGGCAGCAGCGCAGACGCTCATCACGATTCTTCGTGTGTGTATCCCATTTCCTTATCACTTCCTCCCCACAACGGATGCTACATTAAACTGAGACAGGCATCCTATGAAGTTTGATCATTTACCCTAAGCCATCACTGAAGTAAGATACATCCTATGGAATGCTGCTGGCTCTGAGAGTGCTGTGGAAGGACAGAAATTGTGTGTGCTTGTAGCTACGGGGTAAGTTAAGCTGGGGACCAGGAGCTCTGAACTGACGTGGCAGGACTCCCAGCCCTGTCACTAACCCAGGAACTCCTTGGAGTCAGAGCCATGCCACTTTTTGCTGTACTAAAATGAAGCAACTAACACCACATTTTATCATCTTCTTGGGCATGAGGGAGGACAGATTCTTTAAAATAATGATTTTAATTCACAGTACTTAAAAATAGGCACTTAACTCTATATGCTGGCATCTAAATAAAAGCAGCCTGACTTTGAGAGGTGCTAAGCATTTGCACCTCCCAGCAATGTGTACACGAGCTGTTTTAAAAATCTCCAAAGATACAGATTTTCTTCCCTGCCAATACCATTTCTCTCTCCTTCAATATAATTTTATGGGCCATCCATTTTGACATTACATCAAATTAACACTAAAAACACACCTACCACTTTGGATAGAGATTTTAAGAACCCACTCTTTACAAAGCACAAGGCAGGATGCCTATTTTGTGTTACAGACAAGTTCACATTTAACTTCCAACATGTGCATAACTCATGGAGAATTCATTTTGACTTCTGTGTTGTCCTGAACAATGACATTTTCCTGAATCGGGGACAAAGAAAGTCATTGGAAAAACAGTGACAGCAGAATAGATCATGTAATATGCCATTTAGCAAGGGCATCTGTTTCTCTAAATGAGAGACCCCAACAGAAAAATAATAACCAAGAAGAAAATTTGTTTAGTAAGAATTTAAAAAAACAAACTCCCCCAGCGCCTCTGGATGAATTAGCCTATAGAGTCAGAAATGCTAAAGAAAAGGGAGAGTACATTGCTGTGAACTTATCTGAGCTTTTATATCTCTTCCATTAGGTAATTTTCAAGTAATGTTGATTTAGCAGTTTCAATTTCATTCAGAGGAGGCTAAACAATGTCAGATGTTAAAGTCTTCCTTTCAGGTTTGCTTTACAATTCACTATTGCTCTTTCTACTCTTAAGCCTGTGCTCCAATATATAACCAGTTATATATTCCTTATTAAAAATGTACAATGTTTCAGAAAATTGAAATAGTTTTCAAAATTGTCCCCCACTGGTAATTCTGCATTTGATTGTCAAAAATGTTAATCTTTTCTCAGGCCTGAAATTATGAGCCAGCTTTATTGGTCAAAGGCCATAATAATTTGAGCTCTTATTTTATAAACTCATTTCTGCCGAGTGATATCCTGATAGGAGCAAGAATAATAAATCACAAACATGTCCCCCAAGATTGCATTGTAAATGTCAAACTAGACAGGAAATTGTAATTAAAGAAAGGAAATTGCTACAAAGAAGCACTTGATTTTAAAATGAGCTAAGCACAGAATTTTCTAAGCATTTAATTATAGACCAATTTCAACTGACTGCTTTGCTTTTGCAGTCATATTTCTTATTATAACTCTTCTACATAATAACCAAATCTCCATGCTTACGCTGGTCAGGAGTATTACTACATAACACTGCATAAGCACGAGGATTACTAACTTTACAGGAACTATTATCACATTTTAGTATGATGGACAGCGATATCAGAATTTTAAATCAGTGACAATCTGATTTTAACTCAGCAACCGAGTGGATATCTCTTCATAACAGCAACTGCACCTCTTGGCACCTCACTCTTAAACAAGCAGCAGGACCAGTTCTGAAACACCTGGACTGACAAACGCCTGGATGAGTGAATAATGTGGTCAGGGACAGAAACTCTGCCATCACAACAATCTGTTATCCATGAAGGCTGCTGCAGTTCCCATCAATCTAGACAGAGGTTTCAACGCCATAAAAAAGGGTGCTATTCACTTCCTTTCCAATGCACGGAAGTCAGAAAAGAAAGGATTTAGGGAAGAAAACAATATGTTCTAGCAACACTAGACTAGCAAAACACTTAAATATATGGGTTGTTGTATGTTGAGCAAATCAGGACAGCCTTTTGGAGCCCTAAAATCTGCTACTGACTTTAATTTTTTACTGATCTTTTCGTTCAAGAGAGTTAACAGGCCTTAAAAAACCCTTTTCCCCATCTTCTCAGCCAGACCCAGGAGTTAGTCCTCAGTTACCCAACCATCTTTTTCTACTTCTTGTCAATACCACAGTGGTGTAAGTGGTAGGACTGAAGTGCACAGTTCTCCTTTTTTTCTCTAGCATAGCCTAAAACTTTCTTGGAAGTAAAATATACTATACACCAGCACACTGTATCTTTTTTGATTTGAAAAGACTGATATGCAGAAAAACTTTTCTACAAGACTGAAGCTGGAGAAAATCCTGTTACACTGTATCCTCATTAGGATCTGGCAAAATTCACTGAATACTTGACACCGCATATTTCCAACTAGTAAGGAATAAATCAAGATGCAGATGTGATCATTTGCACCCATAAGCTGACTGCAATGGAAATATTATGCTACTGCAGGTGCAAGATGGAATTTGATAAAGCCTAGTCAACTGGCAGATACTTACCAACCAAGGAATTTACTTGTTGCCTTGTGAATCAATATAATGACCTAGAATTTAACTCCTCAGACATTTAGGAGAACAAGGTTAATAGGAGCATTCTGATCTTTTACTTTCCTAGGGAATAAAAAAAACCATTAGAGTGGATGAAAACAGTGTCACAATAGAACTAGCATTTTCTTCCAAGTGCAGATGTGCAACTGTAATGTGACACAGTCATTATTTGGCACAGTGTCTAAAGACCTCTTAAGTAGAACTGGGTTACATTTTTAAGTATAACATGCAAAGGAACACAATCTAGTATGGGCATCTGATAAAACAGATTTATTGTAGTCCAGCAGAATTTAGTTAAAGATTTTGTCAGTAACCAAAGTTCAGGTGGAATGAGTGGACACAGAGAAGCTGGTAATCTCAAGGGGGAAAACTGCACTAATTTGATCAGAATGAGGTATAAAGAAATAGGGACAGTCAAAAAGATGTGTCTTGGCAAGAGAACATACGAAAAAATCAGGGTGAAAAAAGCAGCAAATGTTTTGAGGTTGCTTTCATTAGGAAGAACTGTTAAATTCAAACTGAAGAAAGATGTTGTGGGTCAAGTACCATGCATCATCTCTGAGATATGAGTCTATGAAGGACAGAGATGGAGCATGCATGAATAGGTAAGTGCTAAAAGAATAGCAAAAAAGTAAGAGGAACTGCAAAATGAAGAGTAAGTAATTTGTGGGGATCCTATGTTGATGAGGATATAGATGGAAAAGACCAAAGTGTCCCATAAGGATGCAGAATTTGAAGAAAGGATTCCAACCAAGAGGCAGAAAACCAGGCACAGAACCGAAAAAGAAGAAGGAAGCTGTGGATCTAAGGAAAAAAATAAAAGAGAACAAGTCATATTCCTTGGTAAAGTCTGTAGCAAAAAGGCCATATTTTGCCACTGTGCCAGCTAGCAGGGCATATGACTGCGTCAGCATGAATGACAGATCTGTGACTGAACAAAAACCACTGTTTTCTGGACTTGGTACACTGCTCGCTTGCTGAATCTGAATTTTGGCATAACACATTAACAACAACAAATCGATACAGATAACATAACACTTACTTTTTGGGTCAGGGTGAATAAATATGTATCTATTGCTATTGAGCATGATGTGAAGTAGCAGTGACTGCAGAGGAGCTGAGGAAAAGGAGGATGGAGATGATGCTGTGATTGAATAAACAGCACAGAAAATAATCACGTCTAATAAAACATACTCTTACCACTGCACCTGAAGAACTGTCCTGCTTTACCCAGATTTTTCCTCATTATTTCCCACTTCTGTTTTCCTTCATGGTTATGGCTTTGCCACAGAAGTGGCATTACTAACACTCAGCTTAAATCCTCTCAAGTTAGTTTCAAGCCCAGGAGAGAGTGGCAATTTTTGCAAAATCATAAATTAAGCTTCTCAGAATGACAGAATTACCTTGTAGACCATTTTATTACCAGCACAGAGCCACACCATGGGGATGGTGCCAGCATTAGGGTCTGGGTGTTGATGAGATTAGGGCCAGCTCTTGGATGTCGCTTCAGAAAGGCTTCCTCCAGCTAAACCCAGCATTTTTATCACTTCATCTAATTGTTATTACTTTATTTCTTGTGCATTTTCCATTTCCCCTCTACTTGCATTTATTTTTTGTTTCTCCCCATGGTAAATTCAAGCTAAATCTGCTTTTATAATTTTTTTCAGAGATTGTTACCTGTGCTTAATTCAAGCAATACCATGAATACAACCATTCCCCTACTTACTAGCTGTGATAGCAGGGCTTAAAACAGGCATGAGCAGCACGGGAGAGGGCAGGCAGGTGAGTTTCAGCTGGCACTCGGGGGTGATGGCACAGGGGATTCACAATGCTCAAAAGGGCTCTGGAAGGGCAGGAGCTGCTGCCTGCCCACCCTCTGCGCTCATACTCCACCCCCTGCACCAGCTGCCCCATGCAGAGGTGAGCACTGCCACCTGATAACATCTTGTCTCTTTGGAAAGCAATATTTCCTGATTACTGGTGAGCTTCTGGTGGCACGGACAAATTTATTTTGGGAAAAAGAAGCACAGTCTGGCATCCCACTCTTGAAAGGCTACTCACCTCACACAAGGTTTCCGTAGCAGTAAGGTCAGGGAAGCAACACATCTCTTTGACAGGAAGATAGCACAATACATTTTCTGGCTCTATTACACCGTCTCCATGCAATCCGGACACGGCATTTCATGACTCCTTTGCCTCAGTTTCTCATTTGTAAAAATGAAGATAGAAATCCTTCTCATCTGTTTGGGCTCTAAGCTCATGGGTATAGGCATAACCTCAAATGAGGTTTTACAGCATGCAGCCTAGCAGGAGCTATGTCTTACTGAGAGCCTTCTTCCCTTTTAATACAAACATGAAACTCATGTTACTGAAATGCTGTTTACATTTGTCATAGTATTCATTAAGTTGTTAGAAATATCATGTGAGACTACTCGTAACAAAATTTGCAACCAGCACCTTAATAATAATATACATCACAAGGGGGAGATGTTTAAAATGTTGTCTCTCAAGCACTTCAGGAGGAACTCTGTTTCTGCTGCCCCCATGTAGTGCTCTCACTCCCCCCGATTGCCAGTGTACTGGAATATGCTGGGATCACCACACAAACACATATTTATATTTCAGCTTAATAAAATGGGGTTTTTTTATAACCTGCAGTCTTAGGTACTTACCATTAGGTATGTGTGCTCACAGGGGAAGGACTCTGAATTACTTGGCAGGTATCGCTAACACAGCACAGGGAGTCATTAGTAGCAGCAGATTGTTGTGAATGTGCAGATTCAAGTCAGAGACTCGGTAACATATAAAATGTATACGCACACACACACACACACACAGAATGAATGCATTTAAAAAGCCAGTGCAACGGTAAAGCATCTTCCAATGCACAGAAAAAGGAATTGCTTTGTTTATTGCCATCAGTGCCCCAGTGAATCACAACCCATATCATTGGAGCACATCAAAGGCCACAGCTTTAATTCCTCAATAAAGTCCCACATCAGAAAAAAGTCAAAATTTCAGGCAAAGCAAAAATTCCAACAAATGAAAATATTTAACTATATCAAAGTAACTTTTTAGAATATAGTCCCAGTGTTTCCTTTCAACAAAACCCTTTATATCCCATGAAAGCACTCCAGCCTTATCAAAATGAAACATAATGATCATTTTTCAAACAACTTCATCAAAATCAGGTTGTTCCCACAAATTTTTTGAGGCTGCTCTATTTTCCATCATGAAGGCTGTAGTTCTCTGTCACTTGTCAAATGTTGTGTCACACAAGTATTTTAAAATAAAAACATTTTCTCTTTCCTGTACCCCTGTATCAGTAACAGAAATAATCAAATTGCTGAGCAAGGCCTGGCCTTGTGTAATAGCTCCATTATGTCTGTACCAGGGGTAAAAGAAATCAGGGTAAAATTTTGTGTTTAAAACACCAGTTCAAGCTGTAAAGAGATAAGACCCAAGACAGACGTTTGGGATAGACAGAACCATAGATTTTGTAGACTAAATGCTGAAACCACGCTGAAGGAAATGCTGCCCTATGAGGGGCTTGTAGTATTTATCTGGGATGCCCTGAGAAGCTAGTGATGCTGCAGAACTAGGAGGCTCATTAATGCCAACCTATGTTACTCAGCAGCTCCTACTGGGGCACTTTTCTACCAGTTTTTTCCCAGGATGTGGCTTTATTCTGTGTCTCCAGATCCACCAGTTGGAAAGTCACACCACTGTGGTCAGAGGGGCGCGGGTATAATAATCATCTGGGCCATCAGTGATGGCGGTGATGTCTTGTGTGTCCATTTGCTTAGGGGGGATCGTTTTAGTTTATCTGCTGTCCTATTTGAACATGAAATGGCAAGAAAGCCAGAGGATCTCAAGTCTGTATGGGAAATTAACAGTCAGAATTAGGATATAGAGAAGCTAGCTCAGGTCTTGTGAGTTCCTTTTGACAAAGCTACTGAGCTCAACTAAGCATGAAAAAAACTCTTGGAGATGATGCTGCCTACATATGCCATAAACAGATGTAGAGTTGGATTTTGTCCACATCGCATGAACATTTAAAACTCAGTAGAGGCAGGATATGCAAACAAAGAGGGAAACTTTGTGTATTCACTCATACATTGACTTATAAAACTCAAGCTGATGGGTCATAAAAATATTTGAAGATGTTTACATGAAAATTCCACTTTGCTTGCAGCAGTAGCTGTTTCAGCAGCTTATTCCCCCAATAGACTGCATATATTAAGGCAACCTTTTTTCACTGCAAGTTGCAGAATGATACTGTCCGATTCAGGAAGATCTAGATCAGTTATACAGTGTGTCATGTGAGAAGGCTTCACAATTATTTCTCACTGGTGCTTTCTGCAAAGAGTAAAGAAGAACTTGGTACACTCTCTTTCCATGGAAGTAAATAGAATGGCTGAGCCAAAGCTTCCCACCTACACGTGTATGCCCCTGTGACAACCAAGTAGAAGATGAAGAATCCTCACCACTGCCACAGCCCTGCTTTCCTCTTCCCCATCTCAATAGAAACCCAGTGCTACTCAACACAGCTACTCTCCACTTCATCTAAAGGAGTCTATATTAGAACGCAGCCATGGGTCAGGCCAGGCCTGAGAAGGCACAGTGCTGTGTCCTGCAGAAATACTTGAGCTAGCCTGCAAGGACTGCCCTGCAGTAGGTGACAGCGTACGGCCAGGGCACTGGGCACCTCTGCATGCCCTGCACCGCCTGTGCAGGCAGACATTGTGATGCTTACAGACCAGTGACACTAGCACTCCCCAGGCGCACACCAGGATGCCCACACCTGACTTACACAGTGGGAGGTGGTGCCCCGCACGGAACTCCTCCTGGGTGCTGCTGTGCCACTGCAAGGTGCAGAAGCATGCAGCTTTGTGGTGGGTGTAAGTTCTGTACCACGTTGCTTTGCATCAGGACAAGGCTTTGGATCCACATGAAGAAATCATAGCAAGAGAGTCCTGGTGTCCTGGTGAGGAATACAACCTGCACTTGGGGTGGCAGACAGAAGCAAAGAGAGCCCCACAATTCAAACAGAGCCAGTGGTAACCTCAGGAGTCACTGTAAAGGTACTTCAGCTTCTCAAAGGGGGCAAAAGTTGTGCACCTAAGCATGGATCAAAATGACTATCTTGAGAAAAATCTCGAATTACCACTTTTTATTCATTCCAAACATGAATGAAGAGTCAGAAATATGAATTTTCCCTAAGACAGGAATTTTTTGAAAATTCCTTTTTGGAGAACACCATGGGGAGTGTGTCACACACATGAGCACATGGGGATTGTGGCAGAGAGCAGGCGGCAGCCCAGCCCTCACTGTGGCTAGGAAGCCAAGGTGGCTCGTAGCCCACCAGCCAGGTGGCTGAAGGTCGTGGGGAGCTTGGTGAACCCAAGGATACATGCAGCCCCACAACACGGGGAAGGCAAAGTGCCAGTTGCTCCAGCAGCCTGGGAAGGTCAGCAAGCCTCCAGGCAGCCTTATCAGTGACTCTGGGATCTTGCCAGTGGCTGCCCACAAGGTCAGACCTGGGCAAAGTGGGGTGAGGATGTTTCTGAACCAGGGCTTTTGTTCCCCAGAAATAACCTTTCCTAAACAAACCCCCTCTCTATTGGCAAGCTGCAAGGGGACAGCCCTTCTCTGAGACCCCAGGCCCACAAACACCCTGCTGTAATCATAGTTTTCTGAGCATTCTGCATTATCTTCTGACCTTCCTCTTGTGCTTGAAAGGGGAGCTTTTCAGATGGGCTTGATGAGGGCACAGGAGTGTGCCACACCAGCCACGATGCAGTCAGTATCTCTACACATCCGCTGCCAGGGCACCCAGCAGCATGTGGCTGCTCCTGCCGCACGTGTGCCCTGTCCTGGGCAACCTCAGCGTGGGTCTCTCGTACCACACTGAATGGTCCGGGTTTCACAACCTGGCCCTCATCATGCAGCAGTACTTTCTGTCAGTTTAGCAAACTCCAGTAAAAGTAAACATTTCCCAAAATGCGCCATATAAAAATCTAAAATGAAACCTCTACGGCATCAGTGCCTGCAGCATCCATATCACTAGATACAGTCCAGACAATTCCTACAATTAATGAACTGGGAAAATTACAGGTAAAAGAAAAATGACTGTGTGAAAAAGACCTTGAAAGGCATGAAACAGACAATGGGTTTTTTCTACTTTTTATTTCTTTTTCCCTCCCTTCTCTCACTACAATGTTATGCATAATTGTTTGGTCAGTTTGTTCTTCCCCGAAACTTTTACTGAAATGGATTAGGTAAACCATGCTCTGAAACAGATTGAAAATGGAAAGTATGTAAATATATAGCATATAACTTATAAAATTGTATATATATGTGTGTGGGTGGGTGCTGGAATAAAAAAGCTACTGTTACTTGCTGGTAGAACAACATATCAACAACTGTTGGAGCTGACTTGAAGGTTAAATATTAGGAAGGAATCCAATTTCTCTTGTCTATTCAGCTCAGCGGTGTGTTAGATTGCGGTTGGAGTGTGCTTATGGAGTGTGGGATATGAAGTAGGCTAATCAATCCCTGCTGCTTCATTCTCAGGTTCTTCTTATATCAGGTCCCTGCCCTCAGGCAGCCTTCAGCTTTCCAAAAGCCAATTCCATACAAATAAAAATTGTGACCTGCAGCTAGAGGGTGAAGCTGAGTTTCCCCCTCGTGATTAATCTCTTCTTGGGTGGCTTTCAGAAAAAAAAAAGGAAAGAAAAAAAAAAAAGGGGGGGGGTGGGTGAAGGAAAGAGAAAAACCATGCATGTTGCAGCCCTCTGAAAGAGTTTTCCTATTGAATGAGCCCAGTGCTCTGGAGCCAGCTTATCAAATGAAAGAATTCATTTTTTTTAACAGTGCCTTGTGTTGACATTGAGAAAATGAGCTATCAAACACTATGATTAAACTTCAGCTGCCATAATTGTCGTCCGAACAACTGCATGGTGGAACTGAAAAGCATTTTTTTAACCAGCTCTATATGGTTCACCAGTAATACTCAGTTTAAAAGGTTGTTGCTGCTAGCAAGAGAAACAAGGCTTGAAATTAACTTTTTCCAATCCATAGACAAAATTAAACATAGGTATTTGAGTCACACAAACAACAGGTAAATCAGATGTGCTTTAAATTTCATTTTAGTCATTTTATCTGCCAAGAGGTAGCTCCAGGGTATTAAAATATCTGAGCATTTTCTTGTTTCACTGCATTTGAGTGGATGGGTCCTGTCTTTTATTTTGAGAGAGAGAGACGGACAGACAAAAAGAATTGCAAGGAAGGATGGTTTAAATACTCAATTTGATGCAAGTGCGGGTAGAGGGAGGGGAATCTAGAGATTTGTGGAGTATTTTCCCTGCAACTAGAACTAAAGATTTGATATAAACAGGGGACAATCTAAAACACAATTGTCACACTGCATGCAGTTATTGCTCAGTCTCCTTTCTGGCCTGGATTAGTGCATTCATTCATTTGAGGCTTACAGGGATACTAAGTATTTTATATTACTAAGTATTTGATATTTATTCTCAGCAACCTTTTTACATACATCCTCAAGAGACTACGGCTCATCAAGGAGGCTGGAGAAGTCCTTCAGGGAGGGTGGTTAGAGGCATGATAGGTGACACCCCCAGTGACCGCAGCCCTCTGGCCAAAAGTAATACTTCGGGAAATGAGCTGTTGCACAATTAAATCTCTGCTTAAGATTATTTAAAAAAAAATCACGTTACAGGACAGATGACAGTGCAGTGAACATGAATGAAATAATGGTGGGGAATAACGGAGGGCAAGCTTAGGAGCATATAAACAGTTTAAATTGGAATATTTCCCTGCCATTTTCCTGAGCTTCCTGGGCATGAGTCTCTGCCCTCCTTCCTAAAGGAAAGGTGCACAAGACAGGGTGGGGGAGGCACGTGTGCTGCAGCTGGGTCACAGGGGTGCAAATCAGGATGCAGATGAGCCTGTCCACATTTATCTTGGCTGAGGATCAGGCTTCAGCCTGGAAGGAAGAGCTTTTCCCAGGTAGACCTCAAACCCCTGTAACCAGCAGTGCCTAGCCCTAGCCCCAAGGGTCCATGGCACTGCACTGCCCCATCAAAACACCTCCATTCAGAAGTTCAGATTTCTTTTGTCAGTCCTTCCATCAAATTAACACTGCATTATTTTTTGAACCTAAATGTTTTTTTTTCCCTGTTTCCACCCTACTCTACCTACTCAAGCAGGTGTTTTTGCAAAGTCAGTTACATAACCTGATCATCGTTCTGTTTCCTGAACATATGGGAATAACATTTTGACATAACAATAACATTTTCATCATTTTTAGACTCTCTCACACTCTGAGCTTTACTTTACCCCTTTCCAAGAGTAAAGCTGACAATGTCTAGGGCTTGTTCAGGATACTCAGGGGTTTAGGCTGTTGCTTGCAAACAGATTTCATGATTTGAGCTGAGCACCTGGAGAAGCAATGAGGTGCAAGATGTCTTAGGCATGGGTAAGAGTTAGGAGCTGAACTGGAGAAGTAGGGACAGCTTCCAGAAAAACAAGTTTAGCAGCAGATCGGATGCTGTTGAGAAAAATAACACAGGTCTGCAAATCTAGGGAATGGTATCTACTCAATAAAAAAGAATTTGCACATGTAAAACTAATCCAAAGTCACCCAGATCTGTTACTCCCATGACTCACAACCCCTTATTTAGCAATCTCGTTCTAGGATTGTTCCCACCTGCCAGACTGCACACACTAAGTTATTATTGTAGGGTTGCTTATGCATGCTGAGCTGCATTCCCATGTTCACTGCTGTGGGGTCACTCAGACATGCTGGCTGGATCATGACTATTTTCAAGCATCCTGAGCTGCTGGAAATTATTGATTTATCATAAGCAACAGCAAAGACATTTGTGTGAGAAACAAAGACATGAAAAAGGTACTCCAAGCCAAATTTGGGCCATGCTGCAAAGGCACTGGACAACCTATTATTCATTCACCATAAGCTTTGCAATATGAGGATGGTAAAGTTATAATCAATTAAGAAAACAGAGTCTGACATTGCAATACTCTTAGCTTAAGAAAACCAAATAAAATATCACAGCTTGTTCAAAAAGCTTATTCTGAAATCTCAGTATAAATAAGATGTATAAACAGCCATTCTTTCAGGTAGCTTTTGGGTGAATTGTCTATATATTTGCTGCTGTGCAGAAAGCTAAATTAGCTTTTAAGATGAGACTTTCATAAAAGGCCTCAGAATTCTCTCTTATTCCTCATCTCCTACATTTGAAATGTTTTCATTTAAAGAATCCAGTCTACTGTTCCTATAATAAACTTAACATTAATCCTAAGATGAGCCTAATAGGATCACCTTTAGAAAAGGATGCAATTTTGATCTTATTCTCGGGAAATCTTATTGAGCACCATTGCAAATGAATTCCAGGCAGTATTGGAGATGTGGGGAAACACTGAGGCGATACACCTGAAAGTTGTTTTGGCTTTGGGTTGTTTTTTTGGCTAGACAAAAAATGTGAAGTTTGGACTAGCTGGGGAGGAGAAAGGGAACTCCTGGCCTCTCTGCACTTGGAAACTGTTCCTGAGGACATCAGCCTGCCAGGCTTTTCTCTAGGTGACAGAAGTGCTGGGCTTTAACTTGTACGCATTGTGCTAAAGCAGCAATAAAACTGTGACAAGCTGACAAAAGCAGGTCAATTCACAGCTCAGGCTGACACCACTTTTTCAGCTCATATTGGTCGATTACCAGTCAAATTTCAGGTACAGGAGAGAGAGTGGAAGAAAAAGGCAGTACTGAGACACATCAAGATATGGCCATCACAGCTCACTTAGGGACCCAGGCAGTTCCACCCCTTCTGCTCTCTTTTTTGGCAGCCCTCACCACTGCAGGTATGCATGTGACAGCTCGTGGGAGAAGCCCCTGCAGACATCCACAAACCAGACACCTAAGTAACCCCCAAACCAGACATGAGCAGGAGCCTGCAGAGGAGACCCCCGGCAGATGATGTGCGACTGGGAATGCCAGGACCACCTTCCCAAGATGGGGCTGTGGAGGGCCCGGTGCTCACAGCCTACCCAGGCACTGGTTAGGCTAAGGGTAATTAACATGTTCCCATGTATGTCAGTGCCTGAGGATCTCTCACATGTGGAGTTTCTTTTCTTTCATCCTTCCCCACAATCCCAAAGGAAGGCAACCATTCATATAACATAATATCTCTGCTTTTAAGCTGGTGTGTTCATCCACTGATGCTTCTTTTTTTCACTGTGTTCAAACTTCGGTTAAATTAATATTTTACAGTAAAAAACAAAAGCTAATCATATCATTGCTGCATGAGAATAGCTGTGACTGACAACCCTTCTAAAAACACAAGCCCATGACTCAGTGCACACAGCACAATTTGTGAAGGGCAAAATGAAAACTGCCTGGAAAATAACTTCAAAGTAGAAGAGAAAAAAATGATACACAGTATAAGCGTATAAGAGACAGGCAAAAACTTGCTAAACCCCCAAATACCATCTACTTTCCTGCTACAGGTTATTCAAAGGAAAGGAGGACACTGCATCCTCACATTCAGATTTAACTACATTCCTATCTGTATTTTTATCTTTTTATCCAGATTTGTTTGCCCCACCTTTGCCATGCTGCCTACAGAGAAATTACTTGTATTCACAGAGTATTTTTTCTTCTTTTGCATCATCAGAATCACCTGCTTGCCACAGCCTTATGAGCCCCCTCTTCTCAAAACTTCAGGAGTGATGGTGTTCAGGACCAGCCTTGGACGTCCGAGTCCAGCCTGGGTATTGCAGCCTTAACGTCACAGAACCCCTTTCATAAATACACTTTCTGACTGGGAAACATCTCACATACTATGGCTGCTGCTATAAAGTAATAACAAGTAAATCCAAGAAGCCTTTTGCCTTTTTAAGGGAAAAATATAACAAAACTCGCCTCAATTAAACAATGACTAAAACACATAGTAGCTTCCTTCAGACAAGCCCAAAGCAAAGTTCAGAAAAGTAGCTTGCTTCATCCAAGGGACAAGAAATACTTACTCTTTCCCTGACTCATGCCATCAGTTCGATCATCAAACCTCTTTCTTTCACAATGAACAGGGGTTCAGGGATGGTTGTGGGAAATAAACCTTTGTATTGTTTAACCTGATTTCTATACCAGATATCTGCACTGGCAGCAACAATAGTAAGAGAAAGAATTAACCTGCTTCCCACAAAGCTTTCAGTGGTGCTTATGCTGATGTTTCTACCACAATACCAAGCAAAATTAATCTCATCATTACAAAGAAAAGAGATAATCAGCACTTACATTGTCTTCTATCCCTTTCAGGAAAGCTGAAACAGGTCGAGTCACAGTCCTAGCAGGAGAGCCCAAGATATCTGGGAAGTACCTGAAATAAAATAGATGAAAAGTTCTCAGGAAGGCAGTTCAGGCTCCTCCTGGAGCTCCAGAGGCTGGGCAGAGAGAGAGCAAGCAACAGGTGCATCTGTCAAGAGAAAGTATAGTGATGGAGATACTGCGAGCTGGACATACAACTGATTCAGTGATACTTATTTTCTGAGTTCTGGGGATGAATTGTGATCACAAACAGTCCTTTCAATCCTACTTCGCAGATACACATGTAAGGTGAATCAGGTTTTATCTCATAGCTGAACAAACAGCTGAAACAGAGGAAAGTACTACAGACATGGGTCCAAGTGCTGTGACGGTGTATGTAATCGCAGCTGTACTGGTTTTAACAGAATTCCACTTGTTTACATGAGCTGTTGTGTGTAGCTGTGCTTCTCCAAGTGGTTTTCCACGGTCAGGAGCCTATTAGGCATTCATAGTAATTGCAGCTGGTAGCATCGCCAACTCCTAATGCTGCCTGACACTCCCCAGTGATTCCAGTTGCTCTTAATTTCCCTAGATATTACAAATATTCAGGCTGCAATTGGTATCCTGGATATGTACCCCTTTGCTGAAATTGTCACCAAAACTAGATGCCCCTTCAAAGGATGAAATTAGAGAAAAATACACTGCTTTGCCTTTGTTCAATACATATATACCTTTCTTCTTCTTTTTTTTTTTATTTCAGTATATGTTTTTGTTTGGTTTCTACCACCTACTTGCAGTGTTACACTCTTTCCACTACAGAAATTTCGCAATTTAGCAGAAGAAGAAAAAGAGGGCATGTCCCACTGTTAAGACTGTGGGCCTTGCTGCCCACTGAAGAGGATCATGTATCGATCTGCTCCTTATCAATTCTCCTCACACTGGAAGGAGTCTGGGTCTTATCTTTCCAGTTGGGCTGGGTTCCCTCTCATTTGATCACTGGAGGAAAACCTAAATATGGCCAAGGGGTGGGACAAGAACATCTTGTCCAGGATTGTTGAGGACTGTGCAGTAAGGCACATCTCAACAGCAACAGGGTGTCAGGTTATGGCCCTTAGTAAATTATTCATCACCAATGATTCACTAAGCTGTGTTAATCAACAGACATTACAATATGTCTGTAAAAAGATTCTTGTGACTGGTTAGGTAGGAGCACTCCCCTAGCTTTGCAAAAGTGTTCTACAGTTCCTATATATTTGACTTCATCTTCAAGAGGAGAGGGTAAAAATAGACAGTCTGCTAAAACAGATTTTATTATAAATTATTATTCTATAAAGTAATTGGAGAGATTATTAGAGATGATGATTACTTTGTGATTCTATCTAGAGAAATTATACTCAAGGCCTGTCAGCCTGTTTGATGGGACTGCATTTATTCCCTCTTTTGGGAACCACCCAGTATAGTGTGTGTTTCAAGTCCCGAGGAAGATGGTAGGCAGATATATGCCTCACTAGCCACAAAACAGCCTGAACACCTTTTTATTTTGGACCAGACTTTCATGGTGTAAACTGACATAGCTCCACCGATGCAGAATTTCAGGCAGATTTGAAAAAGTGCCAGTTCCTGTCCCTTTATTCCAGTGGGGCTGTACTTACATCCACCAAAGCTGTGGTGATTTGCTTTTAAACATGCATGAAGCATTATTTCCCAGAAATAGTTCCCTTTGACTTTGGGCCTTTCAAGATAAAGTATCCAAAACCCTCAAAAGGTAAAAGAAAACAGAAGGCTAGAAGACAAATGACTTAATTCAGTGATATTAGAGATAGACATAGTGATAAAAGGAAACTTCAAAAAGGCTTGAGTGGAATTTAAGATAAATACATTAATTAAGATATAGTTAACACAGTAATCTAAAATTTCCTGGAGACTTAATGAGTTTGGAGCCACTAAAGCTGCACTAAGCACAGGAGACATAATCAGAATCAGAACTGACACACAGCTCAAAACCATTTCAATTATCTCTTTCACTTACATTAGCCAAAAAGACAGTAAACAGTCAATAGGATATAAGAAGCATAGTCAGGCAATATCAATGGGCACCGACAAAGGCCAGGTCATACAGTACACTGAGACGAGAGCTTGACCTTTGGAATTGAAATACAGGCATTTTAAGCTCCAGTGGAATATATCAGAATGGCCTTTTTCAACTGAAATGCATAAAAGGTCAAGGGGAGGTCATAGTTGGCTTTGGGTTCATCAGCACGGAGCATATCCCAGCCCTTTCTTTATTTATTCTCATTTAAAAAAAGGTTTTTCAAACCTCTCTGGCATGGCATAAATATTCATTCTCCAGAGCCAGATTTTCAGTTGGTGTAAAACAGGATAACTGCATTGAAATAAGGAACGTCTGCCAATTTATACCATTTCAGAATCTGGCCATCCTGTTCACATTCTTCTAAGATACAGAAATGGCAATTTTGAAACTTTTTCCTGGAGCAAATGCTTCCAACAATAATGATGCATGTTGAAATTTGAGACTTTGACATTTAAATTGTCTGGGGTTTTCTTTGAAAGGCATGGCAGGAGGTATCCTCCAGAAGAGCCAAGGAGAGAGTAAATACTGCAACAATCCAGTTTACTGTTTCTCTATGTGTTCACCCTTCAATAGCAGTTTTATGTCTTTTTCAATATTCCCACAATTCTTTTTAGACAGGCAAGAACTTTTCTGTTCCCTTATAAATTGCTTTGAAAATGGAGAAAGACGAAAAATAAAAGGGCCACTCACAAAGGACATTGCCACATTAACACAGCGAGGAGAGACCCCGTAGCCTGCAATAGGACTATGCATCCATAACAGGGCACCATTTTGCCTACCACACCTCACCAATTAATTACACAGAAACTAGATGAATATAGGGTGATCATCCAAAGTCAAATGAGAAGCCATCTTAATGAAACAAATATCCACAGTTACTTTATTTGAGGGTCAGTTAGTCTTTCTGAGGGAAAGAATGACATCACATCCGACACTGTTCAGTGACTCTTTCCAAAGGATCACAAATTGCGTGCCTCACTGCCCAAACCCGGGTATTTCACATCCTACTTAGTGCACTAAGGTAATTTCTAAGATACTGGGAAAGAAAAAGTGCCTCCCTTTTTTAGGATAGAGAATTCATTTGAAAAAACAGAATAATATCAAATTTCTGCTGCCTTGGGTAACTATTTTTATCCTAAAATGGATAATAAAGAGGAGTTTTTATTTCTGTTTATTTTCTTTCTGAAGAGTTTCAGATGACAGTATTAAACAATTTTCAGAGACTCTTGGGAAAAACAGCTCACCCCAGGTGGCATCGGTTTTCATGTGGCATTTCTTAGTCTTTATCCAATTTCACTTCTGTCCCTCAGCATGCAGGACAATCCACACAAAACAGTCAATATTTCTCCATATTGAGAGTCAATTCCAAGGAAGAAAATCTAATTTTATTTTTTATTTTATTTGTCTGTAATATGCTTATCCTTAAATGAACATTTTAGACACAGATTCCAAATTATGCATTCATTGGAAAGATTAACTCTGATTAACAAATTCATGCTAAACAACTGTGTTTAATTGGATTTTTTAAAGTAGCTAAATGTGAATGCTTCTCAGTACTTCTATGTGGAAAACAAAACAAAAAGTAATTTTAAAATATTTAACGAGGAACAAACTCTGTGCTGATGACCTATCGTCATTGGTGATGTAGCCTTCTTCCCTACATTCCCCTGCATGTAAAGTTCCCCTAATCTAGTCCTAATAATGGTTAAAGTTATCTGTCTAATCAAACTAATTAGCACTGGTGAACGGAGACATAATCATAATAGAAAGCAAATGCCAGTTTTACAAAATGAAAACGCCATATGTGCAGTAATTAGTGAACCACAGGCACTTTTTATAAATCATATTTATTAGTTCGTAAACAAATCAAATCCTAAATGAAATGAAAGTTACCATTAACAAACACCAATGAATAAACAGATACAATGACTAGCCCTGCTGGGTGCATTGTTCAAGAAGTTTTGTATGGGCACCTCCCTCTTCTGAAAGCTCCTTCAGAGGTGTCCAAGGTGGTTTACAGAGTACTTTGTGTCATCTTCTTTAAGTCACAGCATGGATGTATTAGCTGATCTAGGGAAGCTCCGGTTTGATCGGATGGGCTGTACTTGTCTGGAGACCAGATGGTCATAAATTAGGATATTCAGGTTACATCCATGACGAAAAAAATAGTACTGATAAGTACTCCACCGTGTTCTACAGTAGACCAGGTTTCACCAGAAATTTAATGTAGATTTTGTCACCTCACATAAATAATGATACAGTATGAAATACATTTAATGGCAATCCCCTCCACCCCACTCCAAAAATTGCCAAAACACATGAACCTGTGCTTGGCTTTAAAACCCAAATCACCTTCCTTTTACTGATGGTGGTCAGGTCATTCCTTAAAGGCAATTATAAGAAAAGACAAAAAAGGATTTGTAATGAGAACATTTTTGCAGGTTATAAATTCTCCTAAAACTCAGCTTAAAGGAGTTTCAATTACACACTGATCACTTCTTTCTCACTAAGCAGCTCAGTATCTGGCTGATAAAACCTAGCCAGCAGAGGTACACTTTCAGCTGGCTTCAGGCTGAACATACATAGAGCTATTTTACACCTCAGACACAGAGCTTAAATATATAGTATTGGAGAGACACGCAGCCCAAATATGTAGTATTGGAGGCTCAGATTGAAAAATCTGACTCGATACTCATAGGAAGACTTAGTGAAAATTAAGAAGGTTTGTAATAAATAGCACATATCATTACATATCTGATCATAATTTTCATGGCTTTCCTCTCCTGCAGAAAATACTGGCAGCAGAAAAATGTTGAATAGAGATATTTTTGGAGGTACAAAACCTCCTTCATTCCTCTAGCTGTTAAAATAATCTACAGGCTGAGACCTCTTCTTACATTAAGTGCTCTTGGATTTAACACGTCTTGGCTATTTCCAAGCTTGGGGCAGAGACCAGCTTTCCTTTCTATGGTTTGCTTGAAACACTGCAGAACTTGATCTTCTGGGTGTTCTTGAACCTTTTTGCTCTTGAGAAAATGGAGCCTTTGACTCCTACAGCTTCTGCCGACCAGATCGGACCATGAATTTTCCTAAGTCTGCAGATACTCAGATTTGAGTCTTAGCTTAGTCGCATCCTTCTTTTCGAGTTGATAGTATAATCTGGTGTGCAGCCTGTTTCTAAGCATTGCTTCACATGTACTCTGAGGTCATGGCATGATACGCACTCAAATCCCCACTTTTCGAGGTGAGAACACAGCGTGAACTTGGGAAGTAGAAGTACAAACTGACTTTTCTGTAAGTGGTAAGTCATACTATTCCCTTTGGTGCTCATTTTGAAAACATTAATTAGAGTGGGTATTTAATATGACTCTCCTGTAGTATGTACGTAAATAGCTCAAACTAATCTTACCCCGCCCCAGCAATTCCAATGTATGCTGTAACAATGTCTGAGACATTAACAGTGAATTAATTATAATTGTGCAGTGGCGCCTGGCCACTTTGCTTTCTGTCTAGTTTATCTTTATTTTAGACTAAAGAAAACAACAATGAAAGAACAAACACGCAGTAAAATCTGTGCAAGAGATAGAAAGCAGAGTATCCCCATTTTGGTTCTCCTTTTGGCTATACCCCCTATCCGGGCGGGAAGCATGCTTTTTACATTAAAAAGTGTAACACCAAGAAAACAGACCCAAAGCTGCAAGCATGCTGTGCATTTAAATTTGATCCCTTTTTTGTTTGTTTATTTTCCTGTACTTCTTTGGATTGGAAAGGAAGCTTAAGAATTGCAGTGCAGAAACAAAGGCCATTTTCATTGTATATTTGGCCTGGTCAAGAACTAAGAGGTAATATCAATACTGTGAAAAAGCCTAAGTAGGCATGGTTTTTTTCCCAAAATAGCTGAAATGAATCCACACAAATCATCTGAATACCTGTGGATTTTCCAAAATGGAGCATTACCAACCATACATGGTCCAAAATAGCCACTCAATATTCCAAAAAAACCTATGACATTGCCTTTAAAATTATTATATTTTAAAATAACAATAACACAGCATTCTTCCTTTGTTTTTCATCATCTGAGCTCTTTGGGCACTTTCATTTATTTACACATTCAAGCAAAGGCTTTCAGGAAATCTCTTCTTTCCAAGACCTGGAGCTGTAGAACCCTTCCCCAGTCTCCATCACAGGCTCTGGAATAAAATCACAAAAGGTTGACTACTGCAGAGCGCACTGATGCCTCCCGGCTCGGCCGGATGGCTGCGGTTGGCAGAATTGCCATGGTAGACAGCCCGCAGGGCCTCACAGGTTTTATCAGTCTGGGGTGGGATTTTTACACTAGCTGGTAACAGCCAGAGCTAAGGTTAGTCCTAGCTGCATTGGAAGAACATGATTTCAAAACCCTTGCTCTCCCTTAAATAGGTGCATTGAATCTGTTTGTCATGGAGCACAGGAGGGAGAGAAAGATCTCTGACATGCCAGAGAAAAGGAGGTGTGGGGAACCTTTGTGGAGAAAGTAGAAAAAAAGGGATAAGTCACTTGCACAAACACTCACTGGTTCTAGCCGGTCAAGCCCCTCCCTCCACAGCACTCAAATGTTATCAGCTCTCTATTTTACTGTTTCTGGAGAACAGTTTTAGCCTCATTTCTTTGCAGAAGGTATAAAAAGCAACCTGAACTCCCACTGGAAGTGCAATTCCAGAAAAAAATTACAGGATACCCACCCAGTACTGCAATGCTTCAGGAGGACCAGCCCTGTTCCCGCTGAAGATTCAAGGGGGATTTGTTAGTGACTAACATGAGCTGGAACAGGGGAGATACCTGGCTCTGCAATGACTACCAGAGGCAGTGAAAAAAACCCTGTTGATTTAAATAGCCATTAACTGTTTAACTAACTAAATAGGCTTTATGGCTGCTTCGCATTAAAGCTGGTAGATATGTGATCTGACCCCAGCATTGTAAACAGCAAGACAGAGCTTTAATTTGCTTATTCTTTGAAGGCTGGCCTTTCAGTGTTCTAATAAAGCAGTAGTCTAATCTACACAGGATAAACTACAGTACGTTTTAAATAATGATACTACATGGTTAAACAGTCATTGCTGTAGGAGGACAAAGACCAAAAAGATTAGTTCATACTAAATATTTCTCTTAAGCCATGCTGTTTTCCCCTCCTAATTTGGTTTCCTTACAACAAACTTTGCCTTCACAATTATTCCCTTGATTACTGTAAGAGTGCCAACATAATTTAGTATTTGGGGCTTGTACACAGAGTCTGGCAAAAACCTGACTCAAGCAAGTTTTGCTGCAGATTGGAGATTCGGCTTACTGCACAGAAAGCAGTTTTCTATTTGAAAACTATTAAAGTATATGAAGAGTAATTAAAAGCATCAATTAAGAATGTGAAATACAAATAATTTTATATTAGCCAGAAAACTTATTCTGACATACTAAAATGGATGCTTAAAAGAAACTGCAATGTAGGCTGCCACTTCTTCAGAGCTCTAAAATACTGCCAAGTGATGTCTATATGTATCATTTGATGTGGTATTTATAGGAAATTAGTTTACTCTTACACTTTATATTAGTGTTATACACTGTCATAATGTTCATCTGTATGAAGATATCCAGAAGTGCCGCTGCTATGCTAACAGTTACACTTAATTCTGCAAACTAACTTGTCTTTTTATGTGTGTGAAAAAGACACAACCTGACATACCCTACACTCCAGTTTTCCCATGCCAAAAAAAAAAAAAAGGGCAACAGCGATATCAGTTGCCCCCATGCTTTGACACATTTTTCTGAAATAATTGATTTTCACTGTGAAACAGTAACCATTTAACTGGTATTTCATCTTGAAGTTAATCTGTGAGAATTATGAATATATTTAATGGCTCTATGGCAGGAATTTCCTGTTTTACAAATGGTTGTGTAGCATTTTCCTATGAAGAGTCATTGCAGAGGGCTGGACTCCCTCGTTCTGCACAATTACATTCAAAGAACACCAGATACACTTTGCACTGGTCTTTGGCAGAATGCAGCAAAGCACACAGCTCCTGCCATCTCACACACAATTGCTCAATAAGGCTATGAATGACGTTTTCATGGAAAATGAGAGTTAGAATAAACTTCAGTCAAACTAACCTTGCTCTTCTTTGCAAGTTGCTGCTATTAGTCTCAAATCTGATGCTCCATGTCAAGATGTTCTCTATTTATCACATTGCTGGCACCAACACACAATTCTGGGGAGGAGGAGGCACAAAAGAAAATTCTGGATCACTTCAGGCCAAAACGAGAATAACTTCTCCTAGCATGTGTGCACACACATATGCAGCATTGAGAGACAGAGCGAGCTGGTGTTGGGAAACGCAGGATACCAGTTGCCTTCTGGCACTCACCCTTTGTTAAGGTTCTGCTCAGCAAAATAAGTACTCTTCTGTTTGTTTTCAAAAACAAAGAATTCTTTATGGAAATGAAGTGGAGCAATTTCTTTTGTACCAAAAGACAAAACGGCAGTAGCCTGATCTATACATCAAAAAAGGAAGGTCACAATACAAAAAACGGACGCACTGAAGGATTGGCCCTGCAACATATGGCATCACATCCATGGAATAGTTTTAAGGATTTATCACCAACCGATATATAAAAGGGACAGTGAAGCTTTCCCTAAAGTTGTTAACAGTTGATCTTTCTCAGGGTAAGCTTTTTTGGTCCTCATGAATTAAGAAATTACTCAAGGAGGAAATATATACAAAGTGATCCCTCATATTGATGTGGCAGAACAAATGCTGGGGACTGTGTATCTCACCTACGAATGTTATATGAATACTTATATCCATGTTATATGGATACTATACAAGGAAAAATAATAAGTACTGTCTTTGCTTTTTAAGATAAAAGTACAATTTTTCAAAAACAAGAAGATGACATATAGCCCTGTCATCTGATCTAGTAACTGCACGATAACACCTTGTCCCAAGAAGACCTTGGGAACAGACTGAGGTTCAAAAGGCTGACTGTTCTTCAGACCCTTTCAGGAAGACACCAACACACACATCCCCTTGCCATGTGTCATGCCCTGCCCTCCACCCACAGTCAGCCATCTCAGAGGCTCAGGCCAAGGCAGGGGCTCTTGCCTGGGAGTGCAACCTCTCAGATGCCAGATAAAACACAATAAGCAGGAACGAGCAGCTGGTATGTACTCATTGGTGACTTGTTGAATCCAAGCAGGGGCATGAAAAGAGGAATTAGGGATAAGAATGGCCTGAGAAAAGTAGTATCTTCAGAACTCCAGTAGAACTGAGGAGTACAGCTGACTTGGAATACTGTATCTTGGGCACCAAGAGATTTGGGGCCTTCACCAAAGAAATATGCCATTGCATCGAGGCAGACCAATAATTTCAGGTAAGTTACAGCAAACACATCCTGAAAAGCCAGCTGGATAAGCTTCAATTCAAAGATACTGTAACATGCTTCTTTATAGCTCACTTTCCCTCTGCACCTACCTGTGCAGGTAGGCACCTACCTATTCCTCATTTTTGATTACATGATCATGCTCACCTTGAAAAGCCTTATTCTCACTTGCTGAGTTTAACCCTTTATGATTCCTGCTGTAGCTATGTAACAAGATAATGTGACATATCTTTCTGGAAGAAAATGGAGCTATAAAAAGGGATGGTTTATCCCTTTGTAAGCTCACAAAGTGAACAATCTAAATTGTGAACCCAAATCCTAACCCACCCCTACTCAAAGTGTGGTAGCAGCAGGTAAAGTCCTCATCTACCTCCCTTGCAAATTACAGTCAATTGTATTAAAATACATTTTAGAAACACATACGCTGGATCACCTGAAGAACAGCAGTCTCAGCTCACTTGTATTTTTAAGCAAGATACGACCGTAAATCTTCCATCCAGAAGAGTAATGTGTTAACCCACTGTGCCACCTAATCCCTAAGAGTCTCATTTTGATTGTACAAAAATAATTTAGGGATCTAACAGTTTAAAACTGTCTTTTCTGGTGCCTAAGTGCTTCATTTTAATAGATATTAGCTGTTAAAGATACTCATTTTAACAATGACATTTACTGCTTTAACCATTCTATCATAGAGCACAAGTGCATCACTTTGCAGGAAGTACTGTTTAAAAAATAATCTACCTGCTTTAATGCATATTGGAGTGTATTAGTTGATGTTGAATTAGGTCATTTTAACCCTTCAGCTTTTTTCAGGAGCATGAATACATTTCAGACCTTTTTAGTTCAATGTTGAATTAGAAGATTTTTCCACACAATTATAATATTCACTTACATCTCCCCTTCCATTTAAATTTCTTTCCATTAATTCCTTTCAATTAATTAAGCCTCACAACATCACCACAAAGAGTTTAAGAGCTACCATTCCCCAATTTGGGGTTGCAGGCATAATCCATTCGAGATGGATGGAAAAACTCCTACTGTTTTGAAGCAGGCCGAAGAACTAGGCTTTTTCATATCACAGAAAAGACTCCCATCAATTTACAAGGGAACTGGGTTGGGAAACAGGTGACTGAATCAAAGCCACATACTGCCACGCGGAATCATAAACCTTCTGAGAGATCCCAGATGCACAGATTCCTGTGTATCTGTAACCACAGACCCACCCTTCTTTTGAAACAAAATCATGAGACAGCAGATGATGAAGAAAGTGTCAACGGGCTGTATAAACATGCACTGGAAATCTAAGAAGCTGATTCCTCCTTTGTTGCTGAAGGCAGAAGAATTGCCATGCTAGATCAAACAGCAAATCCAATTAACACAGTATCTCCTCTTTCATAGTGGCCAGCTCTTAGGAAAGAATATAAGAATTACGTTACACCATCCACTCTTCTCAAAACTAAAAATTTAAACACCTTCCTGAGCCAGATCTCGTACCCAGACCAAGTACCTTTAAACAACCTTGCAGCCTTTTCTGTTCTGTCTCCACTACAGCTTGAAATGGAGGGTTTGGAAAACAAATGAGGGTACAGGGCTCCCTGAGCAAGGTGGAGCCTCGGCCCTACACAGAAGTGAGCACTGTCCATCAGTGACTGGAAGTCAGCCTCTCCCTACATGCTGTAGAGATAATCCATGTAGATAATCCATGGGGATTGATGCTGCCTCTCTGGGAGCGACTGGCGCAGGGAATTATGCTTCTGTGCGAGGCTGTGCCTCTCCATTTCCCACTGAATTCTTGCAGGTAGGGGAGTTGCTGCCATCCCCAGTGGCAGAAGTCCAGCCCAGTGAGAGACCCCAAGGAAGCTTGTGGAAGCTGAAAGGTTGTCTTTGCCCAAAAGCCCAATGGTACCCACACACTGAAGCAGGTTGCTGTTGAGCTGCTGACTGGAGGCATCTCACATGACTTCAAAGCAGTGGAGCTCACCACTATTTGCAGACAAGTTGGGCAGCCATTCGCCAATAACGTGTCCAGAGGGGCCTGGATGAAACAAGGAAGAGGCAGCACGCAGGGCTGCATGCGTTCCAGACTTCTGCTTGCATCTCTTTGAGATGAGTGATGAAAACTACTTCAGAGAGCTCCTGAAACCTGGTTATGTCACCAATTTACACAGTGGAATAAATATTTTCTTTTCTGTTTACTACTCTTTGCTTGATAATTTGTACAATTCTCCTTGCTTTCCCAGCTGCTGCTGAGCAATAAGTAGCTATTTTTAGAGAACTAATCACTGTGACTCCACACTATTTCTTTTGAGTTGTAAAAACTCATTTACCCTTGCTTAATTTTATACAGTGTGTTGTGTATATATTGTCAGGGCTCTTATTTTCCAGTGGGCATTACTTTGATCATATTGCCATTGAATTTCTCTGCCATTTTAGTTACCCAGTAACGGGAATGTCACACTCATTAGGTAACAGGACATCATCCTTCCACAGCTTCTCGTAGCTTGTACTTGACTCTCTTCCTATATGATTACGTTCTGTAGATTTTAATGGCTGCAGTGTTCGAGATTTCACTGCATTGCTTAGGACTCAGGAGAAAGACATCTCTCTGGATGGGGGGTATTCTCTGCAGGTGTAAAGTCTGATAAAGGTGTCCGTGTTTTTTGAATATTGCATGTTATGTCTGAACTACCTTATGAGGAACACAGCATAAATGGTGATTTAAATACAGGTGTCTGAAAACTATCAGATTAATAGCTAAAACCAGTCTTCTATCAGTCTGTCTAGCACATTGAGTTTCTTCAGAGATTGTTATGCTTTTTCAGGGGAGCAAGAGAAAGTAGGCAGGACCACAGAGCACATCAGATATATTATTGCTTAGTAACTAGAGGTTAATAAAGCCATTTTCCAGATACAGAATTAAGAAGAGATTAAAAAGTCATCTTCTTATCCTGAAAATGATGTAACACTGTGTGCAAAATTCAAGGTTTGACACAAGGGTACAATAACACATGAAAAGATAATATGTCAAGATCACCTCAGGAAAGAGTTTCTTGTTATAGGAGCACATGCTTCATTTTATCACTTGCTAAAGCACCTCTTCTTTTCTGAATAGCAACAGATTTAAGTGTCTGATGTAGTCTCCTGAATAAGACGTTCTAATGCCAATTTAGTTCAATTCATTGGGTCTGAGGCTGCTTACCTGAAACAAGATACCGACACATTTGCATGTAATAAATGACAGCTTGAGCGTCTGCAGAGTAAAATGCTGGCCTGCTGATAGGATGCAATTAAGACAAAAAGAACCCGGGGATACTTCTTCCTCCAGCAGACCATGCAAAACTAAACAGGAAATGGGCTCAGATTTCCACCAGAAAGCTGAGTATCGCACCAGCTAACATCCATTAGTATTCACAGGGGTTTAGCAAGCTCAGAGCTCTCTGCAAGGGGTGCTGTGCACCCACGGGTGAAGCTGGATAAAAGAGGTAGTATCCTCCTATGGAGCACAGAAGAGTTGCTCCTAGGAGCCACCATTTCCTTTGTGAACTGGAATTAATTATCCAAATGGGTCACGTAGGACAACAATAAAACCATGAACAAAAGAACATGCAAACAAATGGAAAATTAAAAACTAGAAATGTACCATCATAGAGTTCTCTGGGTGTGTTTGTGAATATGTTATGTATGAAGTTCTGAAGACTAGATATAAAATTTGTTAGGTAATTAAAACAGGCTATAATTGAAAGAACTTTATGCTATAAAAAATAGCACATGCTACAAAAATTGCAAGGCCATCACTCTGGGTGTATTAAACTATTGACAAAGTGCCTGAAGCACCAGCTTTTGGATTAATAACTTTGCGTAGGCTTGTTTCAGACACAAGGTGTGACGGCTGGGTTGTTGTCCTAAGGAGCTGATAACAGGCAACACACTTTGAATTTCCCTGTACTTCATCAGGGCAAGAGGTGAAAAACAAAGCCATCCTAAGACTGACCTGTCATAGGGTTTCTGAAGTGTTTACTATGGTCAGGCCACACAATTTCCAGCCCTATATGAGAAGGAATGTCCAGGTGACAAAAACAACCCTCTTGATAGCCTGTATCATGTCACAAAACAGAAGAGTTAAGCTCAAAGTGAAACTGCCCAACTTCGATTTTTGTTTCCCATCTGGGTTTTTGAGAAAGAAAGAAAATCAAAAGCGCTGACAACTGACCACAAGGGATGTCCATATATCTCTGCTGAGGGAATGGCAGGGTTTCAGGGACAGGACATTTCACCCATCTAACCAGCAGACCTAAATCTAAACCTTACTAATAGCAATTTGGGGTCAGTCACTGTGCTGTGGGTTTTTTTGTCCCTTGTCTACCTAAGTAACAAAACATGAACACAATGAGACCTCAAACTGCTGATGTTTTTGGTGATTATGAACAAAAGTAAACCATGTGATTTGCCCTCAAAACTCAACTAATGACTCAGAGTCTCCGCTTCCTTCAACGGGGACTTCTTGCATCCAGGGATGCAACAGCCACTGGAGATACTTGGCTATATGAATGTATCTCGCTCTTGCTAGGACCACTTTCCACCAAAAACATGCTAAACTTTTCTTTTTACAGTTCCCTGGACCAGAACTGTCTTTCATCATAGTCCTTCAGCTCGCAAGCTTTTTTGGTGCCAGGATCCTGTAACACTTTCTGTGAGCAAAAGCCAGTGTCAGCCAGGTACGTGTGAATATGCAGCACAGATTTTCAAATTCCTTGACAATGGTATCCACAGTGCTGTTGCCTTGTGTCCCTCCAGTTATGACACTGAGGTTGCTAATGTGGTCGTTCCTGTAGAACACATACCCGATTAGCTGGAAGAACAGATGTGCTGCTTCTAAAATTTGCATTACCCATTTCCACCTGTGAGAATAATACCATCAGCTCGTCAATTACTCATGGAGATCCAAGTTTGAACTCCAGATCCAAATCTTTTTACAAGCAGTACGTTTAGCAAATCAGTAGGGCACCCTGCAAAAATGCAAGTAAACCGGAGTTGGAGAAAACATCTGTCTCTGATGTGCACAATTGTGATGCTTTATGTCAGTTTGCATCAGTCAAGCTTGCAGTTTAACTCTGTTTCAGGGGTTTTTTTTACATGCATCAAAAGGTTTGTCATTTTTCTATGATTTAGGTAAAGCTAGGTTAGGTAGTAAAATTCTGTGGGCTGGCAAGCACTGAAGCAAACCTCAGCTTTTAGCTTTATGTTCCCAGCTGCCTGTGTTTCCAGTGGGTAGTGTGTCATATGTCTAAAGAAAATGAATGCTAATGAAATAGAAAGTGGTGAAAAGCTGCTATAATGGTAGAAAGTTACTCAGCTAATAGAACAGGTTCTGATAGAGGCAACTCATACAGCTTTCCCAGAGCTCTGAAAAATAGTTATTTAAATATTTATATGAGCAAAGAGCAGAGAACTGGGGGTGGAAACGGGGGATCCATTTGCAAGTCTGCTGTACAAGGGATCTTCTGGAGGCTACCTAACGCACACTTCCACTGCCTTGTGTGTACAAGGGGAAAACTCCTCCACTATTCCCTAGCTCAGAAAACAGCTTGCTGAAACACACTTCTGTATTATATTAGTGGCCCAGTAATGGATTTTGAACTATGTCTCTTCAATGGAAATCGTTCTTTCCTCCAGCTGGAAGGCAAAAGTATTATGCCTGCTTCAGCCCAGAACTGTCATCACATAGGAACTGACCCCAGACTTTTCAGAGAATTCATAGATTCCATCAGCTTTTTTATTAAAATGTCACATTCTTCCCCTCTTAAACATTTCACTAAATGCAAGAGCCACAGGGGGCAAAATGTTTGCCTCGGCAAAGCCAAGACAGGATTAAAACCCTAGAGCCTGTTCAAATCAACAGAACTGTTTTCATTTCACTGAGGGGATGGCAATGGGGAGGTAAAATTGCAACTATTTTGCCAATGCTTTTCCTAAGGATTTTTTTTTAATTGAAAACTTGAAAATCTGACTCATTTTCATAACTGACATACACATGAGCATACGGTTAAGAGAGAGTCAACTTTCCAGTCAACTCTCTAGGTCTCCAGAGGTCTGCCACCTTCAGCCAGTAGTTTCTGGAGGATGATGTTTCATTAGTGGATCAAATCCAGACTTGAACTTGAATCCAGCTGGCACACATGAGGCCCTCAAGCTGACAAGCTGTTCCTTGGAGCGTTAGCAATTCTTTCTTCTCCTGCACTAGCTTTAAAGCCAAACACTGGCAGTATGATGGACTATTTCATCACGGTATTTCACAATGATGTTATAACACCCGCATTTCTGAACAGGAATGCATGGAGCTCCAGGAAATTCTGCATCAAAGCTCAGCCTGAGCAGTTATTGATAAGCATCTTCCCACATGAGTCAGGCCCGCTTGTCCTCTGAGAGCTCAGGAAAACTGCTCTATCCACCCCTGTCTCGCTATGCAGTCTGGCTGAGCCCCCCTCTCTTCCCCTGTGAACACCAGCTCAGACTTTTCTCGGCAACTTGTGCAGTTTCATTCTGAAGAGCCACTGTAATCTGGTGCCAAAGTTCATGGGCAGATACTGCCCCAGGCTGCTAATAGCTGTAAAGTTTCTTCTCACACCCTTCTCAAGAGCTTATTTATGACTAAGCAAATCTTACTTTCAGCAGAGAGATATGTCATACTTCATTGCTTGTGTAGCTCCCCACCACTACCTTCAGTGAGGAATACAACAGACTAAAAAAACCCCAAACCTCATCCTATTTTTTCTATGTGTTTGGGTTTACAAACCACAAAAATCCTTGCTTTTAAGTACAACATATTATATAAAGAAGTAGGTAATGATGGCCTGTCCTCAAGGTGCAGTACTCCATATGCATCGATTACAAAGAAAGGCTTATTCTAACAAAGTGACCCCATGCATGCTTGTATTTTTTCTGTCTTAAAATGGTGGCACAGCACTTCCTGCACATCGATAACTAAAATGACAGATTAGAGCTGAGATTCAGTTTCTGGTGATAATTGTCCAGCACCAACTGCCTTCTAGGTCAGCAGCAGCCTTCACACTCAAAAAACAATTCACACAAATACTGGGTTGCTCACTGGTAGTGAAGAAGCATTTCATGAACTTTGAAAGTAAAGACAGAGCTTCAGGGTTTCAGTCCAGGTCCAAAATTTATGATGTTTTCTGTGCATCACAGTGCAAGGGTGTGTAAGCCAGTCTTAATGGAAAAGCTTTGGTGGCATTCTAGTTAGCTTTGATTTAAAGCTTAATTTAGGTCCTGAAAAGGGTTAGTGCATCTTTACAGCCATCTTGTAATTCTCCAAGAATCCTGCCATGAAGTTAGCCAAGTCTACATTTCAACACGGCAGGGTCACTTTCAGATCAAAGAGGTACTCAGACAACTACCAAAATCCACTGAGAAAAGGCTTACACCCTGTCCAAAAATCTACCAAAATGGAGACAGGCAATCCACGTTACTATTTAAGCGCATTCAAAGGAGATGTAATGAAAATAACGTGTCGTATATATAGTCCCTCACGATATTAAATGAAAACTGAAATTCTAGGTTGAAAGCGGATCTAACTAAATATTTAAAATTGAATATTAGAGCTGAGAGAATAATTGGAAGCAAATAATTCACCCAAAGAATTTAGCTTCTTTTTCGGCCTGTGGAGTGTCTGCATACAGATTGCCATTTCCTCAGATCTGCTCATTACTTTAAATAAGTCTCAATTTTATAGTGTAATTCTTTCCCTGTATAGGTTGATGGTAAGGAGTCTCCAGTGCTTTCCTGACACTTTGTATCTGAAGTTTGTTCTGTGAGTGTTAGCTGTGAGCAGCTACACACCCAACACAATACTGCTCTGACCCACAGTTTGATATGCATGTCCTGTTTGAAAATTCCAGCATGCCAGCTCAGCACTCGCTTTTTACAAGCACTTGTGTGGGTGAAAGCTGACCGCTAAAGTATCAGGGAAAAAACCAACAAATAAGCAGAAGTATTGCAGCAAGATGCTCACTTTTAAATATTAACAAATCCTCAGCAATAACACAAAGGGTGGCTTTTCACCTCTCCTCAATATGAGCACATTGAACGATATAGCTCTTAATTAGTTTGAAGTAGAGGATACAATGTTACTAGAATCAATACCAAAACCCCAGGTATTTCTGCAGCTGGGATGGAGCAAGCCCACATACCTGACAGGCCGGGGGGGCAACAGGCCAGGAAACAGCTTTGTAGAAAAAGCAGCTGAGGGCCTGGCAGGCAACATGGTGCACAGGCACGAGCCGCGTCCCTTGCAGCCAAGGTGGCCAGTTGCACACAGGGCTGCATTTACAGCCAGGGCAGCCAGCCGCACGCCGGGCGGCACTTGCAGCGGCATAGCCAGCAGGACAAGGGAGGTGATGACCCCTCCCTCATTCAGTGCTGGTAAGACCGTACCTGGAGTGTAGTATCCAGTTCTTTGTTCCCCTGCGCAGAAAATAAAGACACTGACATACTGAAGCAAGTAAAGCAGAGGGCCACCAATATGATGAGCGAGCTGGGATAATGTAACATGCGGAGCAGCTGAAGCAACTGGGTTTGTTCAGTCCAAAGAAGAGAAAGTGAGAGAGGGATGTCACTCCCGACTACTGCAACCTAGTAAGAAGATGCAATGAAATGGAGTCAGACTCTTCTTGGAGGTGCACAGGGATGAGACAAGAGGCTATGGACACAAGTTACAACTTGGGAAAATCCTGTTGGATATTAGGAAAAGCTTTTTCACTGTAAGGGTGGAAGATATAGAAGCAGGTTGCACAGACAGTCTGGGGAGTGTCCACCCTTGGAGACAGTGAAAACCCACCAGATATGGCTCTGAGCAACCTGCTCTCAACAGACATGCTCAGAGTAGGAGGTGGTACTGTATGACCTTTGGAGGTCCCTTCCAATCTATGTGCTTCTATGATTCCCTAATACTTTAATAAATATTTCTCCAGTGCTTGGAGCAAGTCCAAAATATTTTTACATCCCTGATCTGTATTTCTGTAAGAATGTAAAGATTTTTATAGTAATTTCTGCCTGTGGAGGGACTCTGAATGTTAAAATCCAGCCCACCAGAGCTAGGTTAGTAGCAAAATGAAGGCAACAAAACCAAAGGTACAAAATTCCTTAACGGTTGGGTTCTCTGTGAGCATATCTCAGCTCAGCACGACTGACTTACGGCCACCCTGATTTACACAAGCAGAGAATTCTTCATTGAATCTTAAGACTGCATAAATGAATGTGTTTCACAGTTAACATAACCTCATATATAGTACAGCTATTCTGAAGACATCCAAAAAGTGCTGTCTTTCTCAGTGTTGTACCATAGTAGGAACCTATGTGCACCTCCTGTGATCTGTGGCTTGCAATATTATTGTGTCTGATGCAGAATTATTAAGTAGTGAAATAAACTTCAGTTTTTAATGACTAAATGTCATGCAAGAGGATGCTGGACTTGAAAGCCAGCAGAAAAGCCGTAGGCTGTTTCAGAATTCAGATTCAAATTATTCAGTTATCTGTACTTCTCTTAGATATCTATAAATATCTACACTCCACGGGGTGCTCATGCAATTTCTGATGGTTTACCAGACTGAAGCCACCTCCTCAACTGTAGGTTAGAGTTGTAACTCCTTGATATCAATGAAAAAGCAAGGGACTTAGTTATGAAGGTCATTTTTCAACTGAACAGTTAACTGGAGGGCACCACAGAATGAGTTTAGCTCTCTTTTGTCTCACAAATTTTGCAATCAAAGAATATAAACATGAACAAAGCCGTTAAGGAGACCTCTTCTTGCCGAATGCTCTGGAAAAAAATTCAACTAACTTAATAAGGTAAAAAAATTAGAACATTTTCATTAACAGAAAATGTTCTTTTTAATTAGGATTTTGCAAGCTAAGTCTCCTAATGAATGAAGGAATGGAACTTCAAAATGATTTGAATTGCTTATTTTTTTTTTCCTCTCTCTGAGAAGAACAAATGTAACTTTTTGCAAAATAAATTCAGCTGGTAATTGGAGACTTTCTAATTAACTGTTTCATGGCTTGAGTTTTCATAGGCCTATAAAAATGAATTGCTATGAGATGGCTGCTCTCCTAACTAATCCTCAAGAGCTGAGTGCTCTAAGAACGCAGCCAGTGCAAACTGCACTGAGACACATGCGGTGGGCACAGGTATAGGTGATTCACTCCTGCACAAAGTGGGTGCAAAATAGGTCCAGGGGATAGTTGTCCTCTTTTTAAGGAAGCAGTTACAGGGCGCAGATGCTAATGAGTATAGGGACACATTTATCAGAGGAACCAACATAACTAGCACCGCTATGGATGCTGTGGCAGGAGGTACCCGATGTTGCTCTGGTGTGGCTGCTGTGCCAGCATCAGTGCTGGGCACACATTGTATAAGGTGCTAAGGAGAGGAAAGACAGCTTTTATAGGTATCTGAAGGAAGGCTCCCAGGTGACAAGCTATAGCAGCCAGAGAACCAGCACACACTGACTGTGCCACACAATAAAGCCCTGTCTGAGGCCACATGACCAAGACTAGCATGACAGACCATCAGCAAATGTGAAGCAAATGTACCCAGTTGAACACGTCACATCTGGTAGGACCTGGCCACAACACAGGAATTGTGGAGGTTGTCATCAGCTGGTGCCTGCCGCTACGCACACGGAGCAACTGCAGAAGTCTCTGCACTTGAGCCAAGCTGAACTGATCAGTTCACAGGTGTTGCACAGCACTGCACGAGCCCGTTCTGCGGACACCAGAGACAGGTGTTCAGCACCACCAACTCATAAGGATGAGCTCAGGTGAGTGCAACACCTTCCCCAGTACTTCTAGCCCTCATGATCACAAGCAAGCCTCTCTGTCCATGATACACCCATACCCAGCAGGCTGCCTTCCGAGGAAACGCATGAGGGAACTGACACTGCTAGAAAACATCATCCCAAAATGCCAACAGAAAAAGCATAAGCTTTGGGTCTTCAGTAAAAAGACAAAAGTAGTCTAAAGCTGGCAGACTTGGTAGATCCCAGTGCAACAGGGATGGAATGCTGCTTTTGACCTAAAGCTCTGGCTCCCTTGTTGCAGCAGCTTCAGAGACCTTTTATAGGGGCTACTATGACCACACGACTAACATGCTATGCCAGAACAAGCTATAAAATCAATTGCCAGATGACACTGTTAACCAGAGAAATGCACTTGATCAACAGAGATTGGAAGCTTCAGCCGATGGGCTACGACAGACAGAACACTGTAAAATACAAGACAGGTCAAAGCAAAGTTGTGGGAATAGGTCTGGATATTTGCAGAATTAGTAAAATCTGTTTTTCCTAAAAGAATACATACCAAGCTGTAAGAGAATGAGACACATTTGATTATAAATGTGTATTATAAATGGGTAGCTGCTTGCTACTGCTCACTGCTCATAGACTGAAGCCCAACTCTAAGCTTTCAGGTTTCTAACTCTTACCGTGTTTTAGTATGCTTTAAAATCTCAGTGGTAGTCCTCCAGCTCACCATTTGCAGAAACCTGGACTCTGGGTTTGAAGGCTAGGGTAGTACCTCCATTAATGCCATCAAAATACAAATGAAGTCTGTTTAACCTTTTTGTTCTTCCATGAGAAAGGATCAGGTTTGTTTGCAGTGTAGAAGCACTCACATGCCCACGTTCAGCAAAGGGGTACAAGTGATAAGGTGGCAGTGACCCTTCACTAAATGAGTCATCCTAGGGACAATACATGAGGGGAGAATAAAACTGTAAAGTATCTTAATAAAATAATGGAAAGCAAAGGTATAGTGAAGGCAAAGGTTATGACATAAGAGAGATCTTGGTCAGGTATCTTAATCTGTTTACACAGCGGGAGGTTTTCAACAAATGTATTGCAAGATTAGAAGCAAATTAGCACATTCTGAAAACAGACATTCAAGTCCTGGAACAAAGCGCAAACACACACATCATTTGTACCAAGTACCCAGCACTAAAAGCAAAACAAGTGTTATTTGATGTCATGGTGGCCACACACTAATACAGAATAACACAGAACAGTTCCAGCTGGAAGGGACCTACAACAACCATCTAATCCAACTGTCCCTATACAACACAAGTAAGACACGAAATTGTGGGATGGAAAGGCCCATATAAGGTCTGTCTGAAACAGAAAATACAGATGTCTTAAAATGGTGTCAAATTTATCAAATAAACCCAATGTAGTACATATTAAAGAACTTCACAAGATGTTTAACAAATTGGAATTAATTAAGTATATATCATACATACTGGTATTCAGCCAAAGATACATGCACATGCATAACATTTCATTCGACAATTAGAAAAGACGTTAAATCTGAACTTTCCAGGAAGGCAGTCAGATCATAGTGTTTGCAGATACAATCTATTTGAGAGTGCAATCACTTAAGTGACTGGAGAAGTAAAAGATTCAGATCTGGAAGACGGTAATGCTGATTGCAGTCCCAGAAAAAACATTCTATTTTCCTGCAGAGAAGAAGACTGGGCAGATCCTCATGCTAGACTTGTATTTAGAAAAAAAAACCCTGCAGGTATTTTTTCAGACAGTTTTCTTCCTGGATGCCCACTGTTTTACACGATCAGCTTCAGACTAGAGGTGAATGTGATAGTATCACACACAGGGCACTGTGGATGTGATCAAGTTACCCCAGACAGACTTTTTTCTGTTTGTGCTGGGAAGAATACATGAGACTCAGCAGAGGTTGGCCCCATTCCTTTTTGCACCGCAAAGATATATATGAGCAGCTCAGTGGATCTTTACAGCAGCTGAAAATCTGTTCCAGGTACCCTGCAGGCGAGGAGAACCTGCCCCACACATGCGGGACTCACACAGCTCTGGGGTGCTGGAAAGCCAGCTGCAGGAAACTGCACTGGCCTTAGGCTGTAGGTGCTCCTGGGTGGCAGGGAGTATCTCTGTTTGTTTTCTCTCATTCTGTCCTTTGTTTACTTTTGTGCATAGGCTGATGGCTGGGTGCTTTTCAAAAACACAAACACCTCTCCCCAGAGAGCACACATCCCATAGCACAGTACAGCACGGTGCTGGCTGCAGAACCCTTTTTGTATTCCTTGTGCACTGGGCAGGGATTTTTTCATTTCATGCATCACCCATAACTTGCCGCAGCAATTCCAAAAATCTCTACCACGCTCACATGAATACGAATAATTTAAATTCACATTTTTGCTTTTGGAAATTTATCATCATAGAAGTTGGGCTCATAAAGCAACTGTATTTCTGAAATTTCTCATAGAATAATCAAGTGATGGCACTGCCCAACAAAGCAGCCTAATCGCATTGGTATCGTACAGGGACTTTGAGCTATGACTCCATCTCACAAGAACATCAGCTACTGACAAATCTGTCACTCTACTGTTTTTTTCCTTTGATGCTTCATTATATAGACTAATTTAGTAAGCAATTAAAAAACAAAGGGGGTGATGCTCAGAGTATAGGTAGGTATCTTTTCTCTGCCAATGTCCAGTAGCAAATATTTTGGAGGAGCTTACGTGAAATACTGCTGTGGACAGTTACGGAAGAATTGGCTTGGCGTGGTTGCTACTCCTTAGCCCCCAGCAGTGTCCGCTGGGTTTTGGTCAAAGAAAAAGATACTGCATTTCATAAACATAATTGTCAATATAGGTGTTTAATCCTCCCTGACCTCAGAGAAACCATTAGCTTTCAGAAAAATCAAAGCAAATTATAACTTTGCCATAAGCAATGAGTTCCAGAGTTTCTCAATTTTAAATGCATTGACCTTTGAGAACCAAATGTCACACTCATCCCCTCCCACAGGGGCAAGGGCAGCTGACAGCAATGCCCAGGTCACAAGCCACCTCTCACAAAACCCACCTTGAGCCTGCTGCTTCACAAGCCAGTGCTTCCCCAAACCCTGTGTGCACTTGCTAACTCTAGCTGTGTGTGTGTCTTAAGGCTCTGCACCTGCCACTGCCTCTATGATTGCTCCATAGTGCTAGATTTGCACAAGGAGAATTAGGTCTATGTTTTGCACTGTAAAAAAATTTTTTGTAACTGAGATTACTCCCTTTCACAGCATGTGTATCTGTATTTCATTCAACTGAGTGCTTCCACACCCAGCAATGCTTACAGGAAAAAAGTGCAAGCCAGAAAAGAGCAGAAGGGAAGAAATGAACTGCAGTGGTTTTCCTGTTGAGCTCACACCTGGCAGAGGGCCTGCTTGGGATTCCAGAAACTGGGCATGCCAGCTCCTCAAAAGATGCCAAAGAAGTTTGCCCAAACAGTTAAACCAATCTTTTAATTACACACAGAGTGTTTAAGACAACCATCCTAAATTTGTCATTCAAGCAACAAAGTCTCCACTGGAAAAAAAGATAAGCACTTAAAAGCTTTTCAGGAAGACAGGCAATGTTATTTAGCACTTACCCAGCTGAAAACTTAAATCAAGTTTGAACCCTATTATTTCTCTCTTCATTAGTAGAACAAAAACCTCGTTTTTCCTGTTATCAACTTGCTGATGGAAGTGGTGGGGTATCCTCAGCTACCGTTCCGGCTGCCCATGTGGTGTGCCCCAAAAGGGTTTGTCACAAAGCATACTGTAACTCCTGCCAGCCAGGCACCAATGCTGCCTGCTGCCTCAAGGAATTTTATCTAAAAATAGAAGCCACTTAAGAAAAATGACCACTTCTTTAGAAGAACAGTCAGTTTCTCTGTGAATCAATTTAAGCCCGAGCACATCAATGAGATAGAGCTTGACCTAAAGAGCTCCACAGAAATCAAGACCTAAGGTAAAGGTGTGCCAGTAATATGGAAGAAGATAAGGAGACTATGGGCCTGATCCCAAGGCCATTAGGTCAGTGGCAAGCTTTAATGTATGTAAATTGGCTATGGAACAGGCCGTGTTAGAGAAAAGAGCACTCCTTATTATAAAAATAAGCAGCCATTAGAAATGGACTAGAAGTTAAGGAATTTTTTTGGCAGGCAAAACTTCCTTCCTTTTTTTCCATCATCTCAGCAAAGGATTGGGACATTTGGCCCCATAAATGAGCAGGCACCAGGTTGCCACCTCATCCCGAGTGAGTGCCCAGAGGTCAGAAGACTCCAGTTCCTGCACCAGGAGCTGCAGTTCACCGCAGCACATGGGTACAGTTTGCATAAGCTGTCGCCACAGCTAAAACATGGTCAGACTCTATGGTCTGTGTGTGCTTGCTGCACCTTTAGGTGCTACATAGCATAGCTGGGCACCCAGTCAGCAGCACTGCCCACCTGAATCACTGCATACATCCATTTTGCATGAGTGACTGCAGGAATCCATTTCCCAGCTCACCAGGAAGCGGTGATGGTTCGAACGATGACAGAGGAGCTGGGTGGTGGTAGTGAATGTTAAACCTTCACCCAGTCCACCCTGAGCTGCTCTTTGCCAGTGGGTGACAGGCATTTTTTGACGCAGGTATAATAGTCACTAAGTTGGGGAGAGAATGCAAATGTTTACTCCTTTGTGATGAGACAAAAAGCACAACCATAATTCTCACCCTCTCTGGCCCATGCCGAATATTCCTTGCTGAAGCCGTTAAACTGACCAAGTTGTTTCATTGACAACAGAGAAAATATTCTGTAATTGAATACTGTGTGCCCCACCACAAACTGAAATAACACAGTTCTCTCAGAGATAAAATAAAAGATCTAAGAGAGTACTGTTAAAGTAGCTTACTACAGTAAAACTAAAATGAGGAGAGAGGGAACATTCAAGTCACCCTGTTGGCTACAATAGGATTGATTTGGTAGGAAAATGTTTACACGCAGACACGTGTGAAGGAAACAGGAGATCACAAAACACTGAGACCTGCAGAACAGCACGGACTTCATGCACAGCTTACAGACACTGCTGTCTAAATGAAGGATTTGATGATGGGACAGAAAAAAACAGTGCACGTAGCTGTATCCAACTAGCCCTGCAGCTTGCAATTCAGGTTCTCTTGTGCGTGCCTTCCCCCGTGCCAGGTGAGGGGCACAATTCCTCTGTGACCACGGCAGGAATCGTGCCTAGCCACGAGATAGCTGCACCATGCTCTCTGGCTTGGGAGCTGCCAGTTTGCTTTGAAGTATTAGAGCAGCATTATATTGATTACTGCTTGATATTTGCAGGTCTACAAAACGTCCAAGGAGACACAGGAAAGTTTAGAGACTTTTAATTTGTTGTACCAAAGCTTTTCTGATGGTCCCAGAAGATTACACATTTATGAAGAAGGTCAGCAACTATAAAAGCTTATTGTTTGCACTCAGCCAAACTTCATGGATTTTTTAAGTATGACAAAAGAGAAAATGAGTTACACAGATTTTCAATAACTTGAACACCAATCTCTGCTGTCCAAAGGGAATTACCCCAGTGTTCTTTCTTTGTCTACCTTGGCCTGGCTTTAAGGGTTTATCCTTGTAAATGACATCAGTAGTTACAGTTAACAGGTCCAAATGAAGCTGTGGGGCTGAGATCCCTCTTGTCCTGATGTGCTAGATGCTCTAGGGAGAAGACTAAAGATAGCAAGAGAAACTTTGTCAAGGTAGACTCACCACAGAAGATAGGAGCAAGTAGTGCACATAGCCCTTCCCTTCGCTTCAATGACAAATCAGAGGTACCAAGAGGATTCTCTCATCAGAGGGCAATGGCACGAAGTGAGATTAAGGTAGCAAGCCATTTTGCTTTTATGTGTTCAGCTAAAGAACAAGGTCAAAGACATAAGGTCTTAAAACTTTTAATTAAGTGACAGTAGAATTATTCACTTGCTCCTGGATTACATTGATGCAATCCAGCATGAAAACTGCTATTTGACATTTTCCTTGATTTCTGCTCCTCTTTGATGGGGGTACACAGTAAATTGTTTTCAGGTACCAACTTGCCGTAGCTACTGACAGGGACACAAGATGCTTCTAAAATCTTCCCCACTCGATTTTACTGAAACAGCAGAAAGGCACTAAAGGAAGAAAAAAGCAGCACTACCGCAATAGCAGCTACTGTGGCTACAGAGAAGTACGTCGCAAATTGGGGGTGAGGGATAAACATAAGGCGAGTACAGATATTTTCTTCAAGAGCCATGCATGAGAAGTCTCATGTCACTGGAAAACAATGGGTTGTAAAAGGACCCTACACAGTCCCTATGCAATAGACATCAGGTAGCACCTTATCTGGCAGTACTGATGCATGCACGAGTACATCAGGTGGCTCTGAAGGATCAGACAGGTCCCTAGGCACGCAGCCCTGGGAGCATCCAGCCTCCGAATGCAAGTGGTGCAGCAGAAGCAGGCCCCACAGCCAGGACACAGAGCATAAAACGGATGGCCGTGGTAAGAATCAAACTGAAACATGATTTTAAAAAAGAGCAGTGTTTTGGTTTCTGAGCCCTCTACTTTATTTTTATTTGTTTTTATGCTGCTGTAAGTAAAATCAACAACTTTTTTCCCCCAATAAACTGAAATTTTGCAGACCATTAATCCATAATATGGACAAAAGCCTTCGGGTGCATGTGAAACAAAATGAAAAATGGTCAGTCTAGTTCTTCCAGGAAAGCTGATACTTCACATGAGCAGTAAAGATTTTCCAACAGGCAGCAGTATACATGTATCAGTGCAGACCCACAGTGACTGCATTAGCATGGTAGAGGGTAATGGCTCTGAGTATCATTTATGCACACTTAACTACCATTTAGTTAATGTTTATGCAGCATTTTGAAAATGTAAAGTGCTATAAAGATGCCAAATGTTATGATTATTAATAATCCAAGTGATAAATACGACTCAAAATTCTATACTCTATCCTTGTCCTTCATGTCAAAGGATGTTTGCACATATAATGAGGACTGCAGTTCAGCAGGACACTTACAGTGTATGCGTTACTTACACTTCATGAGTTTTACACATAAAGGAATAAAGGACTAACTGTTTTCTCCCCAAGTTTACTAAGTGTTACAAAAATACAAATGAAGATGGAAGATTACATTAAAATCTTGCTTTTAAAAATACTGGGTCAGAGCTCTGCTGTAACATTTAAAAGCCTATTTAGTAAGCCTCGCAGGTCAACATGTTTTAATAAAATGTGTTTTCTTTTCAATGAAAGTAAAAGAGGGCACAGAAAAGGACTCGAAGCCAGCAATATATGAGAATCTGCTGTCTGCTCTTTCCACTGCATCCACCACTTACAGCAGCCAGCTGTCCCTATGTAGACCATCCAAGCCTTCACAGATCTATACCTCCTCACTCACATCCTCACTTCATCCCTCAGAGGAGGCCTACCCACCACAGAGCCCACTGTCACAGAAAAAAATATTCCCTCGATGATGCTCCTATTTCTCTAAACCACTTCTCTTTTATTTGCCACTCCAGCGTCACGTCAAACAGGCAGATTGGAAGCACCCAACAAGTCACTAAGGCTCCAAGACACAGGTCTACCCTAAGTGTTTGCCATTGCAGTGGATTACACTTACTGCATTAGACCTCACCAGGGAAGATAATCTGTGAGCCAAGGCCTTTGGTGTCTCCTTTTACATTCACCAAGAAACCATCTGATGCTCTCAGAGAAGTGGCTGTTATTTCAAGGAGGTGATCAGCTTGTGAGGAATTGCTAAGTAAAGACAGGGAAATTTTTTTCCATAGGTTCTTCTGAGGTTTGGAGCAGGCTTTGTGATTGCAGTGGTTTCACCAATGAGACGGAATGTGAAGTTACTTCTCTGAGAGAAAAATCTGCCATTCCCCTGACTGGAAAACCAAAATGAAAAAAACAGTTTTCTAAAAGAAGATTTTTAAAAATACCTCCACTCACTTCACTAAACTGGATTTTCCAGAGGGTTCAGCTCCCATTTTGGCATTCTGTTGCCACGGTTGGATGCTGAGCTCTTGGACACTTGGTGCAGGCCTTGAGATTGGGGACACAGGTAGAGAACATGTGGCTAAATCCTCCCTTTGAAGGCTTTCTCCAAGACTTAAAAAACTATCTTAGTTTAAAAAAGGAAAATGAGGGGAAAAAATCCCACAGAGACAGTCTGATCCTCTACTTGCTCAGACTGGTATAAATCAAGAATAACCTCGCGGACTTTCTAGGACTTACACAAGTATAAAACTGCTAGAAATGAAAGGTTCGCATTTCCTAACTTCAGCAGTTGGTTTGGTTTTCTTTAAATAGCTTCATTAATAAATACTTTTTTAAAAGGAAAAAAAAAAAAAAAGGCACTCTTCCTCCCCCCGTACTAATTGCTAGTGCTCAGATTTAATCTTCAGCATTTATTGTGCTTCACCAAATCCCTAATAATCACCCCAGAAGACTCCTTAACATTGTTGTATAATGGGAAACAAGGGCAGGGTATTACTTTTTCATGTACAAAGATGTTTCATCAGGAGGCCAGATTTCTTCTATGCAGCTAAAGTACATAGAGCCTGACACTTTTAATTTCTTCCGTAATTGTGTCACAAGAGGGGTTTATGTCACTGTGCCTCTTTGCTAAATTCCAAGAGGCTCAATGCTATTCCCATGGTCATCACCTCCTGCCTCTACTTTAAAATAATGAAGATTTGGGCTGAAATAAATTTGAAGATATCAAATAAGGACCCCTTGAGTTCCAGGGAAAGAAAATAAAGCAGCTTTTATTAAACTTGTTATGAGACCTTTCATGACCACTATTCTCGCTGTTCTCTTTGCTCAAAGCCTTTAGAGAATGGTCTCACTTTAGCCTAAACTCAGCTCTTTCTCAGCTCTCTAAGCCTCTGTAAAATTGAAGGACATTCACTCCAACACACGTCTTTAATAACTCAGTATGATTTAAACTTTCAATCTGCATTCCTGATTTCTGTAATAATTGAAAGGAATGCATTAGCAGCAGAAAAAAAACCCCACTTTTGCTTCATAAACTTTACCTTCATTGCCTCAGATTTTCAGTAGTTCTCAATATGTAAGTTTAATGGCGTGACCCTAACAAGAAACGATCAGCAAATGAAACGAACCAGTGTGTAGCTGCTCCACACGGCTACAAGTGTCAGCTGTGGCCTGCCTGCCATTAATTTTATTGTAACTCATTTCTTCAGGTTGAGTACAGCACGATTTAATGTTCCCATTCTCCCATTCCTGTTCTGCATGACAAATTGTTTTAATAAACATAAACCGGGTAATAATAAAGTAATAATAAGCCTAGCACTCACCTTATATCACTGCAGTTAAATTCTCCCACAAGCCAGCGCTGGTTACAGTGACAATTACAGTCGGGCCAATCCGCAGCCAGGCAAGCACAATGGACAGATTTAATATCGTTTGTAAATATGATTAGTGTGCTGTCATGTTATTGCAGCCTGGTATTTACATTTCTCTCTGGGGTTATTCACTACACCACATCAACATTAAATAGTGCTCCCTTCTCTTCCCCTTAAATCAAATATACCTTTCTTTGTGCTCCACTCAGAAGTTAATGAAGAAAATGGCATCGATTGTTAATATTCAGGGATCAATCAGTGCTTTACATGCCTCTTTTTTTAAACAGATGTACATCTGTCTGTATAACCCTGGAAGATTTCTTTCAAAATTCATAATCTCCCCCCTTCCTCCTCCCCTTCCACACACACCCTTTAACATCAACACTCGTCTGCTTAGTCTCTTATGAAAAATGTTCAAATAATGAATGGCTGTTGTTTACAGAAGTAATTTCATGCTACATTTCCATTATTGCCTGGATTTGTTTAGCTTCTCAAGCTTCCCCATTTCCCTGCAATGAACTTTTAAGGAAATATAACCAGCTTTCACTGTTTATGCCATTATGTTTATAATAGAAGCCGCTCTCATTTGTGACATATTGCAACACTTCATAACTGTGTGCAAATAAGCATCCTTAAACTTGTTAAGGTCAATTAATCATTGTACAAAAGCTTTTTTAGCTAGGACTTCCACCAGCATAAATCCAGCCACATAGCAGTGTAATGAAAGGGCTCTAGCGTGGACTCAGGTCCTACATGGCACAATTGTGTGCTTCAGATGTTAATAAAACTGCCTGCAGATGACACGGGTCTTTTTCTCCAAAGTTACTTGGTTCCTGTGGTCAGGCAGCACAGGCTGAATACCTGCAGTCCAAGTCAAGGGAGACAGACAAAAATTTGTAATTACTTTAGTGATGAATTCTCACCAACCTAGCAATTTTAAAAGCCACTTTTTCAACAATGAATGCAAGGAACGAAGCTGGAAGACAGCCTGCTGAATTTGGGCCCACGGCATTTCACTGGACAGGAATCAACACATGAAATACCGTGTAACAAGTACCTACATCAAGACATCATGGAGGACACCATCAAAGGAGCGTGCTGTGCTGGCAGAGTGAAGCCATGGCTCTTCAGGTGCATGTATGGTTTGACAGCATGGAGCTGGCCTCTTCCTGCTGCTGTGCTAATGGCTCTGGGAGGAAGGGGTCTCTGGGGGGTGAGGCAGTGATGGCACCGACTGCCTGTGAGCTGCCAGGCACAAACAGTGTTGATAGAAAGAGCCCTTATCAATTAGTATCGATCTTCCCCATACAGAGCCATGGCACATGCAAAGACTTACTCTTGTTCTTCACGCAGCTAAGAAAGAGGAAATATTCATGCTGTTTATATTTATGCTTCCATTTTCTACAAACAGGTCCTCATCTCCTGCACTTTGAACTCAATCAAGACCTACATCTGAAATTTAAGATATACCTTAATTAGACTCAATAGATTTTCTGGATGCCCCAGGCTTAGTGATGTCATGGTGCCTGGGTGCCTATAAAATAAGCCTGGTCTGTGTCACTGGACTTTGCCTGACATGTAAAAACAATGAAAATAAACCACCCCCACCCCACCCTCAATTAAATTGTAATAGCAAAATTCAGTGAAATCTTTAATACGAATAGAAAATTAAAATGTATAGGATACTGCACTTTCTGAGGATGCCCATATGCATCCAAGTACTTCATGCATTCACTAGTATTTTACTTGCACTTACTTTTTCATACAAATTGCAGTATAAAGAGATGTCCCATTTTAGAAATCTAGCCCCTGATCAACACCAAAATGCATGGCAAAGACTGATAATCAGGTACTCGTAATCATTAAAGAGCCGACGCATGCTTTGTCATTTACTGTAAGTTAACTTTCCCATACTACGAGTCTGAGTTAGGAGAAGGGGAAAGAAACATGATTTAAAGAAAGCATTAACAGTCAGTCAGAGAGCATAGCTATTTTGTGGGGGATGTAGATAATCTGGAGACAAAAGCAGGACATTTTAAAGACCTATCTCTAGTTGTGGCTTTATTGAAAATGATAGATTTAAGAATGTGATTCATATGGTCACCCAGGGAGAATGGATCTGACTTACTGCGACTTGCTGATATTATTTATTTAGAAGAGTCAAATGTCAAGGCAAAATATTTCTGCTAAAATGTGTATTTACTGAATTTTCCTTTCAGAGCTCAGCAAGGTGACAGCTGGAGAGGGGTGTCTGTGCATGTGCGGAAAAAAAAGAGGGGGAAGAACTGGTGTGTTACTAAACACAAGATCACAGTACTCGAAACATCCTACTGAGATCAGAAGAATTGTGAAGCATACCGAGGTGGTACTCTAGCTATTCATTAGCTGCCTGTATCAGCCGGCCCGGAGATTAGAGCTTAATGCAATGGTGAAGTAAGTGTCCATATCACAGTAGCCATGGAGGAATAGCGAGATGTAATGAAACTGAATAGCTAGCCATTGAAAGTTGAAAAATATATTGATTTTTCAGTGCTTGATCACCCAGGAGGCTTTATCAGGTATGAATACTTGGGAACCATCTGCTAACTCTGTAATGGTATTTTAGGATTTGTGACAGACACCAGCAAAAATAAAACTGCATGTTAGAAAATAACACAAAGTGAAGCCTGCTTCTCTGTAATAGATTCCACTGCTCCACATCTGGTTTTCTCATTCCTCTCTTTTAATTGTTTTCAAATTAGCTATAGCTAATGTGTGAATACAAATTAAAATTAGTACACAGATTCCATTTCTTCCCACCTTTCATACCAAAGATAGCTCAGACATTTATAGCCGCATTTATCTCTACATCAGATTGCATGACTTATGTGGTAAAAATTTCTTTCCTCCCAAAAGGAAGTCAGCAGGACCCCGGTTATTGTATTAAGCTATTGAACCTCGTTGTCAACATTTCTTAAAATTCATTTGTGTAAGTCAAAGAACAAAACCAAACAGGAACAAGCTTGGAGGCATAGTATCTACATATTGTCTGATGTAAATAACACTCCTAGACATGATTGGCATTCTCCAAACAACAATCATTGTTATTGAAATGTGCCTCTATTCCCCTTGTTTTAATACTGAGAATGATTATGAAATCTCTTTGGGTACGATAAATCAGCTGAAAGATGTAATAACATGTTTCAGCTGTTGGAATGGATGTTTGATTACAGCTCTGAGGGTTTTTTCCTCATCTTGTTTCTAGCTTAATTCTTAAACCATTCTGTGATTTAACAAAAAATATATTCCACACATCAACAGCAAATACCCATTCTTGTTTACAGAGTGTGCATAGCTGAGCAGGAATTGAGTTCATTTTAACAATGCAGGAAAATATTTTTCTATTACAGTTTTGGTTAAAATAGTAAGTTAAACTGTCATTTGAAATTATATTCAGTGAACACTTAACTTTAGCACCTAAGTAAAAATAGAAAAGATTAAAAAAAAGGGGGGACAGGGAGTGGAAAGAGAAAAGGAGACCTCGGTCAGACCATGCTTTTTCCAGACACAAAAAAAAATCTACCTCTCCTCCCCTGCCTCCCTCCGTAATTCTGCAAGTCACTCTTCAAGTAAGTGGTAGTAGAATTAATTTGCCCCAAAATGGTCAAGTGCAAATGGAGGTAAATTATTTCCCCCTGATTTTACACTGGAGCAGCAACACACAAAAGATGAAGGAAGTCTGACCGCACCACGCAGCGGCAGAGAGAGCGAGACAGCTGGACAGAGGCTTTTGAAGGATCTGAGAATCTGTGTACAGCAAAAGCAGCACAGCTTCTCCAGCTCACTCTCCCAGAAAAGATTCTGGCAAATAATGCCTTTCCCTTAAGTGTATTTTGTGAGGGAGAAAAAGTGAAGAAAATATAACTACAGGAAACAAAAAGATTAGTACGTGGGTGGTTTCTTTCTCCAATCAACTTTCCTTCCTATCCCAAGGGACTGCCCCTGTGCTGATGAGTACTACGGTGGCTGCAAGCACATTCCTTGATGTTCTCCCAAAGTTTGCAAGGCCAGAGAGGCAACTACATTCAAGGCCAGTGGTGGGAAAATTCAGAGAAATCTGGGTCTTCCTGAGGTCTTTAGAACTGCTCAGTGATGTGCTGCCAACATTTCAACAAGAGGCTCCTAAGAGAATTCCCTCTTTGGCCTGCGATAAACCCAGTGCCCCAACGGTGCATTCGCTTGCCAAGAGGAGGGGCAAGGGATGAGAAAACCATTGAAGCATTTTCCTCTTTAAATGAAACACTTTCTCATCATCGTAATCAAGCAAAGAGGCTATCCTGCTGGGAGAGCAACCCTACACCACCCATTTGGGTAGAACTGCATATAGTCTATATCCCTGCAACAAAGAGAGTACGTGCTTGTATTGAAGAAATCATATTCAGGATAACAAGACATCCACCCAGAAGGAGTATGCAAGGTCCCCACCATTCCTCCCAGGGGTCCAGAAACACTCCGGTAACCTACAAAACGGTCAGAGATAGCTATTAAGGGCAACTCTAAGGTAACACTCACACAAGCAGAGCTCCCCTGGGCCTGATCTGCAGCGTGCTACAATCGGACACATGCTGACAACCCAGCTCGCACCTAGGCAGCGACAGAGGCAGGTTTCCTATTCCCCTTCCCTCCTTCATTTATTGTTTGCCTGCCTCCACTTTTGAAACAGGCGGGCTTTTAAATTAGGACACAAAAGTCACTCTTCCCTACAGTCACTAGCACGATGAAGAAAATATGTCTAATGTTCCATGGAATTATAGAATACCTTTAAAAAAGTATTCATCAGTTAATTCACCCCCCTCTTTTTGACCTTTATTCAAGGGGAAAACTGCCAACTGCACAAAACCCTGCCAACTCCAAGAAGCTTAATTGTGCAGATTACAGTCTGTTTGTAACACAGATTATTAAAAGCACACTTGGACCCTTCGTGTCCCCACGTTTGATTCAGTAATAGGTTCTGCATTAGATAAAGGAGATTTGTTTTGATCCCCTCCTCACAGAGTGCCCTATACCTTTTGTATTCCAGACTCCATCATCCGTGACCTCTTTGCATAAGTGACAGAGCCACAATAGGGTGCTCCGTACTGTAATGCCCAGCTCCCCACTTTTGGGGGTGGAAGAAAGGCAGGAGGAGAGTCACTTCATGGTATAATGGTATTCTTTAAAAAAATTTTAAAAATACACCTCTCAATCTATAAAGAGCACACTTCTCTGAGAGACTCTGGGACCGTGTGGTGCAAAAGCCAAGCATGGCCATTTTTGAAAGCATAGCACATCATATTTTTAAAAAAGAAAAAAGTGAAAATTGCCTTTGAATTTCAGAGACTGAGGTGAAACAGAGTCAGAATGGAAAACTTATCCTAGAAATAAATGAAATAATTTCCTTAGGTTCAAATTTTTTTTCTCTCTTTCTGAGGGTACAAATTTAACCAGAAAGTAATCTCCTTATCCCCCACAAATTTTTAGAAAAGTTGAAGTATTTACATTTGCAACCTGTTTACAAAAACACAGAAATCACTTTTATTTTCTAGCTGTCATTAGGTAGCTACAAATCCATCCTCTCTGCCCCAGAACTAAGGCCTGATCCACAGGCAGCCATCACCAATGCAGAGTCTGGGTGGGAAATTTCAGGCTTTTACTTTGCATCTTTATTCAGCTTCCTGCACCTCAACATTATAATAAGCAAAAATTGAGGAGTATTTCTTTAAACACTATCTGATATGTATTTTGTGAGGCTATTGCATATACTTCACTGCCCTTATAAAAGAAGGGAAGGTGAGCGGACACACCAGAGCTGTGGCCATTTATGTCAGCCAAGGACGCAGGGCTGGCTGTTAAAAAAGAGAGGGAGTCACACCACGCATGGCTTGTACTCCCCAGGGGGACCCTGCCACAGCTCCTCTCCTTGTTTACTGTCTCATGAAGAAAGTAGGAGGTGGCAACAGCTTTCCCTGATGTTAATGTGCTTTTGGTTGCTTGATAAAAATGTTTTCCTTTCATAATCGCTACACAAGAATAAAAGCACAGAATACACTTTTATTTGAACACACACTTGTAGCTGTATGCCAATTCCTTGCTGCTATACTGTTGATGAGCAGTTGTATGTGGAACAAATTGAAGAAAGCCACAAATTAATTTCCTAAATGTGTTTTCTTCTCCAATGGTAAGGAAGTGATGAGTTTTAGATGAGAAAGAACATCTATCTGCAGCTCAATGAACTGAGAACTCAGAAAGAAAACTCCTACAGTCTTCTTAAGTACCTGAGTGACACAAAAGTAGAAGTCTCCTCAAATTTTATGATGAAACTAAACAGAGTCAGCAAATTGAGAGGATGACAAGGATGGAGGAAGACTGAGACACACCTGAAGTACTGTGATAAATGAAATCCACACCTTCTTGTCTTTAACAAAATAGTGCTGGTCCTGTGATACGTACCATAAGCTGTCATACTCCTTTTGTTACACTTCAGCAAAAATTGGCAGCTCACTACATGTCCAGTTCTCAGTATCAGATGCTACCTGTCATATTCAGCGCAGTTGTGCTTCACTTAGTGGAAAATCAAGAGGGCAGCAGAAGTGATTAATTCTCTTTACTACATTGTACTTGAATACCTTTCTGCTATGAGACACAAATGAACTCACATTGGGCACATATTTAGGAAAATTAACTCCTACAAATTTTATTTTCAGCCGCAAAGAATGCTACAGTCTTCTTGAAAGCCCATGAAACTCTGCTCCCATAGAACCAGGATTGCCAATGTTTATAAATTAGCTCCAGTGGAAGAAGCTCACTGCCATGCAGATGGAAGAAGGAATTCTGCAAAGATATCTCATTTCTGGAGCACCGTGAAGCAACTTGACAGGATCGCTCTAATGCTTAGGTTCTACTGCTTACCTGTACATGTAGCTTTGGTGTAGTAAAGTAGGTTTACTGAATGCTCTTAGCATCTGGGTAATTTTACAACAGCGGAGCTGTGTAACCACATACCTTCAGTGTTAAATGCAGAGCAATTCCCACCTTACTTCATTGTTTTAAATTCTAGTAGAACCTCATCTTTCCTCCTTATGGCCAGCAGGTATCGCTTGAGCAGACTGCTTTGCCTATCATGCTACTAATGTCTTCCTTACGGGACTTTCTTGCTTTTAGCCACCCTTGATGATGTGCAGAACATTTAAGGGAGGTCTGTGCCCAGTGGTGCTGGACACAGAGTACTGGCTTCTCCTCACTTCTGGCTGACAAGTTACTTCCAAAGATAGATGTTACGGCTTCAGATGTTTTACTGCGTAGGTGACTGCCATCTCAGAGTTCATACAACGCTGCAATATGCAAAAAGGGGCCACTATGAATATAACTTAAGAGGGCAGGAAGGGTAAGACCCATGAAAGCAAGGATGGGGTACTATTCAAGTTAAGATCCAATCTTGTCTGTTAAACCATCTCTGGAGATCAACAATACACAGACAACGCTGTTTGGTGCCTGTCCTCTCCTAATGCTGCATTTAGCCCACTGGTAAACAAACTGAATTTAGGCCTTTAAGTGAAAGTTATGTAGCGTCCTGACCAGAACGTGACAGAGAAAGGAATGCCCTCAAAGGGAAGAAGTACCCACCATCCCTGCCACTGTTATGGGAACTCCTTCTGGTGAGGCAAGTGAACTATCTTACTTGAAAGCACTATGTTTCAAATGGGCACCATCTGAAGATGTTAGAACTTTTAGTCAACGATTTATTTGTGATATTTGTATAGAGAAAGCTCCAAACTTTGCTGCATGTATACACCTCTGAACTCACACTAGTGGTGATGTGATTACCAGCACAATCAGCTACCACAGGGATGGTGAAAAAGACCATAATCATTATACTATGACATCAAAATCAAGAATTTTAAGATAAAGTACCTGAAATTCAAAATCATCAGCTGCAATAGAATATTTTTCCAAGTTTTCCTGTAAGGTATCAGCATCTGGTATGATACTTCAAACAGCATATTTCAAAGTGGAAGAAGTCAATGAATGTTAATCCTTGCTGAAAGCTGAACAGTAATTTTCACTAAGTGATACAGAAGTAGCAAAAATGGCTCCCAGAAGACAGACTTTCAATGTGCCTCCCTCCATATTTCACATGTAAATAAACTTTTTTTCATTAAAATGTTCAATAGTGCTAATTTTGATTTGTCAGGAAAATTCTGGGTTAGTTGCCGGTCCAGAATTACTCCTTATTTTTAAATAAGATTGTTAAGGATTCAGACATGTGAAACTAGATGATCACATGACTCCTACTTAGTCCAATAAAACCAGAAAACTATCAAATATTGAAAAATACATAAGAGCATTAGTTTTCTTTTTTTCCTTCCTTATTTCCTCTGAAATCATTCGGGTCCCAATGCAACAAAACAGGTTCCACATCCTTATCTGTATAAGGCTGGTTTTGCCTTATTGCTATGCAAAGTAGGTGTAAAATGCTAAAAATTAGAATGGTAATATTTTATAAGCACTTTGTAGTGTATAAATAATGAGAACTCAAACAGAAACAGTTTTTCTCTCCTTCAGAGGTTTTTTGAGGTTCTGTAGTTTTCAAGCCTCATATTTGGATAAAAAGCACTTCCAAAATCTTGAAAGTGTTCATAACTCAAAATCAGAAGACCACTTGGTTTGATCATTTGATCGAATACATTGTTTGGCAACCTAGGGATGTTTCACTTCCACTTGACCACTTAATTTTAAATGTTTTTTAATTTGGTTCTGAACCTAAAATCAGAAGACTTTGTGCTAAAATATGAAAACACATGCCTGACATTTTCAAGAGCCTGAAACCATTTGTCAAAAATTATTCCACTGCCCCCCCAAAAAAAACCCCAAAACCAGCTTGGACAAACCACAAGAGCTGGGGAAGTGTGCCAGGTCAGTTATAACAACAAGAGATCATGAAGGGCAATTAAGACCCAGGTTAGATTCCACAAAGCAATTTGGAAATAAACATCCATGTTTTCTGTTTTGGGCCCCTCGCTACAGGACATTGAGGTGCTGAAGTATGTCCAAAGAAGAGCAACAAAGCTGGTGAAGGGTCTAGAGACAAATCTTATGAGGGACAGCTGAGGAACTGGGGTTGTTTAGCCTAGAGAAAAGGAGGCTGAAGGGAGATCTGTAACTACCTGGAAGGAGGCTGTAGTGAGGTGGGTGTTCGTCTCTCTTTCCCAAGTAACAAGTGATAGGACAAGAGGAAATGGCCTCAGGTTGCACCAGGAGAGATTTAGGTTGGATATTAGGAAACATTTCTTCACCGAAAGGGTTTTCAAGCACTGGCACAGGCTGCCCAGGAGGCAGTTGAGTCACCATCCCTGGAGGTATTTAAAAAACATGTAGCTGTGGTGCTTGGGGACATGGTTTAGTGGTGGACTTGGCAGTGTTAGGTTAATGGTTGGACTTGATCTCAAGGGTCTTTTCCAACCTAAATGATGCTATGACTCTATCCATTTGATGACCTATGGGAAAAACCGCCAAGGCCACATGTTAAGCCAGCCTGCCACCCATGCTGCTTTGTTAAATGGCACACAGACTTCCAGCTTTGTGCACTCTTGCTTTTGCCAGCTGTTCTCTAGCTCTGGCTGTGCTAGCTTGGCCCTTCCCCGCATCTCCACCAGGGAACTGGGAACTCTCTGCCCTCTCTTGTGTGTTTGTCCCAGCAAAGCTGTACCATGGAGCTACAACTACAGCCCCTGACTACTGGCATGAAAAGTCCTGAGAAGCTGGCTGGGAACTGCCCATGCATCAGAGGGCTCCACGCAGCACTACGCTCTCTCCAGCACTCCCACAGGAAGGGTATCTGCAGGGGCCTGGGAGAGCTGGAGCTCCACAAATGTACAGCAGGCTGCCGAGAAAGTGCCCTTGAACCTGCCTCTCTGAGACCCCCAAGGCCTGCCACACCAGTGCTGGGCAACAGATAGATGCTCCAGGTGCTTTTTACCACTGGCAACTCCCTAAACTAGTGAAAAAGTACCAAGAAGTAAATATCTGTTTTCAGTAATTCTCCAGTTATACAAGAACACTGTGCAAATCCATTTAGGGAAGTGAGAAAGCCACCACCACAATCAGCTGCTAGACAGTCAGGTAATAACTACAAAGAGAACCAAGGCAATATGATACAACTTTATCTTCCTCTAAAGAAAAATCAATCCATCCTGGTGATGAATATGTTTAAACTCTGCAGTTAAGACGTAGCATCAAAACAGTAACAATTTCTAAAAAGTACAGGATTTGGAAGCTATACTATATTCCAACTCTTAGTGCTTTCCCTCTTCCGATTATCAGTATCCCCATCATCACAATCCTTAAGTGATTTGCTAACAGAATCAGCGTTCAACTGAATAAAACAGACGGTATTCTGCATAAATACAAACTGTAAGACTACGTAATGAGCCTTTGCCATACAGGTCAGCTATATTAAATTTATTACAAGATCTCAAAGTTTTTGCAGAACCGAAAAAAAAAGTTATATGAGAATTAACTCCTTAAGGTAAACAGCATGTGTAAAACTTGAAGCATTGTGTACAATAAATGTGCATATGTACTTGTACATACTGTGTAATTAGGTTTTCTTTTTACCCTCAACGGGAAATATTCAGGAAAGAAAAAAAAAATATTCAGTGGTGTTTTCTACCATTTAAGACCAGTTATAGTTGCATGTTCTTTACTGTAATACAGAAAGAAATTTATGCTGGTCCATGAACTCCTACACTGGTATTTCTCTCCCTCTTCTTCCCCTTTTCTTCTATATTAAAATTACATCCAGTTTTTCTCATAAAATGCATTTTGTATTTGATAGAGAAAGTCCATGTCCCCCAAGAACTTACATTACAAAATCTGTGAATGAAGACTTAATTATCTGGAGTTTTTTAAGAAAATCCATTACATGGCCCAAAGATGTGAAAGTTTTCAGCATCTACCTCTTCTTTCACGTTTCCATTATAATTTCTGGCTGAATATCTGTTGTGAACCATGAAAACTACTTGCCTACTACCTTTTAAGAAACTGGCTTTCTGATTAACGAAGAGCTGTTTCACTAGTCTTGTCCATTACAACCAATGTTGTCTTTACTTATGCATATCATTTCCTATATCTACAATTCAGATGGTTTTGCCCTATGAGACTAACGCAGTTTTAGCCTCAGCAGCCCCTAAGACAGACAGCTGCTATTTCCTATTGTGTCTAAATAAAGTGGACTTAATTTAGATCAAAACATAGAATATATTGTTCCCTTGCCGTATAATTAAAAATCTATTTGTTTAATTAGAAATTTTCTCAAGATGAGGGATATGTATTCTAGAATATATATTTTTTTTTTTCCCCTCTTTTCCTGGTAGGCATGGCTCTGCAGTCAGCCACCACGGAGGTACAGCTTTAGCTCAGTCGGGAGAAGTCAGAGATGCAGTACTGGGTGCGATCTTCCTTTGATGGTCCCAACAAGGTTCACTTCCCTTCCTGGTCAGGGCTATACCTCATTCAATAAGGTCAAGTGCTTATGAAAAAGATCTTGCTTCTGAAGATGACAGCACCTAACCTAACAACGGAGAGAAAAATCTAGAGATACAGGTAGTCACTGCCCCGCACTGCAGAGGCCATGGCGGGACAAAAGAACAACCTCTTAACCTACCCCATCTACAGGCACCCAAGGTACTTCTCATTTTGATTAGCCAAGTCCACGCACAGCTGAGAAAGTTGGAGTGTTATTGCTATAATTATTTTCTTCCTTTTCTATTTTCCTGCCTTCCTCACCCCTGGGCTCTTTAAAGAAAGACTCCCAGGAGCTTCCATTCAAGTGGACTGAAAACAATGTCAGTGGGAGCTAACATCTGCAGCACCGGTTGTTGTCACTGATGACCTATTCAACAGCAGCAGCATCAGCCTGGCTTTGTCTTCTGCTCTACTAAACAAACTGATGGCAGACTCAGTCCTGCTGCAGAAATATTGAGAATTAAAGAAAGCACAAAGGGTGCAGGCAGCAGAGTTGAAACATTTAGTGGAAATAGGGGAGCTGGTCAATAAAAGGGGATGGAGACTGGATCAAAAGGGGTTGACTTACAATGGGACATGGGCTAAAAAGGGGTGTGCACTATCCCACAGGTCAAAAATGACAAAACATTGTGCTCCTGAAGCTGTCACCTTCTGCACAGTAAGGGGGCATCTGGGAGCAAGAAGAAATGCAGAGCTAGCAACTCAATATATAGGTAATGTACAAAGAGAAAAAAAAATGTAAAGGGTGAAATTCTGTGGTGCTTGCAACAAGCTGAGACCGCTGACCTCAACGAACCAAACAAAAGACATTTTTAGAGAAGACATAGGAAAGAAAGAAAAACAAAGTATGATAATGAAGAGTGAGATTTTGGTTAAGGCATTCATCTGGGACTTGGGAGAGCTGTTTCCATTCCAAGATTCTGCCATGTATTTCCTGTGGGACCAGAAGCGAGGCCTTTAATCCCTCTGCAATTCAGTCTTCATCAGTGAATAAATACTCAGGGAGAAGATATGACATGTACTTTGTGTGCGGGGTCCTCTGAGCCCAGCCATACTTCACTTATGTAAAAGCAAAAAAGTTTGTTGAAACAGGCAGATGTGAGAAATTCCAAATTTTGAATTTTTCTATTTTGCAGGCATTTAAATGGATCACATTTATTCTTAAGTAAGTTTTCAAAGCATTAAACTTCCAATCACACCTTTCTATCATTTTCTACCTTTGAAGCACTGAATACAAATATCCAGCTGGTGTCCAGTGAATACAGATACCTGAACGATACCCAGAGATTTTTCTGTGTTTCCTATTTTACCTTTTGCTCTTGTGTCGCATTCCAAAACCCATTCTCTTCCGGAGAAGTTAGAGGAGATGAAAAGAGTGAAATCATATCGACTTTCCAAAATGAGGGGAAATATAAGCTAAAACATCAATGATATTTGAGAAAAGTAATTTCCTTACTTTAAGGGTGTTTGACCCGTTTTCAGTGGAAAGGGAGATTTTTTTTTATCCTTTCTTCTTTCATGTAATTTCATTTAATTTAAATGCATTTCCCTCCTTAACTTTTTTTTGCAGAATGAAAGAAGCCCAGAAGAGTAAAACGAGAGAAAATAGATTTTTCCTGGATATTAAAAGACCCACACACATTACAGTAACTTTTTTTTTCCTTGAAAATTTGAAATAAACCCCCGTGTCTCCCGCCATGCATCATGAGAAAATGCATCCAATTAAATGCTCTTCTATGTGACCATCCTTGATAATAACAACAGAGTCTCCTAGATCTTGCGGACTGACTCCTACACCCATCACTGGGATGACTGTAGCCAGACAGGAACACACCTTGTCTACCTTGAGGTAATAAACCGCTTTCCTCGTGTCACAGCAGAAAATAAGGATGGCAGGTTCTTATGCCCAGGCATGTAGCACCGTTACGTGTCCTGGACAGTATGGAAGAGCTGCCTGTACCCTTCAAACCTGTGCATAGATGGCATGAAGATCACTGCCCCACTGATGAGCTGCTATTTGACAGACAGAGCTGCCTAAGTGTACCTAGAAAACACCTGACCTGCCTAATCATCAGCTGCTCTTAACTATAGTAGTTCCACAGAAGTCAATTCCCAGATCTGTCCTCAGAGTTTAAATGCTGGCCACCTGGCTGATAGTCTCACAAGTAATAAAGTAATTCAAACAGGTCAAGTTACCAACGCAGAAACAGTGAGGGGTTTTTTTGCTTCCTGCCATGGAGAGAAAAAATTCCAGTCTCTGTTCAGAATTGGCCATCATTATTAAATGCACACATGGATGGGCTTTTTGGCCATGATATAAATGACTTAAAGCTGTGATTCAAATAGGTCTGTAAAGTGGTTCTATGATGTTCCTCTCCCTTCCTTTTTTTTTCCTTTTTTTGAAACTGTCTCTGCTCCACTGTTCTTTGTAGAGATAAGCCCTTGAAAATCACCCTTCTTAAGGTGTAAACTTGGTGACTGTACATTATAGTTAAACATTTGATTTGTTATAGGCTAGAAAAATAGAGAACTTGAAATCTCTTCATGGTGTATTAAAGGTCACACAATTATAATAAAAACTTGCTCCAGCAGCTCCAGTCACCGACAAAATCAGTCTCAAATTTCCAGCGAACAATGAAGTCCCCACAGAGTTTCAGCTTCCCCGGGAAATCAGGGTATCTCAGGCTGTGTTGATTTTAAGGATGTCCTGAATGCCCATCATAAAAAATGTGTTACTCAACACAGTCACAGCTCTTGCGGGGTCCTCTGATTGAAAAATATGCTTTTTATTTTACAGCCATTTGGGGCATAGCATTTTTCTGGTTTCCGAAACTTAAAAAGCAGCCAGCTCTACTCTGTTCGGGTGAGACACTACCAGCTTGAATGTCATTTCATAGTATTCCACACATCAAAATAAAATAATAGTAATACAGAACAAAAATCTACATCTTCACAATACAAACTAATCTTCTGGCTTCCCATCAAGCGAAACATATTGACAACTGACAATAGGCAATTAATAGATTAATGAGCATAGCTCTTATCTGTCTACATTATGAGTTTATCTGGTTGTAACAGGATGAACACAACACGGGCCTGTGCTCACAGGAGTGCTGTCCCAATAGAAATGAGATCACTGCAGCAAGATATGAATGCAGTATTTTGATTACCAGGTATGGCTCAATGGAAAAGACACCCCCACCCCACCCCCCACCCTGCAGACTTTATTCTATACGTTTTTAAATTATTCAAGGGCAAAGAACAGAATATAATTTACTAGAGAGAGAATTAGAGGAAAAGGTTTTACAAAAGTAGGAGAGATTAGGTTTTGATCCAGGGTTAAGATGACTGCCTCTGGCACACAGAATCTGTCAAGATAGGTGATGGAACGTTAAAAAAATCCAAAACACCTTTCCACCTAAAACTGAACCTAAACCCAGTGATGTCTGCAGTGTGAAATAATAAAATTAACTTTAAAAAATCCTTCAATAACCCAAATTCAAAAATCTGACATACAAACTAGTTTTTCAGTGGCTCTAACTCCAAGAAATGGCGCTGCTCTTTCTGACAATGGTAAGCTCATTCATACCATGGATAAATTTGATCTGCAGAAGTACAGAGGTGCACTGGGGAATGCTGTGCTTTGCATGAAACCAGCAGAAAGGCAGTCTTTCCAAATGACCAAGGTAGGAAGGTGAACAAGGCACGAATTTGGGGAGCCAGAGTATCATTATCTTAATTGTATCCTGACGTTTCTCCCGAGGTCCCTGGTGGTATGCTTGCTAGTAACGTATCTCCCCAGTTCTGTGCTTATACATTCCCTATTTCTACCACAGGAGGAAACCAGCTTTGCTTTTCTTGTGCCCAGAGCCAAGTTCTGCCGCCTTCTCGCATGCATAATCTAAGTTGTCTCAACAGAGCTATTGTACGGGTAAAGTGAATTTGCCCTTGATAGCATTATAAAGTTTCAAAATAAATATTGTGATGTTTTGTGGGTTGGCAAACACAATCTGCAATTTGCTGTGTGGAAATTGTTGTTCTGCTCCAGAATTATGCAGGTTTTCATCATGACTAATGACATGAGGCAAACACAGCATGACAGTTGCATGTTGATCATTCTATACAATTTTGCTCATAGGTTATTTATTGGGTTTCTTTCAGAGCTCAGTGCAGCTAAAAAAAAACACCAGTGGAGTAAACTTTGGATTAGGCTTGATGTTATTGCTTTGTAATACACAATAAGAACTCTGTGTGTGTGTGTGTTATTCTGATTTGGACCAAGCCTCCATATAAAAATGGAGCCATGATCCTAATGATGACAGCCTCCTGGGAATGCTGCTGTGGTGGTCCCAGGCACTGCTGTCCCAGCCACTCACTACCAGCCCAGGCAGAGCAAGACCTGCCTCTGCATCCCCACATCAGGGCACAGCATCAGAGGTGCTGGGGGAGCATTGCATGGGTTGCTCTCTGCCCACTGGTAGTTAATTCCAGCAGTGGAGCAGGGGAATAGCTGCAGGCAGGAGCATTTAAACCACAGAAACAAATACTGCCAGAGGACATCTCAAAGCTTTGTAACCCCCTTTACACCTGGCCCTCTGCTGTTTTAAGCAACTGTCATGTTGAAACAGCAGGAAGGGGCTCAAAGGCTACTTCTGCATGTGTCTGTTCAGATGACAAAAGGAGCCATACAAGCCCAGAGAAATACAGTATTATTATATACTGCACTGAAAAGGGAATTCAGTTTGTGTCTCATTTTTAAGAGCTAATATCCTTTTATCTGATCAAATGGTAAACAGCATTGGTAAATCAAGTTTTGATGGCATATGTATTTGCAAACAAAACTTTATATTCAACCTTTTCTAAGATGATCCCACAAATCTGTATTGATATCCTCTGTGGTCACATTTTTAAAATCCTGGAAAATAGAACAGCCTCCCATGCACTGCTTTAAACCATGTACATGCACTTCTACATTTCCTAATTGAATGGGACCTTCTAGGCATGCAGTGAAAAGCAGCTTTGGAAAATCAGTGTAGAGAGGGACAGAATGTTTTCCAAATGCTGATTTTATTCTGTTCTTGGGTATTCTATTCCACAGAAAATCAGACTAAAACTTCCCCACTGAGAACTGCAATGTGTCATCTAAACACATTCCTCAGTAATGCACTCTTCCTCAGGGATGCCGTGTTCAAGGATGCCTCCCAGAGCACCCTGCTAGACTAAGCTGAAGATCCTGGCCCCCCCGAGGGGAAAGGCACAGGCAGCACGGTGCAAAAACTGAGACGTTACAGTTCTCTTAAATACATTCCTTCCTTGGGCACTGCTAACCATTGTTTTAGCTGGATGCCTCAGGACTAATCTGGTGTAACAGCCTTGTCACCTTGCTTTGTCACTCCTCTTCGTAGGATTTGGGACACCAATACACTGGAAGGCACAAAACCACCTGTACTATCTCCTGGCAAAACCAAGCCATAAGTGTTTAATGCAGCTTGGTACGTTTGCCGCTTATCTCCACGGTAAAAGTAGAAGAGAAGACGCAGGCATCTGCCTCCAGCACTTCTGGGAAAACTCTTCAGTTTTATGGACTGACATGGGACCTATCTTGCAGTTTCTGTGGGGAACTGTTGACAGAACTATCAAGAAACCTCCCCTGCCTGTTTTACCGAGAGATGCATCCCTGATTAGAGGACAGGAAACAAATTTTAGTAGAGCAGTTGCGACTCACTTGTTTCTTTGATACTATGAAATGTACCATACTGAAGAGGTCACCAATGAACTTCAGTGCTTATGGAGAATAACTGTAGCACTGAAGCAGTCCTTTGGTCACAGGAATTGACATCAGTTCTCTAAGTAGATGATGCCCGCTTGCTCAATTTTTCATATGGAGAATTAAGAAAAATCCTCCTGAGCCTGCGTTTGAATGTGTGGACAAAAACTGCCTCGACAGAGAACAAGGGGAAGAAAAACAATGATCAAGAGTTGACATTGCTGACTGGAGTGAAACTACTAATAGACAACAGCTTCTGTTGACATAATACGGTGCTGCTCCATTGAGGCCAGGGGAAGCAGGAATGTTTTATCTTGGCTAAGAATATCCGGACACAACCGTTTCTCACTTTTATATTATAATGAACACTTCAACATGCTTAAACATTTTCCTGTGAAGAAGTTAATGAAGCCTTGCTTAGATCTGTGGACACATTTACAGCCCTTTATTTAGGACACAGGAAAAAATAAGGTCCTTTATGAAATCAGCTACATGAAGCAACAGGAGCCATTAGCCAAAACGGAGAGATCACAAGGCATTTTAAGCAGCAGATTAGTTAAATGGTTACCTTCAAAATTGCTATTGCAATGGTGAAACAGGCAGGTCAAAGATTTCAGACACACCTAAGCATGAGCTGGGGGGAAAATACAAACCCAAAAATGACAGGAGTAGATAAATGTTGGTTCAGGGATGTTTTAGACCTGATAGCAAATACATTATCCACTGTAGAATCTTTTCTGCACTCAGGAAAAGCAATGGGACATTGTACGTTCTTCGCAAGTAAACAGGATCGTGCCACATGTAGAACCAAATTTGGTATTAATTCCTCCTGTCACTGTTGATCTCTGCTGTTCCCGAGTCTGGAAAATGAGCTAGCAATTCAGCTCAAAAGAGCACAATGCCAAATAAGCAAAAGCCAGCTGAAGAGAGCTACACGCACATTCTCCTCTCTCACCACCAAAGTGCGACTCTGCTCTCCCAACCTCTTTGGCCCCCTGTTTCAGTCTGTAAAATGGAAACAATCTTGCAGGACAGAGTGAGACCCTCAGATCATGAGCCCACTCAGCGAACTCTGGAAGAAGGAGCACCCCTTCTGACCTTCAGCATTTTTAAGTCTGCAGTACCTCCTATATGGCAAGTGCTACCTACATGGGGAACATCTGTTTTATTTCTATGCACAGAAGCTATTTTTGCTTAAAATATTTGTGGAAAAACACCAGTTTCAGATGCATGACTGATGAACCTCAATTAAAATAGGAAAGGTTTTAATACAAAGTTCTTTACACATCTCAGACTTTGTGACATAACATGAACTTTGAATGTAAAAGAGCCTATAGATGCATTTTTTTACAACAACAGTAATTTAGAGATTAAATACCTTTTCCTGGGAGATCCGCCATACTAATTTCTGAGAATCTAATGATATACACAGGATGTTTAAAAGGTAGAATGTAGAAAATTAATTGTTTCATTAATTAGTTTGGCAAGGCCTTCAATACTAAAGTTACATGTATTTTTACATAGGGTTGGGCAATCCAGCTCAGATTTTTTTCATTATTCATGTTTCGGCACTACTTGTGTTCTGTGCTGTTTCACACAAAAAAAAAAAAAAATTAACTGAGATTGGAATTTGCCATTCTGCTGAGATTTCTAAAAATCCTTGCAGAAAACCTTCCATTTAACTTGCCTGGAGTGAGAGAGTTGATGCATAGTTTTCTTGTTCTCGGAGCTCCATCAAAGTCCTACAGTTATGCTGTCCCTGTAATACTGGCATCACATTTCACACTCAGATCGTGATGAGCTGAATTTTCAGTAGAACTGATTGAATTTTCAGATGAAACAACTTCTCATTGCAGTACACCAGCTTGTTCAAACAGAATGTTTTGGGCTTTGACAACCTCCCAGCTCAACACAGACAGGCATGTCTTATAAAAACACTTGTGGGGCTCCTAAACCTACATTCTTTGGCAAGGAGGTGATGGACTTCCTAGGTTGCCTGTGACACTTCAGGAGCTGCTTTATTCCATTTTGAACAGAAACAGGAATAAGAAACACTCCTCTTTCTGAAGCCAATGTTTCTGAACCTCCTTTCTATCTCTAATACTGTTTGCATCTCATTCCACATCACAAACATCCCAATAAAGGTCTTCCAGCAACACAGAAATGTTAAATACCACCTTCTCCAGCCTGGGTACTCAAAAGAGCAAGAGGGCTACAAGGAGGTGAGGAACAGCACTGAGAGAAGTGATGCAGCAGCACACTCTACAGAGTCTCCACACAGATTCACCTAGCTGCTGAAGTACCAGACTGGCTTGATAACTTTTTCTATGTAGGACCAGCCCAGCTTTCACTTTGGGTTTTATTGCAGGAAAAAGCTATTCAGTGCTAGTCACTTGTGGTTGCCAGTACTTAGCATTACCTAATTTTAACAGGAGTACTCTAGGACACCCAAAAGAAACACATGGAAAAATCCGTATAAATAACTGTAATGCACCAGACTCCCAAAGCAAAGGGCACATCCTCACAGCCTGCCCTGTCTCTCCGCAAATGATGACATGACATGCTGAAGAATCTTCCTGCGCTCTAGAGAAATAAAGAGGAACAGGGAATATTTTGGAAGGGAAGTGTGAAATGTAGGAGGGCTGGGGAACTGTCTTCCTTATTTTTACATATTTTCACCTTCTGACAAACGTAAGTATACATACACGTACCTTTGTGTGGCATTTCACTCCCTAGTAAATATCAAATACTCATGAAGAGTTTCTGAAATTAGGAGGAACTTTCTCATGGTTTACGTGCTCCCTCTAAGAATACCACATCATTTCAGTCAAGACAGAGGCAGAGTCTGGACAATATTCTAAAACGTAACAAGGTCTACCTCATCAAACGCATCGCTCCTACTGAAAACCAAGTACCCGTTGGCCTCAGTGCTGCCGACCGTACACTGTGTGCAGCCATTAAAAAAAAAAACCCAGCATTTTACCAAGCTTGGACAATCACACTGGACAACATACCAAGATCAATGCGGGAGATGAGGATAAAGACCAAACAGCTCTGGAGATGTCCTAGAGAAGTCTAGTAAACAACAGCCCTCCACAGAGAAAGGTGATAGAAAAATCAAATCACACTGAAATTTATTGAAGCTTAAAGCTGCTTACAAAAATGCTCAAGGTGAACGATTAATTTCAAACCAGGCCAAATTGAGGAAAAGAACCTTGATGCACACACCAATTTTGTTCCTCAAAGTCAAGAATTGCCTAATCAATAGTAGTGCTAAAAGGAGATGGGCACTCTCAGGGGTACCATTACAATGAATTGCACTGGGTTTTAGCCACCTGGCTCCCAATTGCTTTAATAGATGTCACATGGCTAAAGCCCGGTCTAAAGCTTTAAAACGTCACCCCTTGGTCTTCCTGAGCATCCACTGCTGTCAGGTGGCAAATGTGAAACAGTGGGAGGGACTGTGAGATTTACTCCTGTATTGACCAGCACCAGAACATGCCCAGGAATTTTCACTGCTGTTGCAAGTGTCAGTTACTAGGTGAGGAAAGGCAAAGCAGGAGACATAAAAGAGGTGAGAGAAACTGAAAAAAACTGTACTTAACCCTTCCTCTGTTGACATGTTGATAGCAGGCTGCATCAGGTACTCACATTGCTGGACTAATCCAATCAGCCCTCCTCTGCCATTAGCTAAAAGTAAATAAGGACCTTTTAGGTAATGCTCTGACTGCTCCCCCCATTCCAAACTGTGCTCAAAATCTTACTGGAAAACCTTCAAGGGGTTGAAGGTTTTAAATCAAATAAAGAAGCGGACAAAAGGAGAAAAATCCGATCAGAGCAGAAAGGGTTAGCTTACACAGGCACTGATTTTTTTCCATTTTCACCAGCACCGAACTCCACAGGAGCAGTAGCTGGAGAGACAGAAGGAAGCAGGTAAACAGAAGAGGAAGGAAGAGTTTCTTTCATGCTTATATTATGCATAATTTTAGACAAGGAGAGGCGGCATCCTGTCAAAAAGATCTGGGCTTGACTTGATTCCTGGGACTGCTAGTGGTCAGCTATGGGATGGTGAGCGATCTGTTCCCTTTCTCTGACAGTTCTACAGCCCCAGAGCCCTCCAAGGATGGGACTGCCCTGCTGTGCCTAGAGAAGAGCAATGGGAGTTGGCCTTGGTAGTAGGCTCCTCACGAGAGGTCACTTTGTGGTGGGGCTCTCACAGAATATATAACTGCCAATTAACAGCAACCACTTTTTAATAGAAAGTGCACAAATACTGTCACGAAGAACCACAAATGCTCTTAAGTGGAGGTGGGTGGGGAAAGGGAACAAAGAAAATAAGTAAACCAAAGAACGTAAAAAACCCAAAGAAACTGAAAAAAAAAATCCTTGAAGAAAACCTGACCCTGCCAGTTATGAGTGGTGAAAAAAAAAAAAAAACAAAACCCAAAAAACCACAACCCAACAACAAGCCAAAACAAAATAATTTGTGTACTATCTATCTTCCTGCCAGCCGTTTAGAAGACTGTGCTTCTAAAGCTTAGAAGGGTAATGGTTAGCCCGTGCTTTATAATAGAAGAAAAGGAATGGAAAAATCTTCCCCAAAATAGCAGAAAACTGTTATGAGCATGCAAAACCTAGGAAGTGGGTTTTTTCTATATATGAGCCTGAATGTATTTCATAATATGACCCCTTTCCATTGAACCCTACATACATTGTATGTGCTTTAGAATAATAATTATTAAAAACAATAGAATGCCCTGAGCCAAAGCGAAACTGTATACTGTAAGAAACAGCATTGAGTTTGCTATTAAAATAAAGGACAGAAGTCTGATAAGGAGATGGTTACTTGCAGGTCTGATCCAGATCCCATTAATTTGATAAGTTTTGAATCCAACTATGAGTGTAGGCCTGGCTCACAAGCCACAGAGCATTTGCGAGTGCTACTGTTACGCTGGCTTTTGCAGTCTCTCTCTTCATAGACGTTAGAGCCAAACCCCATCAGTTCCCCTTAGTTGCGCTGGATTGGCACTTTGGAAATCCTGGTGGACAGGAAAGGTTTAAATCCTCACATCTGAGGAGTAAAAGCAACACAGAGCTCAGCTACTGGCTAAAAGTGCTCAAGAAAAATGAAGGTAGAAGAACTGGCAGGAAAAGGAGAAATAACAAGCAATAATATGGAGGGGGAAATTAAATTGTAAAAAGGTACAGCAGGAAAGGGAGAATAGAAGACAGTATGGGAAACAGTGGGGGGAAATTAAATTAATCAAAAATAAGGAAAACATTTAGGGAAACGTAAACAATGAGAAACAGAGGGGGGCACACAAGAGGCAAGAGGTATATTGGAGGCAACAGAAGGAAAGAGTGAGGCAATGAGAGAGAGAAAGAAAAGCTGGGGGGGAGGTGTGAGAAACTGAAAATGGCAAGACATAGGAGAGAAAATGGAAGAGAGAGGAAAAGGGAGGTAAAGAGAAGGATTTGTACGGGGAGAGGACCAGAAAGAGCAGAACAATCCTACGGAGCCTGCTGTGGTGGGTCGCAGAGGAGTTCACAAGCCCATGCACTCCAACTATTTCTTTTTGATTCTGTGTCATTGTCAGGCTTCAGACTGCAGCTGCAAATTGTTTGTCTGGCAGTTCTGGTAGGTTTGATTCAATAACTCCTATAAGAGGGCAGGCAGGATATCAATGCTGCTTTATTGCCTTTTTCTCTGCCTACAATAGCAATCCTCCAGTTATACAGTATTATAAAGTGCCATCACTGGGGGTTGTATCTCAGCATAGTCACATCTCATCTTCCTTGACTATAATAAGCTGGCAAAGGTAAAAGTCTGAAACTATGTGAGCTTCATGAAATGATTAACATTCAGGCCTAAAGACTGGTGTCAGGGTTGGGCACTGAGCAAACAACAGACCCTCACTTCCCAAGTACCACAGTGAGAGGCAGCTACATCCTACATGATCAGCTGCACCAGTATGTACTCGGTAACCTGTGTCAAGTCTTACTCCAGCCACTAGTGGACAAAACATGAACACTCCAGAAAGCTGCAGCCACTGCTCGGGAACAGAAAAAATAACCCATGCAGTCCGGTCACTTGAGTAACTTTTCATGCCTCTCTCCTAATCCTTTGGATGCGAGCTCTTTAAAAATAATCACACAGTGACATTTAATGTTAAGACTGGATTGACTGATGTGGACTTACCATTTTTCCTTCTGGAAGTTGGTTTCTTCAGGCTGCAGGGGTGTGCCTCACCAGGCTGACATAGAGAAACGTCCCCAGCCTTGAGTGTGCATGATCTGTCAATAAGAAGAGGCTTTCAGTTACACAATGCTGTCAAATAGCACCTTTTACAAACACTAAATTCAAGTTAAAAATGTCACAGTAAAACAGGAAAATCACCTCAGAGAAAACTGCCTGTGAGGCTTTTTATTGGCGTATCTTTTAAAAAAGAAAAATTCCTGGCACATGGTTCTTGTTAAAGGCACACAGATCAGAACAGAACTTACCATTCAGGCCCAGTCATCAGAAATGTTGGGAGTAGCTGCATAGAGACAGGCCCATTTTGTTTGCTTAAACTTTGTCTCACATATATATACAGTTACATAAAAATCCATTTCATTTTAAAAATCATAGGTTGATGCCTTTAAGGTTGTGTTTAGAAATCATTGTGACTTTACATTGCAGTTTATTCCGTATATTTCCATCCTTCTGAATCACACTGTTCAACCTCCGCTTATTCTTAATAGATTAATTTGCAATTGCTCCCTCGGCATTTCAGCCTTTCATGATGGAGAGCAATTCCTCTCATTTCACTCATCAAGGCTCTATATAACAATGAAAGTTCCTATAGGTCACCTCTATTGTGCTTTATTTCCTTAACCCCTTTAGCCTTCCCCCCCAGTGAGCATTCTTAAACCTGGAGCTCTCTGGGCTAAGGCAAAAATAAAATTTCTCCTGCAAGGCAACTGCAGCCAAATCTATATTGCATCAGGTCTATAGAAAATGTGACTGTAGCCATGTGATTTCAGTTCTCCAACACCTTTATGTTGTCATAATATCCCATTTGTTTTTTTTTCCAAGCAGTCACACACACAGAACTGCTGGGATTTTTCTCTAATAACCCCAGGTCTCTTTTTTTCTTTGGTACACTGAATAATATGAACTCTGCTGTGGTTCACTAGCTCTAGACTTACTGTTATAGCCACTAAAAGATCCAAATCCTTCTCGGCTTGGTAAGCGTTGCTTCTTACTGTTTGCTTAATCTTTACGTTTGGCAGAATAATCAATGTCTGCTATTTTACTTGCTATAATCTTTCAGAATAAAATTGATAGGCAAGATTCTGAGCTGCTCTAAGTTGGCATCACTTCACTGGTCCAGTTTCACACATTAAATAGATGCTTCAAAACAAACCTGGAAAGGCAAGCCACCAGTTTGAATTTTCCAGTTGTTACTTATGACCAGTAGCTATTTCCTAAGTTGTGGTCCTGCCTCATAATTTGCATTTATGTAGAGGAAAGCCCTGACAGCTGGCAGGCAGGCAGGCATGCTCATACACTGTGGAAGAGGTGCAGCTCAGGGGCAAGTGCAGGGTAGCTGAATGTGTCCAAAAGTAGCCCTACTCTCCCAAGAAATTTGCATTAAAAGAACAAATCACCACATTTTCTTAAAGAACAATTTTACATTGCATCATATTCCAGGATGCCTCTTCTTTGGTGCAATCTGACCATTCCAGGGAAAACAAAATATTTCTGACCAGCAATATAGTACTAAATAAAACATCTGCCATTCATACACACAGTCTTGAAGGCTGAGCATCTTTAGGGGGAGGAGACAACAGTTACTTCGAAGTAATTCAGTGTTGATTGGGTTGGGGATAATTTTCTGGCAACTAAGGATGGGATTGAGACCAAAAAATCATTTCAATAGCTACTAAGGAATCACAGGATAGCAACACCTTTCAGTCTCTAGAGACCTAGAATTGATTTGAACTGGTCTACCATTTAAATGGAGAAAAGCTATTATTCCATCACTAATCTCTTGAGCCATTTAGTCCCACTTGAACCAATTTTTTCTTCAACAAGCTATTTTACATATTTCACTTTGGCCACAATCTATATTGGAGAAGCTTATCACATGATTCTTGTAAAAAGATAAGTACCTCTCCCCTTTGCATTTCTGTTTATTCTTGGGTTTGTTGCTAACATGACAGAACTACTAAACATGTTCCACCTCTCCTCTAGGAACCCGGCTTTTCTTGCTACCATTCACAAAATAAGACAACTTCCTGGTAGCTTTTAGAAGATGATCCAGCCTAGAAGCATGTGTTCTAGAGATTTTTTTTCCACATAAATGTAAATTTGTTGCCCTCAAATGTTGTAGCATTCATCAGTATAATGCTGATACCTCCTCAATAGCTCTTGCAGCCCAAAAAAGGTTCAAAGCCAGGATTTGCAGAGTAAGAACTAAAACACAGCATTGCTAAGGATCAAATTTGTAAAAGAAGTCTTCATCGTTTAGGTGCATTCCTGGGCACCAAAAGGTGGACACAGTGCCCACTAGTATAGGAAGAAGCTGTACTTAAGAATGTCTTAAAAGTTAGGCCGTTGGTGTCTGACACCGGAATTGCAAAAAAAATAAGAAATCCACATTGGAAAGCCCGTTATGAAAAGCGGGCTGCCAATGAGGCCATCACATCCATGGTAAAGCAAAGCTGAGAGCGTGGAGGTGACAGGGCCACACCAGCCCAGCAGGAGAATTCTTTCTGGTGAGAAAGCAAATGGACATTCATGCCCAAACCTCTTGACTTCCCTCACTGTTTTTCCACTATTTTGTATGCTCACAGGACCCTGTTTTGTCTGCTTCATGCCTTCTCTTCCTTAAACATTTTCCCTGTAGTTTCTCCCACCACTGAATTTACTCAGCCTCCTCCATCACTCCTGGAATTAGAATCCATGCCTTTGAAAAACCTGCGCTTTCTTCATTTCAGGCAGCTAATCCCCCTCCTGCTCACCCCGCAGGTTACACTGCCGAAGCAACACTACTTTGATACTGTTCCTCTGGCAGCAATTAGAATCAAATCAGCACCAGGCTGTTTATAAAAAGGGATGTTGCTATAATGACACTATCAATTCTTCCAAACATTGTAGCTATTTATCAAGTGATTAAAGTAGAGTAACTTACTCCAGTTTTACTAGCCTATTTTCCATCGGAACTTAAAAGGTTTTACTGCCTCAAGTACGGCACTTGGGCTGCTAATAATTTCGATTTTATTACATTATCATATTTTTTAGATTTATTTCTAGGCTTTGCATAAGATTCAAATTGTTACCCAGTTTATAAAATAAGATAAATTTATCTTGGTCAAAAATCACATTAAGATAATTGTCTTGCCCTTTTGGCAGATAATTTTGTTTGTAATATATTGAAAATGCTTAGGTTTTTGTTTTCCTAACCACTCATTCTTGCAAAAGTGGCTATTTTTTTCCTGACATGGGCAACTCTATCTCCCCCTCATTGTCAAGAGCTGTCATGTCTCCTCCCCTTTTCCCCTCTCCATTAGGGGAAAACGAAACAAAACATGCCTGCTCTTGGCTTGCCAGCAAACTACCACGGACACCTGTATTCCTGGCAGGCATAACAGGGCTGACTTGTCCACAGGTAGTGCTACACTTCAGTGCTGGGGGCTCACAGGAGTGCTTACGCAGACAGTCCCACGCTATGATTAAGGCGTTGGCAATATGCACACGAACAGGCACCACGACAGCCTCTTACCCAACCAGCGTGCTAGGGTATGCATGGAGCTTCATTGTGCTCCTCAACAACTCCCTGGCTGCTCCCTGTTAATGAAAATATTCATTGCTGATAGCCGACAGAAAAGATCACTTGTTAAAGAATGAATGAAGAAATCACTGGCTGATTCCTTCACCCTTTGTCCTCTCCATCAGGCCTTGGTATCCCTGAAACTGCTGCAATGCCTCCTCTCCTAAATCCACACTTCTTCCACCTCAGAAAGTAGCAAGCTGCAGATAATACTGTAGCCTGCCAAGGCAATTAATGCAGAGTCAATTTAGTCAGATACTAAGTATTTGCTAAAATTCCCAAATTATTAAAAAGATACTACTTATCAGGTATCAGAAGAAAGTTGCAGCAACTAACCCTAGAGTACGCAAATCGCCCCTAGGATCTCTGAGGAAGGTTAATTATCTGAGCTTTATCTTTAAACATCTGGACGTCTGTCTTGAACAGCCTCAGTACCTTGGCCCTAGGATGTCTGAAAAGCAACCTGTGATCTCCATCATCAGCACTGTGCTTCACTGAAATTAGATTTTTCAATGTATGGGAAATTCTGTTACTTAAAAAGCACAAAATCACAGTTAGAGAAAAACTGTATGAGATTTTTTGATGAATCCTCTCCCCCCCCCGCCAACCTCCAAACAGTGCTTGTTTAGAGGGGAAAAAAATCAGCTTCAGGAAAGTTAACTTCCAAATTTTATTTAGAATGCATGGGGTTTCCTTTGTGCATATACAGCATTATTAGAAAAAAATCATTTATACTGACATATTTTAACTTGATGTCAGTAATTAAAATATGATAGCTCCTCCTACTTTAAAAAAATTTAAAGGCCTGTGCTGCTTAGTACTGATGGAATTAACTCTGTTACACAGTAAAGTAAGTGGAATTATGATGTAGAAAAAGGATAGCAATACCCTGAGTTTTGAATAGGATAAACAAGGATTTTTCAATATTCTAATAGACCAGCATATGAAGCACTCATGACAGAAGTACCAACAGACACTGGGTAATATCCAAAAGATTTCAAGGTATGATGTTGAAATATTACATCATTTTTTTTAGAGTGAAATTATTCACATTTCTAATGTAGCCCAGGAGCTTACAAAAGCAATTATCTCCCTGTATTTTCCTACACTTCTTGCTCAAGGGACCAGGAACATACAGGGTACATCCCAACTTTTTTCTACTTTAATGCAGGCAGAGAAAAAGAAACCATTTAAAATTTGAGAACACCAAAGAAAAGCCCCAAAACAGAGCTAAAACAAATTTTATTTAAAATGTTCAGGCTCCGTTTCAGTTTGTGATTAAAGTGAAGATCAGTTTACATATTTGTGCTATTTCTGATGAAAATTCTATGGAATATATACAGACAGAAATTCACACATTTCCAGTGAGAAAACATCTACCTTTCTCCTTCACCATCGCTCAGAACCCAGGCGACATTAAACCCTCCCTTTGTGCCACCCAGCCAGCAATGTGGGGACAACACACACATGGCAGAAGCCAAGTATAAGGGAGGCAGCTAAGGCTCCCTGCAGTGAGAATGGGTTCAGTTCTGCGGATTTCAGTACAGCCATAGAGAAATTGCACCAACGATTTGTATAAATCACAATCCAGACGGGTTGGCAACAAAAGTTTGACTGCTTTGCATACTCCGTATCGCCGAACATTTTTTCTCTTGTAATGACACAGCGAAGAAGCTGATGATCATAAATATGGAGTGCATCACCCTGTCCTTTAACTCCCTCCTTATTGCTTTTGCAATATAATACATGCATCTCAAATAAATTAAACATGTGACATATAAAATCAGTTCATGTTTTTGGGGACTTGTCAAAATCCTAGGAAACCAAAACGTTGAAAATAACTTGTCAAAACGTTCTGGGATGAAGTAGTTAAGCTGTCATCGACAGTTTAAACACTGTTTATTTGAATATGTAAAGCAACTTTTTGAAAAAATGGAAGTACAGAGTCTGTTGATCTGGAGTTCTTTCTCAGATGTCTTAATTCTATTTCCCTGATCTCCTAGCAAAGAAAACTTCACATGAAGTGCGAGGCCATATACACCCACAGTGAAGTAAGTATACTGCTCTACCGACACAACTGATTTGACAAAGTATGGCAATGGTATTACCACGGTACTACAGGATTATTACTCTGCAGTGTCCATTATTTGAAGTGGAGTTACTCTGTGCTTACCACAAAACACAAGTAGCATTTTGCAGTAACACAATAAATAACCCATGTCATCTTTGTATCTACACCTTTTGCAGGAACAGATATAGAGCCAATCTAAAAACAAATCTAAAAGTGCTATAATAATGCCGGAACGACATGCCTCTTAAGCTGTTTACAGCTGACAGACTAAGTGAAATGGTTTGACAAGGAAGAACACAGTATGTGTTGACAGCCCTGCTTAGTTCATATTTGAAAGGCAAAATTAAAGTCATACTTTCACAAGGTGCAGAATTCTGTGCACTTGAAGGACATTCTCTTAAGCAAGGCATGGTATTAAGCCTCTGCCATCCTCCTTCTCCTACCTCCCATTTTTACGTGTAGGCCAGCCACTAAGTGGCACACCTCAAAAACCAGTCCTGATGACCTATCTCAGTAATTGCTTGTGAAAACGTATCATTTAGGAGAGTATGGAGAAAGCAATAGCAAGAACAGCCATAAACATTCATCCTCAATAATTTAAGGGAGCATGGCAACATATGGGCAGCATTTGGCTTTTCTTACAGCAGGCAGCACCATTAGGAAAGAGCAAATATCAAACAAAGGCTGAGTACAAATCCCCTCTATCCACAGAGACACCTTTCACTTGATTACAGGATACGAGAGAAAAACACACAAACACGGTGAATCCTGAAAAAAAGTAAATAAGAGCTAAGACAGGTCAGAGGAAAGGGCTGGAGACAGGCACTATGAAAAACAGACCAGTTTGGCAGTACTTGCACAGCTCTAAGGCAAAGGGAGCAGGAAGGCTCAAAGGACAAATGGTGGCAAATAGCTGGCCTCTCATTTTTACCTTGTCCTTGCTAATCCTGGGGGCTTGCAGTAACAAGAGGCTGTCAGTAACTCATGTGGCAGTCAGTGTGAGAGTAATCTGGTAGGCTCAAGTCCAGCCACTATTGAAGAGGTTTCTTCACTGCAAAAGTTCCTGCTAATACTTGGCCTCTGTTAGAGGCCATGGGAAGCCATGAACATTCACCTTCCCTCCCATTCTGAGAAACAGTGACTCTGTTATCGTAGGGCAGATGCCCTAAAGAGGGAAAAGCCAATGCTTGCTATTCCTTTTCTGTGGATAAGCCCAGAGGTTCAGCTGCTAGAATGCCAGTCAGTCCAGCTCTTTTAATGAGCCCTGTAACTGATGAAAATGAGCCCACCGTTGCCAAATGAAGTCATCTCGCTTGAAGAGAACTACCAGGAAAGTGTTCGGAATACTCTGCCCTGGGAGGCGCAGGATGCAGTTACCGCTGCACTTACAGCGGACTGACTCTGCCAGCGCAGCTGACCAGGACCAGGGACCTGCGCTGCCAGTGTTCAAAAGGAGCCCGGCTGCCGGCAGCACCTTCCGTACGGGTGAGTGGAGAGCTGGACCCAGCTGTAACCTTAGTCCAGCCTTAGTACGCAGCTGTCCCCAACGATTTTGGATGCAGCTCCATGTCTGGAGCCCGCTGACGGATCACAAACAGGGACTGTTCAAAACTTCTGGTTGAAGCTGTGGTTCAGGAATTGGAACGGTGCTGAGTGGAAGTGTTTTTTCAAACTAATGGAAGTTTTGCCTACATATTTCTTCCCACACATGAAGGTCATCAAATGTTTGTGTGCCAAATGTTAGAATTGATGCTATCCTAATGAACTCTGAAAACATTTTCCTGTCAAAGCAAATAGAACAAGTTGACATCACTGATCCCAGCATCGACCAAAGAGGAAAAACAAACAAACCATCAGTTAAAAAACCAGAGGGGTTTTTTTTGTGCTCTAAGTTCAAGGATGTGAGTCCAGCAGTGCAATGACAAAGGGGAGCACGGTGCAGATGACAAAAGGGTTATGCTCACTGCAAAGGAAGCCAGTTCTGAGGAAAAGAGATTGCCTCAGCATCAAGGTCAGAAATGCCTGGGTGCTACCTCCTCCTGCCATGTGGCACATGAGAAGCCTTGTGTCTGAGCTGTGCTGGGTTATTACCTGTAACGTGTGCCATAGGCTAGGACCTGAGTGGAGAGTAAAACCTACTACTGAACCCTGTCAGAAGTTGCAAACTGATTATGCTCTTAAAAGCAAGCCAGCAGCTCTCAACTTCTCTATCCAGAAACTTTCTCCTTTCCAGTTGGAGCTGCCTATCCTTGTGGCTTCCTCCCCTATCTCCCAGAGGATCTCCCAAACCACCTATCCAAGTATAAACCACGGAGTGGCAAGCCTGCTACGATTGGATGCAAGTACGAAGGAAGTGTATCTTAGAGTTATGCTGCTAAATTGAGTTTGGGGAGATCCAGACTCATTTCTTCCTTCTAACACGATTCCTGTATGTCCCTTGGCAAAGCTGTGAAATCATTCCACAGGGGAAATAACCACACATCCTCCTTTTGCCTCTCCTGCTTGTTCAGAAATTTGGGACAGGGTTCATCTTGCTGTATGCAGTTTCTAGCAAACAAGCGCCCGGTCACAATCTCTAGATAGCTCGGAGGTTCAGCATACATCTAATTAAAGCTAATTTTACTATTCACATGGTACAGAGGAAAGGATAAGAGACTTTCTGCAGAGTTACACAGGGGGTCTGCAAGCCTAGTGAAAGCAGATATGTACCAAGCACCAACGAAGTTCTCAAACTAATGTTTCTCCTCAGCTGCTCTGGCCATTTTGTGAAGAAGATTTTTCACAGAAATTGCTACAGGATGGAGGTCCTGTTGAAAAGTACAGCATTAAATTTGGGAATAATGACAGAGGAACCAGAGAAGAATTAAAAGGATTAAATATACTTTGTTGCTCCCTACATCAAACACATCTCCATTTTATTTACTGTTTTAATTTCCAGTTCTCCCATGCTCACCCTGTGCTATCACCCATGCTTTTTGAACTGAAAGGTATTATCTCAGCTCCCATTTCTCCAAAAGTCGGTTCTAATCTCAGTCACCCTCTAGCCCTGCAGTTTTCCTTCTCCTTGACAAGCCTGACCACTTAAATTTCTATCAGCTCAGGCAATGTTTACCCACACCCCTTTCTGTTCCTATCTCATTTCTTCCCTTTCCAGTTTTTGCGATGCCATCGTACATCTATGCCAGCACATAGAGCATGCAGCAATAGACATATAGATCCTGACTGTGTTCAGGAAAGGGGAAAGCTGAAGTGAATAACATCCTGCATATGAATGATTCCTTTGCTTGCTATACTACAGTGAGCTGTGCTTTCATACACTGTGATGGATGTGAGTTATGAGTCACTCCTTCAGTTGTGAAAATAAATGTACAACACTTGCCAATTGTTATACTGTATATTACAAAATTCTATCACTTAAGATTTATACACTTAGCAAACCAATCACACAAACAATACAGGTACAGCACAACAGTTCCACTACCAGGCTTTTTCTTGTTAAGACAGACAGATGCAAAATCACCCTTAGCAATAAAGTGGTGCTACATTATCCAGAGTGGGACATTTTATGGACAAAGCGTTTATCATATCCAGAGTTTGCCTTGGGTGCAGTGGACTTAACATGTGTTAAGTAATGCTTAAGTGATTTGCAGAACTGGCCTAATAGCCCAAAACACTCCTAGCTCTATTTGCTTATAAATACATTTCAAGGTCCTGATTGAAGTCTGTAGTGCCCTAAATGGCCTGGGACTCAGTTACTTAAGAGATATCATCTCTTATTATAAATCTTACATGGTAATTCAGAATGACCAGTTGTTCTTGCTTTCTTTTCCTGGGTGGACAATGTGGTGTCTTTAACAGGAGATGCATGAGCCTGGAACCTGTCCTCATGAGCCTTCACACAGAACAATGCTTCAGGGGACTATTTCAAGGAGAAGTAGGAAGCGGGTCTCTTCAGTGTGACAAACATCAGTTAGTCTCTTCAGCAATCTTTTACATCACGTTAGTGACAGAGGGCCTGGCTGTGACTGGCCATGTGTTCAGGAAAGCTATTCCAGGAACCTTTTTTTCTTCCTCCTCTAACCACAGAACCAGTGCAAGAGCTGAAAAGTCACACTCTAACACACACCACCTGTCCATAAGGTCTGAGCTGTCATGGCATCCAGGTAATGTCACCAGATGGACTGGTAACCCTTGCTGATCCCAGCTCCACAAGGCTCCCTTCAAGTGTTCACAGTGCCACTGGCACATCTTAGCTAATGAAAGTGGGTCCTGGCCACTTGTATTTTTATTTACAATCATGTTTTCCATTTCAGGTTCATTTTAACTGGCATGAGCTGCTGAAGCACTGGATGCCCTTATCTGCTTTCCTCAAGGGAAACAGATACATAGTGTACATAAGATTGCAGGTTTTTAAGATTAAATGCTATAAACACAGATCAATTTATACGCTTTTTATCCCTTTAAGGAACTCCTGTTCATGGCATTCTGTTCCAAGTTTCCAAAATAACTTCTACTTACATTCACATTTAGAAGCACTTAAAACACAGCAAAGAGGTAACACATTTGTGGATGTAACTGGCAGCAGAGAGCTCAGGTCTGCCTCCCGGCTACCCCAAAACCTCAGAAGACAACAGAGGAAACACCCAGTGCAGCTGAGCCCACTCAGGGTAGGGCTGCACAGGCCCCTCCTGGGGTACCAGAGGGGTCCCCAGCAGAGAGGACAGGTGATCTCGGCACAACCGCTTCTCAAAAAAACCCCTGACACTTACGGAAAATGACAAGGAAACCACTTCCTTCATTTCTGTTTCCATGATGCCAGCAAAGACTATCCGGTCACCTTCTTGAAAGGAAGCTTGATTACTTACTTGTCTTTTCAGTAAGGCTGCCCTGATGAAAAGGAACTGAGAGAGACGAATAGCCACCCACAGGTTAACAGCCTCAGTGGGTTGTTTTGCTGTTTGCTTTAGTTCATTGGCTTAAAAGGGTCAGCAACCTTCATCCCGAGGAGCCTGTTAGAGAAGTAGCTTTGAGCAAAACATGTAATTAACCTTTGGAACTCACTGTAGCAGGATATCATTGAAGAAGCACATGAGAGAGATTTTAATTTTTTAAACAGGACTGTATATAAGCAACTAAGGACACAATCAAAGATTATCAGTGTTTTCACTACAGAGAATTCAGTGGTAAGTGCCACTAACCACTTTGCTTCTGGGAATCAAGAACAAACAAAACCAATGACTAATAACAAATTCTTCACTCACCAAATGGTAGGCAAAGCCAGTAAGATCACAGAATCCTAGAATGGTTTAGGTTGGAAGGGACCTTAAAGATCTAGTTCCAACCCCCCTGCCAGGGGCAGGGACACCCTCCACTAGACCAAGTTGCTCAAAGCCCCATCCAACTTGGCCTTGAACACTTCCTAGGATGGGGCATTCACAGCTTCCATGGGCAAGCTGTGCCAGTGTCTCACCACCCTCCCAGTAAAGAAATTCTTTCTAATATCTCAGTCTTCTTGAATTTGATGAGATTTGCACAGGCCCACCTCTCAAACCTGTCAAGGTCCCTCTGGGGGATGAATCCAGACTGCTTCAAGTCTTCAGAAAGAGCCGCTCACAGAGGCAGGAAGAGAAACTACAGTTGGTGAATGGATATTTGACCTGTTCTGTTATGGCAATTTTTGTGTCCAGGCTCTGCTTCAGGCCCACTTACTTGCTAGCTCCCAAGTGGTGGCCCTTCACAGCCTTAGAAAGATCAACCAAAAGCACATAAACCCCACGCTGACCACAAAGGCTTAACAGGCAAGTTGAAAGTAGTATACCTATAGAGAAGATTTCAAATGGAAAGAACCAGGAACCCAACTGAAAACATTTTATTTTACTGTGCAGGAGACTCAAATGGCTTTTGCTAAGAAGAATCCAACTGACAAACCTGTCTAAGAATGACATCCTTTAAGTGACTTCTGTCATATTTAGAAAAAATGTAAAATCCCTGGGTTAGAGGGACAGGGCAGCAGACAGGAGACATGAGATACTTGGAATATGCTGACATTTGGAGTACTTTGAAGCTGTAAGACTCACAACTCTCCTTCAAGACAGAAGGTCTGAAATGTGCAGCACATGCTGAACTATCAGGGTTATGGCAGCAAGAGGGCCTGGTAAAGACCTGTGCGGACAGAATGCCCCAAGTTCTCCCATTTTGCTACTATTACCATTAAAAATAGGCAAGAAAACACATCTTTAGCACTACTGGGTGAACCTACCAGAGGTAGACATTGTGTATAATTATATCTCTAGTGCCGTGTAACTAACTGCCTGGCATTCACAGGGCTCTATCCTCAGCAGTGTTAACTCATCCTAGATCCCTTGACATCCATCAATTTATTCCAGTTTTGAACAGGTAAGACTTCAGATTTGATCCGAAGGATCTTCACAAGCTAAAAGAAATAACTGTAGTTTTGGCATTAGCATTTCTCTACACAAAGCCAAAATGTCGCCATGTGTATTGGTGTGGAAAAAAACAAACCCAAACAACTAACAAAAGCCCCTGCAGCCTTGTGAAACACAGAAAGGGAAACTGTGCTGTGAGCTTTGACAGTAATAAAAACATAACTGGATTGATTCTAGAAAATTTATTGAACAAAATTTAGTTAGGGTCTTTTTGTTTTGTTTTAACGATTGCACACCACTTATTTTTTATAAGCTCGATTATGCCGTTAAGGCACATTCCAGCAGAGGGCTGAGGTGAAAAAACCTCTCCAGGGAGGATGCAGCAGAAGAAAAAGCCTCTGGGATGTGCAGGAGTTGAGCTAATCCTTTCTAGGCATGTGTTCGGCATTATCTACCTGCAGCTCTTGCACTTCCCAGTGGAAAAGCAAATCTGTGGGCTCATGTCTAGGAAGTTTCTGCCTCCTTCAGCACACTGTGCCCAGGTGTGAGAGGGGGTGACCCAAACCCTCCTTCAGGCATAATAGCTGCAGACTTGTTTGTGAAGAAGTTATTCAACTCGGGGACCTGGTCCCTTCACCACTACTTCATCACCAAAACCTGAGCTTTCTCAGGAAGGAGATCATACACGTCACGTATCCCAAGGCAGCCAATGCTGCTATGTTTTTAAAAACTCTGTTGCTCAATCTAGAGAATGTTTCATGACTTAAAACATTGAAAATATTCAACTGTGACCTAAGAATTAACTGCTCCTCTCAACGGCCCAACAGACCACGCTGTAACTAACAATGAAGGTCATTAAGCCCTTCGACCCCTCTCCTTCCCCAGCAACAGAAACAGGAACAAGGGCTGGTGTAAGCAAGCTTAATTGGGTAGGGGGATGATCGAGCAATATTAGGCAGCCCTATTACACTAACCTCCTTACCCCACTTCAGCTTAACTCTTTCCTGAAGCAGAGACCAGAGCTCTGACTTTTCAGGAGGCACCACAAAGCACTAAGCCCCAGGGCTACTGTGCCTCAACCTCCTGATAAGCAGGTGCTGCTCCTTCCACTTCACTTGCCAAATGAGAGGGCTGTAGAATTCCTTACTAGAACAAGCTTTTAGTGCCTGGAGAGAACACTAGAAATGGCATAAAACATGGTTCATAGTATTTGGGATCCTTGGAACAACTTCAAAGCAAATTCCACCAGGTGCAAAAACTATTCCAGTTCCTCAAATGCAGCTTCTCTCACCTCAGTGCTGATGCATATTGAAATGTACATGCATGTTTCCAGCAAACAGGTACAGGTCCTTGCTTTAATCCATGAATGCAAAAACATTTCCCTCAGACTTCCTTTGAGAAAGAATTTTGCAGTCCTAAAATGTAGTGTGCACCACCTGGGCTTCCTAGAGTCTACCACCATAGTCCCTGCAGCAACCCATCAGCCCTGGGTCTGTGCAGCAACCACTGCCCCAGCCCTTCTGGGGAGAGGCACTGGCCCTGCTTCCTGAGAGGGGCCACAAGCCTCAGCCTGTTTCTGAAGTGGTCCAGGTGTCAGCACAACATCTCCAGAGCAGAGCTGGGCCTCTCGCAGGACAGCACCCCTCAGCTGCTGATGGCTGCCTGACCCCTCCCGTTAGGGCACAGCCCCTTAACATCACTCTCCCCTTTACTCAGCAAGCTGAGGACCACGTGCAGCCTGTGGCGCAGGGGCAGCAGAGGGACAGACCTACTGCCCATATTCCTGGGTTACTCCAGCTGAGCTGCCCTGTGTCCTCCCCTGCCACTTGCCCCTGTACTCGGAAGTTGTGTGTGTTGTGCATTCAGTCCATGTTTCCTTCCTTTTGCCCCCGCCTTCCCTCTGTTTTGGGTCCCAGTCAAACACTGCATTATAAGGAGTGTTTAGAAAGGTAAAAAATGTGAACTCTGGGCAAGTCAGTGGGGAAATTCAAACTGAACTTAAAAACAAAAAATATTCCCCCGCCCCAAGAACCAGAATGAATACGCGATGCCTATATTTACTATTATCACCAAAATGACCGGGGCAGCTGGCAGTCCCACACTTACTCTCCAGCCCCTGCTACACTGGCAGCACCCTATATCACATCGCTGTCATGCCGCCCCTGTGAAATGCATGCAGTCTCGCTGCGCTGCCACCCAGGAGGGCTCCTCCAAGGTGAGGGATAAAGGAACAGCAGGACTGATACTGTGTCTAATGTGGCACAAGGTTCCCTGAGCACAACGTGCCCCGGCTAATGAACGGCACTGCCCCAAGTGCAAACAAGCCGGGAAAGGTTCTGTTTTCAAAGCAAACGTATTGCACTTCAATGAAGATTTTTTTCCCCCTAAAAAGTTTTAATATACACACTAAATTAAGCTTGAGAAAAGGGGACATTTCATCTTTAATCTATTTACTTCTGAATATTTAACATACAATTCTGGCACCAATCACCAGATTTAACTGGAAAATTACTCACTAATCTGTTTGCTTATTTGGAATAATTGGGTAGGCTGCCAGGGAAGAGGATTTCCTACCCTGTTTAATATCTCAGTTAGTAGTCCAATTTCAGCTTGGCGGCATAATTACTCTGACAGAGCTGTAGCCACAGGGCCTGTGAGTGGGGCTGCTTTTTAAACCGTAAATTATGGAGGATTAGCATTTATGAATTTTAAATCAGGGCTGTGGTAGGAGACACTAAAGCTGCTTAGAGCTTGCAAACCACTGCATTCAATCACCAGTCATTAACACATTCCTTCCCAGGACTTTCTGCAATCACATTTAATAAAAAGATATTTCTAATTTGCTTTAGAATATTGTGGCTCTGTGTCTCCAGCATAACACCAGGGATAAGGAGATCTACTTTCCAGAAAAAAAGCATCACAATTTAATCTGACCCTGATTTACCTCCCACATGAGATGTTAAGGGGCTGTTTCCTCTGCTTGGTTCCTACTGCTTCTTCCACCATACGGAAAACACGTGGTTTGATCCCTACTATACTTAAACAATTACAAAAATTAAAAACTGCTGAAATTCAGAGCTGCAATGTGGCTGATCAGCAGAGATCTGAACTCTGCCATCCCCATAGCTCTGCAGCTTCGGTTTGTGAGCTCTCCACTGTTGTGTTTGCCTGTCAGGCTCACGATGAATCATTATGGGGTAAATCCTTCCTTTGATGTAGGCATGTAACTTCTTTTAAGGCCAATGAGAGTTATGTACATGCACTGAGGGCAGAATATTTTATGCCCTAAAGAAGTCGTCTTAGGAAAAAAAACTCTGCCAAAAATCACACTGCTTTGAACTTCGGAGTTGCTCCACTCGGGAGTCTAAAGAGCTCTGAAGCCATAAGAAACGCATCCAAATGCAAATGCGGAGCCCTTCCTCCTAAACATGCACATCTCTCCCTCTGAGATCCTACAATTCAGCAAGGTATAGAAGTTAGTGCTTCACATGACCGTTTCAAAGACAGTTGTAGGAAACCTACAATTTTTTACGCTAAGAGTTTCCATACATTAAATTATATCTAAATATATTAATCAAAATACAGTGATAGAGCCTCCTACCACAAAACAGGACAAAAGACATCAGTGAAAGTTACATGCAGCAAAATAAGTAAAAAAGGTGGCAAGTTTGTCAGAGTAAAACTTGATACAGCACCTGTCATTAAAAACTGAAAAAAACACTAGCAATTGAAAAAGAAGCCTGACTGAACTCCTCCCACTGTATCCCCGTGTAATTATCCTAGAAACTCAGAAGAGCTCTGAGCTCTCAAAGCCACTCTCAGGAATGGACAGGAAGAATTTCCCTGCCATTGCGTAGTGATGGGGATTTGTACTCCCTCCTCAGAGTCACTCAGCATTGACCTCTGACATAAGCAGGATATCAACCGATGATGCATTACGCTGCAATCAACAGTGCTATTCACTGAAGCAACCAGCTGATTTAAGATTCCCAAACCTTATTGAAAGTCGCTGGAAATTAGGCACTTTGAAAAGTCAACACTTTTGAAAATACCTTTTAATCTCCTAAATTACTCATGCTTTTGAAAACTTTACTCATGCTAAGTACTTTGGGGGCCTCAGTCAGTGAAAGCTAAACTGAAAGACACTAAGGAAGAACCATTTACACAGAACCCTGCTCAGCTCTTATCTCTCCTCTATCCCCCTAGCAACAATAGACAAAAGGACAGTGGAGCTCTTGGCAACATCAGCCCTGTGCCAAGAATTTGTCTGAGTGGCAGGTCCCCGGACCCTACTAAGGTTACTCAGACAGATGGATCTTCTTCCCTACTGCACCCAGAGTAGACTTTCTTTCACTGACTTCCTCCCTCCAAAGGCTGAGGGGTGCCACCACTTCTCCCCAAACTGCGAGAAAGATACAGCCCTTCCTGCCACAGCAGGAACGATCTGATCACTCCTCAAACAGGGTAAACTGTCCATGTCTTAGGTACCAGCTCCATGCATTGCTCCTCTTTCTCCTCCTTCTTGCCTGCACACAGCTGAAAAACATTTCTTAATTGCCCTTTTTGATTGCCCCACAGTATTCTTACTGACGCGAACTGTGCATGCACTCCAATGGTATGCATGCAACTGGGGGATAAATGTTTTAAGAGCTGGGGAGAAGCAGCATCTATTCGGCATTCAGAGGCTGAGAGGTGCTTCCAAGTGTTTTTTGTCCCTTTGAGAAGCAGTTAGGGGGCAAGGAATGGACACACACAGGTGACCAGTATGAAATGCTCCCCAGAGTATACATACATAACTCGGTACTGCTCATCTAGATTGTGAACTGAGACTCGGGCAAGCAGCAAGGCCTTGATGTAGAGCTATGTCTGAGCCTGCTGCATGGCAGGGAAGGGCTCACCTATTCCCTAAGAACTAGAGCAGTGCTCAGCCTCTAACTGTAAGTTTTTTTCTTTGCAGGTAAGAACAGAGTGCAGCAAGCCACCTGCACCTTATCTAAAACACCTCTTCAAACACAGTCACCCATATCTTCTATCAGACTGTGGGAGGAGAAAAAGGCACTACACAAGGACCTGAAAAAAAGCCATTTCAGTAGCTGTGTGTTGCTTGGAAAAGCACCAAACAGCAGGACATTCCCCAAAGGGCTGTTCAAGCTGGCTTTGGGAGCGTTGCTGTGATCTCTGCAGAGACAACATAAGGGCTGGAACAGAGATCAGATTCAAAACCCTGACAATCAAAGTCTGAAATGAAAAAAACTAAACAATTTGGACTGAACTCCCACACAGCATCTCTAAGGAGCTTCAATTCCTTAGCATTTGGGCAAAGAGCTAGGTACTTTCTTAGTCCTTTCTGTACCATGTAATTGCCTCAAAATGTTGGCTGTAACCAGAAGTTACATTTTAGTCCTCATAAATCAAAAGAAAAAGAATGTTCTCTACATTTAATGTGTATATTGTAGTATTTATAAATAGTTCCAAATCCTTACTCGTCCCACAAGGTTTATTTCTGTGGATCTGAAAGTATCTTAAAACTTGTAATAGAAGAAAATACTTCTTCCCCCAAAGCAAATGTGTGTGTCTGTGTGTGCGCATGCATGCCATATATATAAGCAATGGATAGAACTTTGACTTGGAAGTCTCTCTTCAGTAGGCTTAATGTGCTTCCTCTGACTGAGAAATGTATAATGTATACAGCAATCCTGTCTGCCTCCTCCTCAAAGCCACCTGAACAATCTCCTTTCATTGGCCATGGGGCTTTACAAGCAACTCCTCCGTGCAACCAGGTGGCTCAGCAGCATATGGCCTTGCTTTTCTGTCACTGCAGCCTGAAGCATTTTAGACTTGTATAACTTCACCTCTGAAAGGTTGGTTGCTGGCAAACAAAGTCATCACTATTCTCTCTGACACAGGAGAGAATCCAGTATTGCTCTGGGTCCCTTCCAGCGCTTCACCAAGATCCTTCTCATCTTACACCTTGATTGGGAAAACGGTCTATGAGATGCTATGGACAAGAGACTCCCTGAAATAACTCATTTAAGAGCTGCATTCGATCACAGGTGGTTATACTGAGCATAGCATAGGTAGCAAAACCACAAAAGTACTACAGCATTAGCTGTGAAGGGAAAAATAGAAGGGAAATAATACAGTGATGGCCACTGGCAATTACATGTTCTTCTTCCTGAAGGACAAATAAAAATCTTTGCAGATGCTGCTGCATGAAGACAGGTAGCATGAGCTACACAGAGTTCAGCACCTGACAGGCTCAAAACCTACACAATCTTACAGTTCTGCAAACTAGCCTTTTGACATTAGCGAGAAGGGAACGGCGATTTCAGGTTGCCACTCTAAGGGAGGAAGAATCAGTTTAACTCATCCTACCCATCCATAGCAGGCAGCCTTGATGGCTGTGGACGACAGGTTATATCCTTCTGCAGAAAACACTTGCAAGCACAACCTCCTTCAGAGCTTTTTAATGCTACCAACTCTACAGGCCATAGTGCACTGACCTTTCAAGTCCTGCTTCATGATACTGTGAAATCAAGTGTTTCACATTGGGTTTTATCATGCTTTTGGTCTTACGGCACATGGTGAAATTGCTGTCTCAAAATGATGCAGCATGCCGAATACTTTGCCATAACGTTTCATGTTCATGTGTGATTTCCCTTACTTCTATGGAGCCAAGCACTTGATGAATGACAGCTGAGACTATTTTCATTAGTGTTAGGGGGATAGCTAAAGAGTCAAAGCAAGTGAGTAATTTCTCATGTATAGTTTGATATACCTATATACTGTAGAGAGCATAATCCCATAAAGCCCAGGTTTTAAAAAAATTCTCTCATTGGAAAACACGAGGGACTCATCACTGAAAAATATACTGGTCAGGACTGTAGATCTGTAGAAATTCTGTAAGACAGGAGATCAATGAGCATACCACCTAATTGCACCCCAGGCAGCAAAAGCCTCAGCACTGTCCTAGAAGCACTGGAGCTGCAGTAGTTTTGCAATGGTTTGTCCATGCCTGTTGCATGAAGGAAGAGGAAGGGCAGAGGCAATGCAAATCCTGGGAGGACAACCAAGCTAGGTCAGAGATATACCATCCAGATACCACCGCGCAGGGTCAAGTCTCAGATGTGCCTTATTTAAATGTTAAAACTCTTCATGACACATTTGTCTTGCTATATACCTCTCTCTGCTTCCTAGTTTAACTTGAGGAAAAGCTGCTGAGGCAGGGAGAAGAGGCATCAGCTCAGAGACTCTCATGCAGAAAGATGCAGTAGTAAAAGTCTTGGAGCATCATTTTCTATAAAAGCTTAGTGCATATACTTAGTACAGTGTACTTAGTACTTAGTACAGTGGCCTCTCTATGAAAATGGCAAGTTTTTACCATGTTTAGATGGAAAAGCACTTCAGCTGCAAAAACAGTACCTCCCTCATGTATCTCCTTGTACATAACAAAGAAAATTTATCCCACAGGCAAGCTGAGAGAACTACAAGGTCTTTTTTCCTTTGTCAGCATCGCCCAGATGGTTCCAAGACAGACAGTCCCAGGCACTGGAAATACGCTACTGAAGGAAATGGCCCTATGGATAGGGGAGTGTAATGTAGGTAAATGGGGTCCTCTGGAGGGGTCCCACTCCTGCATCACTCCCTCAGCATCAGAAGAGGGTGAATGCTCTCTCTGCTCTTCCTAAAGCTTCTTCTGTTAGTATGCACAACTCTTCTTTCTGCATTGTGAAGCTCCAAAAAGCCTCCCTTAGTCTCCCAGCCTTCAGAACAAACAGTTTTAAGAGTGAGACTCCTGGACTGCAGATTAAAACTGATCACACCAAATGGATCCTGAGTCAGATCCACCACTGGTGTGACTGACTTCAGTGCAGCTAGACACATTTATGCTGTCTGAGGATCTGCTCATCCACAGTTAGTGACATCTCAATTTCCTTTTTAATAAGCAACAGGCCCTGTTATAATGCGATATATGGAAGGAGAGATGTAAAAGCTTATAATGTGAAAATTGATTATCATGTACTTTAGACTATTTCCTGCTGTGCCCTTTGTTTTGGTATGCATGTTTCATTTCATTACTCTGAGCTGTTGCACTGTCTCTGAACTACACTATGAAATACATGAATTATCTCATTATTTTTGGGGCAAAACCTTCAATCCTTCTTAAAAATCATATTCACTCAAAACCTTCTTTGGGCTTCATTAGGGATTCTGAGTGTGATGCGAGAGGACAGGACTGCAGCTACCTTACAACATACACTACTTAAAATTTTGGTTCTTTTTGTGCTTCAACTTAAAAAACAAACAAAAACAAAACAAAAAAACAGCTCAGTGTGGGTCTGCCTTTTTTTTATTTTTTTTAATGTTCAAAATAAAATTGCTCTCAGGTTGACTCATATGTCAAAGTGTGAACCCACAAGAACTTTTCAAGGCTTAGTCATAAACTTCCAAAATAAAGAGGAGGAGAGCAGAAACGACAGGTAACTTTACTTACAGCCCTACCAGAAGGTGCCACAGAAATATGGCAATGTCTGCATCCTGAATTAGCCTCTATATCAGATAAAAATGATCTAATACTTTTATTTTCATAAATAAATCTTAATTAAGATAATGTCTTCTCAAAGCATAAAGTAGAGGAAGGTAGAAAAAATCCTCCACAAAAATCTGTGTCACACACTCTCCCACTTTGAATTTAGGATCGAGTTGGGGTCATTTTGTAAAGAAAATAATGTTCCAGGGCCATCACAATTTGTGAAAGTCAGGTTAGAGTAAAAGCAAAATTCCCCACTGTCCTCACAAGATTTCTTGCCCTGTTCTTTTGTGAATACGCTAGAATGGGTGATGGATGGGAAGCTGCCCCTTTCTAGAGTTCTTGCTGTGTTTTGTGATAACTCATTATATTTCTTTCTTTACAAATAGCCCCATTAATGCTCCAGAATTGAACAGAATCATAAAGCTTGAAACATCCCACTCCCATTCCAGCAGAGCCAGAGGTATTGTTTCATGAATTACAGAGCTGCCAAAACCTGATTTACCCAAGCGAAGCCTTCAAAGCCAAGTCACAGATATTTATTTATTTATTTAGGATTGTAAAAGAAAACACTTTTTACTGAGATAAGGATGATATAACCTAGCTACAGCTTTATTTAAATTGAATTATTTGTCTTTTATATTTCCTCAACAATATGGTTGATGGAAATGTTTTAGTCCTTGGGTTTTTTTAGGGCTGAACTAAAAACCTTATTAAACGATTTATAGAAAATTTACAAAACAGAGGAGAGTCAAGCTCTTTCAAAGTCTCTGTGGCCTCAAAACCTTATATATTCTGAGATTAGATGTCACTCTTAGTCAGATGATTCTAAACAAGACTACTATAATCCTCTCTGTTATGGAGATATTTATTTTTGTCTGAAAAACTTCAAAGCAGGCCGTGACAGATAATCAAAATAAAAATTTGCATTCCAATGAGAGTTTCTTTCTAATAAAGAAGAATAATTCTTGCAGTTCTTCTGTAAGGGAGAACTGAGCTCGCTCACTCTGAGTTTTGGAGGTTTGAGGTGTGGGGTTTTATTTTATTTATTTTGCATCTCCATTCATCATTATTCAGTAGTTTTGTTACTTTTGGGCAGAAATGCATCACCAAATTAAGAAACACATCAACGAAACTCAACCATTTCATTTTTTCCTCAGATTATTCCCTAGAATTAATGGAACAACCAGGGATTACCATCAATACATAGTCCTATAACTGCCTTCCTGGGTGAATACTCCACAGAGACACAATGCTTTTCCTCTGGGAACTGGAGGCAGTTGAGATTGCAAGGACAGTGAATGATGCTTTTCGTAATGCGCACACTTTTTTGGAAAATTTTCTTTTTTGTATTTGTGGTGGCAATGGGCAGCTCTGTCTGTGGACCAGGACCTCAGCATGGCAACCCCTTCATCACAACAAAATACCTGTAAAGCCATGTGCAACATCTCTTTAGGGGCAGCTGAAGACACCCTGCACTTGCAGCCATGCACACGCAAACACACACCCCCTTACAGGTTTGTATGCATACAGCCAGGGCTGGAACAGTGATTTTGCCCGGCCTGCCCCATTCCCTCCGAAAAACTGCTTTTGGGAAGAACCGTTCAGTAGCAAATACAGTGCACTCTTGAGTGCCAAGACCATTGCTGACCAGCTCTCTACAGCAGCTGTGCACAGATGAGGGAACATGCTTTTCTATTTCCAAGTAAAGCACCAGCCTGGCCCATGGCCTTGCTGCAGCACAGATCTCTCTGTCCTTTCAGAGTACCATTGTTTCTTTCCCTTCAATAGGATTAACAAAAAATGAAATAAGAACGTACTTAACACTGTTCATATAACTATACCAGGGCTTCCAGACTCCCAGCTTCTACTAACGACTTAATGCTGAAATGTCGATATCCTTCCCCTTCCTGATGCAAACCCCCACTAATGCCACTTCAGGAGTCGTCCTCTCCTCCCAGGGACACACACAGATAAAAATGTCTGCACATCTCACAGGTGGGACTGTTGAGATTTTGTCTGCCTGTTAATCACGTACAGAAATGGAGAATTTGCAGACCCTGAATCATCAGTTTCTTCAGTTACATATTTAAACCACAAGTTAGGAAACTTTCTGTAAGGAACAGCTATGCAGAAATTGAGGACAGCTGCAGGAGGAAGGGTGAAAAACAGCACAGTAGCTACGGTGGTCTGCAACACTACAACTCTACAACACTTCTGCCAAGAGCTCTGGAAAGGGCCGAATAGAAATACTCATCAACAGAAATAACCTCAGGCTCCCACTTACTGTCACTGTGGCTTTGTATGAGAGGAATCCATTTCATCCCCTGGGAGATGAAAGGCAGTGTAGGACAAGGTGCCAAGAAACTAGGTTCTCTCTGGTAGGACTTTCTGGAGAAGACAGACAGCTGTTTACATCTGTTTGGTACAAGCCAAAGAGGCAACAGCCATTGGAGAATATCGGCTCACCAGCGCTAGATGGCCATGAAATACCTCTATCAGATCAGGTGTTAGCTAGCAACTTTCGACAAGGGCCCGGTGAGCAGTTCTTGCTCTCGATGCCTCACTGTTCCGTGCTGTGCCACTCAGTGGCAGACTTGCGTAGTCCCCTGAACGCAAAGCTGATTTTGTACCTTCTTTGTTATGTAAATGAGATACTAAACCACTTCTCAGATCCTCTAAGGCAAAAGGGCGTCTGTAAACTGCAAAATCTCACTTCTGTGCGGCAGGCCAGTCAGCTGGTCCATCCAATCCCTTTCTGATTTGCTGGGATTTATGTTTATGTTTCCTTTCCAGGCAGTACAGCCTGGCCCACTGGCTTTCATTCACTGTTGCACAATTGCTTTGTTAGCACCTATTTTTTTTTTATTAATTGTTTTAATAGTCATTCGTGTTGAAACACATATGAAGGAAGCCTTAAAAAAATCTGCAACTGCACATTACATGGGCTGCTTTGATATTCTGATCTTATGCCACTTAAGTACAGTTCTTGAAAGTGAAGGACAGTGGTGTAAGTCAATCTCAGTTAAATGCCAGCTTTGCTCATTTACAGATGCAATGGGCACACTTGGCTGTGTTCACTAAAATCTTGTTTGATACCAATTAAGCCTTAAAAAAGAATCCATTAATACTCTGAATGTTTCTCAAACTCACTTCACAATTTATTTTAAAAAGACTCAAAGTTGGATGAAACTGCAAAAACCTGCCAAAGATTCAGTGAAAAGAGGCTGATTTGGAACAAATGGTAGTTTTAATAACTATAAACCTCTGTATACCTTTAAAGTGGGCTCTAAATCTGTCTCTATCCTCTTTACACCTTTAACTTTATCCTGCATAAAGCGCTAAGCACAATTTTCTTCTTGGAAATATCCCTTACAATTGAAACTTTCTTAAAGAGCTTCTTAGCAAGAACAGTCAGATTTCAGAATATTAATTCCTTTTCCTTGAGTACACCATCTCCATTTCAGACATTCCATCTGGGGCCTGTTCAGTGTCAGCCTTCATTTTGATGGGAATGTATGGCCAAAATATTTGGAAGAGAACAAAAAGACAGACTGTTTCCTCTTCCACCATGCTATCATACTACCTCATTGATCAGTAAGCTTTTATTTCATGCCTTGTTGAAACAATTTTTGAGGCCGTTCACTCCTTTGGTAAGAAGGGTTGCTTTTGGTTTTGTCTTTTACAACAAAACAAAAAGATTGCAGTAACTATACCCATGCCTGCAGCCTGTCTTGGTTTATTTTGTTTTAATTTTGTGGGGTTTTGTTTCAAAATTCCCACAGGTCCTAATTCCTGCTGAACAAGAGCATGCTTACATCTCACTTGCAAAAGTACACCACGAGGTTGGCTTGAAAAAACAGCGCATGCTAAAGCAGAGACAGCACTTTTTGCTGAGGGCTGACAGAGTACACCCTTGGGACAGCAGGACCCTGGTGGCTAACACGAAAGACATCAAGCAGAACAACAACCACTTTTGGGGAGCTGCCCTGACAAAGCTTCAAGTGGCACCAGGGGTACCTATTATGACTGCTCCTCTATTTCTAAGCAAAATGATATCAAACACACAGAAAAGATAGCCAATAATGAGAAACTTGCAGCTGTTCTCGAAGAAAGACTTTTTTTTTATTGTACCCCAATCCAAAATACTTTAAACCAGTTTTATCAATAGCGATAAATCAGTATGATGATATGACGTCTCTTTAATCTTTTCTAAAACAAAATTTTTTGAACTTTTGAGCATGGCCTTCCCAAATGGGTTAGGTCTTCTAAGACAGCATCAAACCTTCTTTTCCTTGCTTCCCATGTCAGCCCGAATCCCAATAGTTATGAAGCATAAAAAAAAGTTCAAAGTAAAATATAAATTACCATCCCCTTCAAACACAAGTAGAAGTCTTATTAAGTCTCTAGTGCTTGAATCACGTCCCATGTCTGTTCTTTAGACCTTTCTTCCTTTGTGAGGCATAAATGGACACATCTTATTGATTTTCTTTCAACCTGGATCACCTCGATTGCTGTGAATATGGCAGACAAATCCAACTCATTCTCCCGCAGGGAACGAGGAAGAATGCAGACGAGAAGCTGGGGAAAGTCTTCTCACAGTGGGATACCAGGAGTCATTACGCAAAACCCCAAGTCTAACTGCTTGTAATTCCAAGACCTTTTTCTTTTCAGCTCCTTCAAAAAAATTTTTTTCTTTTTTTAATGCTGAGAGCTCTTTCTTAAATTTTTTATGAATATCATTTTGGCTACTGTATCAATTTCTGAGGGTGTTTTTGTTTAAAAAAAGAAGTATCAAATAGGCCAGTGATCGCTGCAAACCCTGATAAATACGTATAGTTAATGATGAGTGACTGTAAACAGACACTAGTCAGAAAGAAAAAGTCAGAATCAGAGAAAGCATTGTTTGAAGCTTGACAAAAAAGCTAGTTAAAACTTTTTCCTTCTAACTTGGCTCCACTTTGTATTTTTTTTTTATCATTTATAGACTTTACTTTTCTAAGGACAATTGTATGAAATGAAAGGAAGTGTAAAAGTAGAAAGATTTTTGTGCCTTACACCAAACCACTTACTGTACATGAAAAAGGGATTTACTGAATCAATTTAGTTGTGTAGGGGTTTTTAAATCATGTGAATGATTTCACTGAAGTGGAAAAAGGTGGCAAGAATGTGTAGCACCCCAAGCTTTGCTCCTAAAAGCAATAGAAAAGACACAATTGAAATGCAGTGGGACCTCTGTGGATGAATTAGACAGACTGTGTACAGACACTTTGCAGTGACAATCTGCTTCTGAAAGGCATATATTAAGTGCTAACTGCACTGAGGACGTAAATTGAAGACACAATATCCAAGGACTAATTTCAAAGCACTCCTCCTTGTTAAACGACTTGCTGAAAGAGCAGGGTTTAAAAGACTTTGTTTTGTGTTAAAGGATTTGAACTACACCTATCAGCAGACTGCACCAGCAAACTAATGCTAACATAGTAAACCCACCACTGTCTTATTACCATCCCCTGAGCTACACCATCATGTCTGTAGTAAGTTGAATTTCTCCAGTGGTTCTCAACACCCCATGAAAAGTGCTCTGCCCCAGCATTCAATCTCTACCACATAAAATTAACATCACCTTTTATAGTGTGAAGGGAAAAGTCTAGGTCATTAGTAGTTTAACTACATAAAACTCCAGAAAATTAGATCAGCAGCAGCAGACTTCTAATGCTTCTTCATGACATGTTTAGACACCAGTAAGAATATTTTCATTTATTTAAAACAAGTTTTGAACAACATAAAATGTGATCTTGGAAGATGCAAAAGGAATTCTAACTTTCTTGACATGCAGGTTTTCATTGGCCTCTAATTATGCTGTTTCACAAAGCAGTTCTTATATCAATACAGATAGAGCTTGGGGGATACCTCAGAATAATTCTTCCCACAAATATCCATACAAGTAAGTCAGAATTCACCCAGCAGGCTAGCACCAAGCCCTGCATCACCTATGTGCTCTCCATGGCTGTGAATACTCAATCTAGTCACTGATTAGAAGGTCCACGGGAATACTGAGGGAAGACAAAATACTGCAAAGAGCACGTAAATATTTCAATGGCAGATACCGTGCTGCTTATAGCATCGTACTTGGAAAAAAGGAACCAGGGATAGGTATGAAGAATAGGAAAAGTGTAGTTAGTCAGGAAGCCATGTCTTCTGGATGTACAAAAATATCAGAAGGAATAACGTGGGCTGTAACTGAGAAATCTCCTCAAGAATCAAAATTGTAGATTATTCCATAAAGAGAGTCAATTGACTGGTGGCTGAGGTTGAAATCACATTCTTTCCAGGAAGATGGCCCCCTTTCTAATAGTGCAGTAGACAGAGCACTATTCAAACATGCTTACAGACACATTCGTGCTTTCTTTCACCTCAGACTTCTTGTATAACCTTGAACACATCCTTTATCTCTTCAGTACATCAGTTCCCCTAAGTACACATGAATATTGTAGGGCGTTATTCAAATACCGCAGTAGTGGGAATTATACAATAATCTAATATAGTAATTTCAAGATTGGCTGTTCAGAAGAATTTAGGCATAGTTTCCCCTGTTTTAATTTTTAATAGAGGCAGTAAAAGCAATGCATACAACTTGTAAGATCCAGCTACAGCACCTGGTAGAAGAATCCAGATGTTCCCCCTTCCAACAGCATCATTAAACATGAGGCTGATGTGAAATATTTATAATGAAGGTGAATCATAGCCCACAGAGGAGGAATCTAGGGCTGTATCTTCTACTAGCATCAAGCACAAAAATGCAAATACACTGAACAAATACTGCATTAACTTTCAAATCACACGTTCTATGTCTCACAAAGTAAGACACAATTTAGTCCTGATGCAGGTGACAGATGGTAGGAAGAGACCACCAGTTTGGAACAAAGTGTAAAGAACATATTTCAAAGGAAATGCACCCAACAACCCAGGATGTATGAACCCAGGAGTGCAAATGACCTCCCGGTCCAGGAAGCCCCCTTCTCTCTTTAATAGTAAAAGGTATCATAGAATCCCTTTCTCAAACTTACCAGTTCCATCTTGAAATTATTTTGGTCATTTGTGCCAGTCATTCTCACTAAGACTGTTCCAAGGATTAAAAATCTCCCTATTCACAGGCCAATTTTTTCATGCTTAATTCATATCTGTTCATTCCTGTGCCAGCACTGACCTCTAACTTAAATGGCTCTTACCAGCTCCCAGCTTTTGCCCTCAGTATTTTATAAAAAAATACCGTCTTCTCCAGGCTTTTGTTCTGCATAGCTAAACATGACAAGGTATATGGTGTCCTTTTTAAGGTTAAGCTCTCTCTACATCTCTTTCAAACCAAATTAATCCTTAAACATGGGAAGTCACAATTCTATTATTGCTCCATGCCTTACAAGATCATTCAGTACTTTATCTCTACTGGCAAGACTTCATCTTACGCATCCTACAGCCATTGCAACCATTTCCACTACAATATCATGTTGACAATTCTTAACCATTTACATCTCTGTCTCTTATTTCCAGCCCATGAGCTTGCAACAGAAATCTTATTATTAGTGCTACGTTGGTAGCAGAGCAAGGCAGAGAATTTACAGATGCTGACTGCGTCCTGTGTACTGCATTTGGCTGACTCACTTCCTAAACCATTCAACAAGCTGAATTACCATCATGTCCACATACTATCCAAGTCTTTAAACTTTTCTTAAAAAACAGTGATCCACAGTTTCCACTGCCCCAGTGAAGCATAACTCTCTCAGAAGCATCTTCATAAGAAAGTAATTAATACTGTTGTGGTACATGATCCATAAACCTTCCATAAACTAAAAATAAATTTACTTTCTTAGATTGATCTAAGAATTACACCTGTCTAAGTAGAAATCCATATAAAACACTGCCCCTTTTACCACATTTTTACCATCTATACTTAAAAACCAACACTGTTTTAGAAGATGGACCACTGACTTGCACATTTCTTCCATAAACAGCATAAATCACATTACCCTGGAAGGAAGAAAATGCATAAAGCCACCCACATACCCACCAGCACATTCATGACAAGGAAACAAATGAAGTCAAATACCCAGTAGGTCCCCTAGAAGTTCTGAGAGATGTTTAAGATAATCTTTGTCCTCAAAAAACGCTTTAGAACTGCAATTAGACTTTAGTATCAGGTCAAAAGTTGTCCTCAATTTTACAAAGTGTCTACAGACAACCATGAGGTTAATGGTAAATACTGCTGCTGTTGAATAAAGTGTAAGTTTGAATAAAATAAGAACTCCAGCTCCCTTTTTTTATGTTAGTTGTAATTTAAGAACTGAAAATGGAACTTGACTGAAAATCTAGCAACTATTAAAAGCATACTCTCAGACGTAGTTGTTACCCAGGAAATTTGACGCACTATCAGATGCAAAGTAGAAGTGCTGTTTAGCACAGAAGCTGGTAGTGAAGAGACCTAGGCGGTCAAGAAAATTGAATGGATAGAGATCCAGAATCCAGCCTTTCCATTATAACAGAGGTGCACTGTGAGCAGAAATGTTAGCACTGCTCCCCTTTGGCATCTCTTTTAATATCTGTTTCTGGACCTTTTTACATGTATCTTTTTAGCAGCTATTCATTTGCTTATATTGGTACATCCGATTCTTCTGCTTTCAAATCCAATTCTAGATCTCATCTCAGATTTTATCTCAAGTAATATTGGTTATTTTTCATCTCCTGCTTGACCTGAACCATGTTCACAGAAGCTGATGTAAAGATACCAGTCAGCTTCAGTTAGTACTGAACCACACATCAGAAACTCGGCCTTTGATAGGAAACAGGATCACAGAATGGTTGATGCTGGAAGCCACCTCTAGAGATTGTCTAGTGCATATTACTCAGGGCCGTGTCCAGCTGGTTAGGCAACCTGTGCCAGTGTTTGACCACCATCACAGTAAAAAGTGTTCTTATGTGAAAATGGATTTTCCTGTATTTCTATTTGTACACATAGTTTCCTGTCGTATCATTCGGCACCATTGAAAAGTGTCTGTTTTCTTTTTATCCTCACATCAGGTATTTATACACACTGATAAGACCCCATGGAGCCTTCTCTTCTCTAGGCTTGGCAGCTCCAGCTCTTCCCCACATAAGACACTCCAACCCCTGAATTATCCATGTGGCCCTTTGCTATGCAACCTGTTGCATCTGTTGGCTGCTAATCACTGTCTTGTGCTTGATCTTAAATTTATTATAAAATCATTTGATTTATAATCAAACCTAACATTATATCAGTACCTTGTATAAATGGATCTAAAAGCAACGTGACGGAGCAACAACATGGCTTTTGTCCCCATTCACTTACCCATTAAGCTATCCTAGACTGGCTCAGACTGTGCTAATTTGGAAACTGAAAAAATTTACAAGTTGTCAGCTGGCCCTGTCATTAAAAACTAACAATTACCACCACACATAACCTTAGGATTTCAAGCATTGATCTTGTCTACAGTAACAAACTGCTTATCTGTTTGGCACAAAGTGGTCTTGAATTGCTGATACACACTGAAACAAAACATACTTTGGAGAGAAGTGGTGCCTTAAACCAGGTTCCAATTCCTTTCTTCTGGGCACTGATAAAAGTTCTGCTAGGCATTATTAGTTCCTGCACACCTCTGCAATCCCCCACACACTGATGGACAGTCCACAATAGCAAATTACCATTGTTCAGCCTCCAACCCTGCAAAAATCCATTCTAAGAATCTGCTCCCACTCTTCAGGCAATACTTAGCACATCTCTGACATGAGACACCAGCAAATTCTTACTGCTCCAAATAAGAAACTTGTTGCTCAGTTCAGAGAAGTACTGTCAGAATCCACCTAACCTCACTTGGGGAACCTGGATAAGCTTGTTAATGTAAGAACAGCTCATGCAGGACTTTTTCAGCATAAACAGAGATATGATGTCTTGCTTATGTACTTCTGCAAACCTCAGACTATCATCTCTTAGCTAAATGTCTGTGAAAGTAGATGCTTATGTAGAAGACTGAGAAGAAAGGCAGGTTTTAGTGATTAACTGGGTAACCACGGCATGAACTAAGCATTGCATTCTGTAAAGTTGCTCATGAGAGAGAGCAAATAAGAGCTGGCTGGAAAATACTGATAAAAAATGGTCTGAATTCTCTGATTTATCACCACAGTACTATTTCACAAAGTGGCACAATTTCAACAAATTTCTGGCTTCCACTTTTTCCCCAGCAGGCAACCAGGCCTTTGGGATGTGGAGCACAGCAGGGATGTATGAAAACCTTGCAGGTGCTATTTGACTATGGATGTTTTTACGGGGTGCCATTGCTGTTCATGTCTGTCAGGAAAGCATTTTGTTCCAAAAGTGCCATTTCCCCATATTTCCAAAAGGAATCACAGCATGGTTTAAGCCAATCCTTCTACCCAGTTTTGCAGGCTTTATGTTTGGCTTGCTCTCCCCTGAATCAGCATAAAAAAATATTTCTGGTAAATGGAACAACTCTTGCAGAAGTAAGAGTATACTTAGGGACTAGCTGCACTGCAAGTGCAGTTAATGCAATCAATACATCATTCCAAGGCAGAATACAGATGATTGGGATTCTGTACAGGTAAGCACACAGCAAAGGAGGTGAAAAAGGTATAGCTATCCCTTTTTTCTCTGTATCTTTTTTGTTGGTGGCAGTGGTGGTGAAAACTCTAGCATCCTTTCTCTTGATTTTGAGATAGTTTTACTTCCCTACCATCTTGTGTTTAGACCCTCTCCAAACAGGTATGGCTCAAAATCTACTCTTTATCCTATTGCCCATTTCTGAAATACCAATAGCCCATGGCTCTGTACTGCTCAGATAAGAGCACCCTCTAATTACTGGCCCCTTGCCCCAAAGCAAGGCATGATATTTTGTCATGATGTTCAGTAAAGACCAGGCTTTTCACCTATAGAATGCCACAACCAACTTGCGCCTACATGTCACAGGTTGTGAAAGGGAGAAAAGGGTATATAGCAGGACTTTGCAGGCAAGGAACTCGCCTCATTTGAAGCCTTCTGTTGCTTTCATCTGGCCTCCTGCTATCCCAAATCCTGATTCCATGATGCAACCAAGCTATTTTACCCGTGAGGACCCCTTCCCGAAGAATTATGTTATCAAAGTATAAGGTAACAGAAGTCCACTTCTGTTCCAGTCAATCTTCAATGAAGTTAAGCAGCTCTCCACCTCAGCTGGAAATGAATGAGGTACTTCAGAGCTCTACAGTTATTTATATGCATATATAGTTATATACAGCCTTCTGCCCATGCATGGTGTTACATCAAAGAGGGCAGTACTGATTAACTTCTGTTTTACTTTGGATGCTACAGAGTGAAAATACTTGACTAGAGTATATGCTTGCATATGGATGGTTGTTGGATCTTAATTCTTCAGGAACAGCAGACTGTATTACCAACCTCTGTATTAATTAGGTGTTCTGTGCATTGATAGCCTAGGAAAGGCAAATAAGCCTTTCAACTTCTTATGTTTCACTAGAGGGTGAAGGCAGCCAGAATATAAAGGACAAAGTAGGCAGTTAATTTCAATCTTAACGTCAATTTAATGTCATGTGTTCCTACCTATATCAAAATGAAAAGGTATTCTTAATACAATAAGAACAATGATAACTACAATTAAAAGTGTAACTACAACAACAAAAAATATTTTTGGGGATTCATTTTACGGCAGTTTGTGCTACTTATTTTTAATACATCAATGAGATCAAATTTCCCCCATATGCTTTGTTATTTCCCTAGTTCTAAAAATCTTTGTTAATTAGACTGATTAGCTAATCAATACTCATTATATTCCTATTAGGAATAAAAGTCTTATATCCACAGAAGAAAATGAGTTGGAGTGACTTAGATCCTAGTAGATAAAGAAACATCAATGTTCTTTTTATTTGGGTCAAAGTGAGAGGTCCTGCTGCCAGTCTCATGCTCATACTGCTAGGCCATGCATGACTATATCTCCGTGGAACAAGTTACATCAGGCAACATAATTTTTCTTTATCCTGCTACATATCTCTTACTGATCACTTACATCTTGGATTTCTAGAACTTCCATCTAATTGCTACATTTAATTACTTTTATCTTTTTGCTGACTTATACTTGTTAGTTCCCCAGAATGCAAACCATCTGACCTGTTTGGAAAGTTGAATTGTTATCAGTCCTGATGCTCTAGGAAACAAAAAAAAGATAGAAAAAGAAACAAAAAAAAAGATAGATAGAAAGAAAAAGTCTACATTAACTCCCTGTTTGGTAAAAGTTATTTCAGGGTTTTTTTCCTAGTTATAAGCAGCCTATAGCTCCAAATCCACTTAACTTCATATTATTTTCTCCTTGCAAAGTAGGAATAGAAATCACTAGACAAAAAAAAAAAAAAAAAGTAAAGTTTTAGATGGTAAAATGTTCCAAAATATGTTCCAAACCTAAACAATATGTTAAAAATAATAATAAAAAAAGCTAACTTACAAGAGATGATAAAAATGTTTTCTACAGAATTTGAAAGAATGAACAGTATAAATTATTTGTGTGATAACAGCGGCATTTCCAAATGTAAGGCTTAGATCCCTGTTAAAAAATTCTAAAAATTAAACAAAAGAAGTCATTTTTTAAAAGAGATAGGGCTCAGTGGGATTTATTAATGCACATCGTTCAGAGATATTCTTACTTGTACAATGCAAGCAGTAGGTTAGCACGGACTTCCAAATTATATTTAATTGGACAATTATTCAAAGTGAAAAACCCAACATGGTAAACTAAGGAGGTCTTTAATAAACACCTTGTCTCTTCAAGAAAAAACAGGGAAGTCATTTACTGACCCAAGAGGCACAATTTTGTCTTTGGTGAATTTATTTTAAAGTAATTGCTGACTCCAGGAGTAACAATTTTTTAAAGAGGAATATGGTGCTTTCAGGCAGCGTAATAAATTGATCTGTGCCCTGTATGATGGCCTAATCACATTAGAAAGATGTACATGTAGTTGTCTGAGGCAAATAGAGGATGTACACCACCTGGTCTATGAACCCACTAAGACTCATTTAATGACATATAGCTTTCTCCTCTCTCCAGATCAGGACTGAATTAGAGGGAAAAGACAAATGATAATTTACACCCAGGCTTTATAGCTCTGCCCTCTTGTCCCTACTTTCCAGCCCAACAGAAGTGTTCCCCTACCGCAGTCCTCTGTAGCCTCCAGAAGATTTTCACTCATCTGCCCTCTACCAGCCAGTACTCCAACACCAGGAACGAGTTCCATGTTAATAGCATCACCTTTGAAAAGCCATGGCCTCCTCGTGAAACCTAAATGCTATAAAATCCACTGTGATTAACAGTGAATTAAAAGTACAAATCAATATTTAAAATGTTAATGTTCCTTCACCTCAGCTGCAGAAAAGCTCTACTAGGACTACTCTGTCTTCCATCCGGCAGGACATGCCTTTCAGATACAATGGTCTTTGACACCAAGACTTTAAGGCTTGGTCAAATAAATGGTAAGGGCAGACCTCACTCCTGTGAGTGGTTTGCATGCCACCTTCAACATTGGCACAGAAATAACAGAAAGCCCTGATGAAATAGCACCAGGAATAATCCCTGAACTCCACGAGTGAGTGTAATACTTTGTTGTATGCATCATTTTGCCAGGAAATTTCCAACTCCTTTTCCAACAACTTTTCTCCTTCTCAAGGTCATCCTGGGCAACGCTAAATAATCATGCCTCAGTGAATTCCCCCCTATTTCTGACTAAAAAGCTGGGACTCCTACAGTGCAGATTATGATAAAAGATTTATTTGTGGGGAGTGGAAGATGGTGCCTTTAGTGAATGAAGTTAGTAAGTTGTTTCCATTTCAGACGCTTTCATTACAAACACTGATAAATCTTAAGGCTAAGAGAGTATGTAAGAGTAATGAGTTGAAGGACTCCTCAGCTCTTTCGTGATTATCTCTCTCTTTTAGCGCATTACCATGGGACATCTGGCTTCCAAATTTGTGCCTCTCCTCCACAGATCTGAGGACCAGCCTACCAATTATACATTCGCATAGGTTGTAATAAATCAACAGCAGCCAAACTCTGACAAGGTGATGGCTGTTGACAGATAAAAACGATACACGTTGTCGTGCTGTTCTCCAAAAACAAACACATGCTTTTATCAGATTTTTTTCTTTTAATCAAAAAATTGCCTCTTTCAACATAGAGTCACCTAATTTCACAGAGGACTTGCACTACACAAGGTTCTCCTATCTAAACCTGAGCTGCATGTAAAGCCAGGTTCTCAAACAGGCCCCGAATTCGCCTCCCACTGCAGTCAAGGAAAAAACTGCCGCTCTGATCCTGGGTCAGCCCAGGCCCAAAGATCATTAACCTTTTACTCTGAGAAGCACATCTGTGCAGAATGAAAGACTGAACCAAAAAAATCCAAGGATATAGAAGACCTGGATTTGTTCATGAGCCAAGCAGAGTCTGGATAATGTATTCTCTTCAATAAAAGACAGCTATAGTAAGGGTCTACACAGCAGGTAGATCTCTGTGGTGAGTGCTTCCCGGTCCCCATGCCCTGGGTCTCAGGGGAATTGGCTGGCAGTGCTTGATTCTTCTTGCCTAACTCCAGCCCTCCAAAAGTCAGCTGTCTAATCTAAGCCAATATTCTAAAAAGCACCAAAGGTAATTAATCTCAAAAGCAGTACTTAGATAGGCAATGTGAGTTCTGCTCTCAAAGCACCTTGTGCTTTGCAGTAATGACATGGGACCTCAAGTAATTTGCTTCCACAAACAGCTTGAATTCAGTGGGAAGAATCCCACTGCTGTTTGTAAAACAGATCACCCTCTTCGTAAATCTAGAACAAAGTTGCACTGTTCCAACCTGAAAACTTTATCAAGTGCTATCACAAAATGTGATTTAAGTGACAAATATTTTATGATAAGCCTTTTTGAACACTTGCAAACTACATGAAGTATCACGAAGGTCTGATCACCCAAAAGATATGTCAGAAGCAAAGGGCTCTACTAATCTTGCTGGAATCTCTGTTAGCAATTCTTATTCGGGGAACAGGGTTTTATCCCAAAGCTTCTTAGCACATGGTAGTAATTCATCCACTCTCTTACCCTCCCTTGAAGAGACCAGGCCTATTTTCACAGCAAATGATGTGAAATACCTTAATCACCAGGGAAGTCAAAGACCAAGAGACCATCAAATTCTACCAGTCCCCTCGTTAATGAGAAGAATGCAGCATAATATAGCTCACCAAAAGTATATTAATTCCTTCAGAATATCTTGCACACCATGGAAAATGGCATCCCTCAGATGCCTCTAAAGAGCTTTGAATCAAATATAGTCTTTTCTAGTGAACTGACTGGACAGAAAGGTAGCATGTTACCCTCCAGCTCAGTTTTATTCTTTGACGATGTCATCTACTAGAAAGAGCTCATCAGACTTATGTTTTGAACGTTTTCTTATTGATTTCATCTCCTTCTTTTATCTTTCTACCTTCCTTTTCCACTCCATTTGCACTAGTTAGCATGCTACTTTGACCCTAGAACTGGCAAGCCCCACAGCAATAAAACAGGGATATGCAAACTCAACAGGTTTGGCATGTTTCCTTTCTGGTAAGGGAATACAATTGCTTGACATACACACCTCCTATTCTCATCCATAAAGTTGAAGAAACCATTAATTGGGGGTAACCTGGACAGAAAATTAGTCTGAGTTATGATAAAGGAAGAAATTATTCACTGTGAGGGCAGCCAGGCGCCGGCACAGGCTGCCCAGAGCAGCTGTGGGTGCCTCATCCCTGGCGGTGTCCCAGGCCAGGCTGGATGGGGCTGGGGGCAACCTGGGCTGGTGGGAGGGGTCCCTGCCATGAACTAGGTGATCTTTAAGGTCCCTTCCAACCCAAACCATGCTATGATACTATGACAAGTGCCATTCACCTTTATTTGATCGATTTACTGAATCAGGCACTGAAACTCCAAAGCATGTCCTTTGTCACAACTTCTTTGTTTTCTCTCATTTAAAGTTCAGCACTATAGAATTTACAGCTGTTGTAAGATCTGTAGCTGTTGTGTAAACCAGTGTGTCCAACTTCTTAATAGTCAGTCTTTTTTAAAAACTATACAACCTATTACTACAGGTATGAGTTTTGTTTAGAAATGACACTGTAAGTAAATACTCCTATAATTAATATGATTCCAGGAACTTACTTGTTGCAGATTTTTAGCTACAATAACATACACAGTAGTGTGAATATAAGAATAACAATCTGAGATTTTCAGACAAGTCTAAGGAAATTATTCGTCCAACTCACACTGTACTTCAATAAGAATTAGGAAAATAATTCCCTCAGGTATTATCAAATTTTAAAAAATTTAAACTGAAAAAACAGATTGCAGCTGCATTCAGCTAGATGGGGTACAAGAGGTCCCTGCAGACAACTGTACTATCAGTAAGTACTCAGGCTGCCTTCACTAATTTTGGTACAGAATTTAGTACTCCTGATGTGAAAACTAGAGCAGAATATGAGACAAAACTGAATGGCTCATTTAGCTACTACTGGTAAATTGGGGGACCTCAGAAGGGAAAATTCAGCTTCAAAACTCTTAAATGGATATTAAAACTCATGATCATTATTCACTCCACAAAAAGAGACACTAGAAAATAAAAAGTGCTGGAATATTATGGATTCCTTAAATTAGGCTAAAACTGTTTATGGCACTAGAATGCAGAAATGAATGGCTTCTCCTGGGATGCTGGGTTTAGGTTCCAGTAGTATCAGCAAACTCATACAACCACTTTTGTAACATTCAAAATTGGCTCACTGTTTGCCACTACCATCAGGGAAATAATCTTTGGGTAAGATATTCAAGAAACGTGCTCCTCTAATGGCTAAGTGTTTTTCTCATTTGGGTCCACATTTACTCACAGCCACTGCTATTACTAGTTATTTTTCTGCTGCCTTGATTTTAAGTCACTAAAATCTTTATGGGTTTTATATTGCTAAGCTAAGCAAACCAGATGCCATTATTTCCTCCACTAAGAAAGCTTTTCCATTCTCCTGATCAAAATCAGGTTCCTCTTTGCATCTCTACTTTATGTTTTAAACACAAATTCCCAGAATTATACATCTGGGACTTGTACTCACACTTTTTTATCATCAACAGAAATATCTAATCTGAAACATCTTAAAATCACATTTGCCTTTTACATGGCCACTTCACAAGGGTGTGTCCTGTGAAATACCCATGCATTTCTTTTTCCTGTGGCATTGCCAATTAATGAGCCTATAGAAAAGATTTTATCATTTGACCTCATGTACTTCATACAAATTTAACCTCATTTCCAGTTCTCCAGTCCTGAAGATGGTCCAGTTCTTCCATGTGCAAATGGTACTTCTCAAAAACGTGGCCCTCATGTGATAGAACCTGGCTATTACCAGCCATGGATTGTTCACTTGGCTGTACTCAGATGGGGCAATAAAAACTCGTGAATACACATGGATGTTAACAGCACACAGGCACCATTATGAGTGGGGTGTGAACACCACCATCCTGACTGTCTTTCTGCTGAAGGAAATACATTCCCCACTGGCCACTACTTTTCTTGTGCTCCCTGTGAGTTATTGGTGCTCCTCATTTCTTGTCCTAGACCACTCTTTGTAAAATGCTTTTAGAGTATTCAGGATGTAAGATCCTATGTAACAGCCACAAATGTATTAGCAATTAATTAACATCAACAGAATGGATGACACTATACTAAGCATCTATGACAGTCACTGTAAGCTCTTTGCCAATATCTTTAAATATTCCTCCTATAGCTTCTCTAAAAAAAGCCCCACAAACTTCTCAAAAAAAATCCTGAAAAAAAAACCCTACACAAATATATAAACACACTCAGCAATATTTCCAGCCCATGGACTAAAAGAAATATCACCTCATGGATTGTAACAGCTATAACCAGTAAATGTCAAGAAACCAAGCGTAGGGTAAAACTTTTACAACTGCCTAAGGAATCCACAAGTCTCACCTACAGAATCATTTAAACACTATAGCCATATATCTGTGGTGCTCGGCAGAGCTCTAGCAACAAGAGGGTACACTTGTTTGGAGCGCATCTGGATATCCACACGCTGCAGATGTATGCAGCACAGAGACCACAGAGAAGCAGGAAGACAGCTACTGTAAATACCTTCAATTCAGGATCACATACGTGGACATGGACCTGAGACTAAGAAAACTCTGCTGCTTGATTCTAGACAAGTAAACAGGATTAGAACAAACCTGCAGGATCTCAGATGTTGAGCTTCTCACTAGATAAAATATGACAAACAGTGGTTACATTCTGAGGCGGTTCACAAAATGGTATTTAAAAAATGAATAGAAAAACACAGAGGAAAGGAAAAATAGATGGGATCTGAGAGGAGATAAAACAAATTTATGACACCAGTTATGAGAAAGTCAGTATTACCAGGGCTGGTAAGGGAAGGAAGAAGGAAAAAGCAAGAATCTGAAGGATTTGGGAGGGACTGAAGAACTGGAAGAAATGAGATGAGAAAGCTAAAACTGGAAATGGGAGGAGCTGACAAAACCTAAAAGATCAAAGATGACTATGGATCTAGATTTTCATCATGTGCTCAGGAGTCCAGAGATTCACAAGACTGAGGAGATTTTATTACAGGTTTAGGACAGTGATGAATTGCTTGAGCTGGAATATAACAGTTCAGGAAGATTCTAAAGAAGCTAAAGCAACAGAACAGGCTTGGGAGAAAAAAAAATAGGGAAAATACAGATGAGTGTGTCATTAAGGCTACTCATGTGGCTCTTCCAAGAACTTGATCAACTCCTTGCTCTGTCACAGATCCCTTGCATGACCTTCTTTGGCAATTAACCTCACCTCTTCATCACATCCATTTTCCAATTGCAAAATGAAAGCAACGTCTTCCTGTCTCTTTCTTCTCTTAAGGGCACAAGCTTGTCGGAGCAAGATTCTGTCCCTAATTATGTGTGTGTACAGCTCCCAAGACAATGGGGTGCTCATCTTAGAAACAAGCAATAAAGTAACTTGCCAAACCAAAGAAATGTTGTGGTAAAAAATATTACCTTAGGGACAGTAGCTATTTAGATGGCATGCTATATATGACTGAGTCAGCAGCATAATGATGGTTGTCGAAAGTAGCAACACATTCTCTGTCAAGCACAACCTGTTAAAAAGTCATGTACAAGAGGGGAAAGTCAATGAGATGAGTCATGCCTTGCCTTGCCTTCTATGTTATCAAAGGTTATGTTACACACAGTATGAAGGACAGTAGGAATTCCTTCGATCTACAGTCAAATGGAACAACTCTGGCTCCTGCTGCGAGCTCTGAGGTCTCCTCCGTAGGTGTCACTCTCGCTGCTGATGGCCATAGATAATAACAAGTTAGGGTACAGACTAACCGGGAAATGATACCACCTGCTACCCAACATAAATTACCAACCCCTCTGGGTCTAATTACTCTTGTCAACATGTCACATGGCTATTATATTCACTGTTATGCAGAAATGCAGAGCAGCAGCAGATTCTGCAGAAAGAATGAGTTTTGTGGCATTTCTATGTATTCACTGGAAGGAAGAAAAAAAAATAATTTGTTCCTGAGACAGAAAAGAAATGGGAAAAATTCTGCATCACAGCGAAATCGGTCCCTCTGTTAACAGTCTTAGCAACTGCACAACTGGTCAGAAAACACAGTGAAAACAGTGAAATGAAGGGCATCCTCCAGCAGGTTTCTTTCCCAGCTCCCCCAAAGCACACATCTTTTTTTTTTTGCAAAAGATCAGGGGCTCCGAAGTTGGAATTCCCAAGTGACAGTAACATGCACATTATTACTTGACACTGTATCATTACATGAAAAGCCAGCAGACTTGTGCTCAGTCTGCAGCTGAAGTGACTTTCACAGCAGTTTTAGACACCTGTTTGTGAAACAAGCAGCTGTATCAGAAAGAGCTGAAGCATGAAAGTTCAGTGTTATTGCTGAAACAGCTCAGGTGTCTCTGAACTACCCCATGTTGTCTCTAGACTAATGCTACACTTCTTGAGCAAGATTGCATGCTATGCTGTCAGCAATTCAGTCACTGCCATTCTATTGTAAGCACTTTAAAACAGAGTCTGACCCTTAAGACGCTCAGAAAGACTCAAACAGCGAAGAAACTGAGCAAGCCTTTTCACATGCTTCTGCTTAACTGGCTATGGCTGAGCAAACTGACCACTTGGTTACAATACCCTTCTGGGCACAGTGACTGAGAAACTATCAGATTTTCTCCAAGTCCTAACACACTGCGTAAGGCTGACAACTGTTCATTCCAATAAGAAGAGTCTGATTTCTTCAGTTGCTCTTGAGTAGAGGCTGCAGAACCATCAGGCCATTTACCCAACCGACCTGTATCAGCAGCTACGACAGGCTGTGATTTTACGTGAACACATTTATGAACAATTGAGAAAGTTTGCCTCAATTTAAGTTTTAATTCATATTATTTCTGTGCAGAACAACATATAAGGCCTAGAAATCACACCCAAATCAGAAAAAGGCTATTTACTGAAGGATATGACCAGTACAATATGCCAGCATCTGCCAAGGGTCTTTCTTGATGATTGCTTATGATTAAAATGGTAAATTATTTGCTTGTGTAAAATAATAATTAGAAAAAGTAAAGGTCATTCATCCAGATATAAACCTGGCTGCAAAAAATCATCAGCATACAGAGTTAACAGGCATATTCGTTGCATTATAAACAGCAGGCCAGGATAATATTATATAGTTTGCAATCTGTATTTGTTCTATGTGAGTCATAGCTTTGCATAATTTTATCACATTCCTGCCAGGCAAAAGCAAACATTAAAAGAAATATTAGAAGCGAGCCAGTTAAATATCCTAGAAGAAAAAAGCCCTGCAACTACCTCCATTGTAATGACCAATGAGCATTATTTTATCTATGTGATTTGGTAGCTTGTGTATATTTTTTTGCAGTATCACTTTAAAGTAATTTCTAATATATGATTAGTTTATTTTGATCTGCCTAATATCATTACATTGTACTAAAGCATCAATACAACTGCTTGGACTTTTTATATATGACATGATTGATTAGGTGCAGATAAGAAAGAAAATATTACTTCAAGAGACCTGACCTTCACTGAATCATCTGAGATGAAGAGAATTTAAATGCTGCGTTACTTGCACTCAGCACCAGAAAATGTTACAGAAAAAAAAAATAGAAAAAAACACTTACTGAAAATTTCTGCTATGATTAAGAACATTTTCCAGTAAGATTCTTCCTCTCCATTTCCCCAGTTGGAAACATTCCTCATCCCCAAACTCTGCTGCAAGAGCAAAGAGTGTGACAAAGGCTATGCAACACTTCATCAGACCTTCAGAGAAGTATCTCCCACAACTCTACATCTCTCCTACAATATGTGATAGCTCCTTTCTGGAACTTCAGGACTTGCAGCTCTTGGGAGAGATCTTTCCTCTATCCCCTAGGCTGGTAGTGAGCATTCAGTCCAGGCAGAGCAAACTGCCCCAGCCTCTGGCACCTGCTCCTGGTTGGTGCAGGCTCCACTCTGGTCTCCCCGCAATCTCTGATGCAATGACCACACAGACCAGTTGTGGAGCAGGAGTGACCTCAGCCCTTCTTACTACAGAACACAGGCAGTGCATAAGAAACTGCTGTGACTTGGGACCAAGTCTTTGAATCTGGGATGATGAACTGTTGGCTTAAATCGATATTTCTTCTCTAGATGCCCATACCACACCTTGTGTGCTGTGGTTCCCCTGGGAAGTCCTTCCTCACACACTACCAGTCCCTCTCATGCCCCTCCCCCCCTCCCTGAGCGCTCTGTACAGTAACCTGACTGATCCCCGCTGCTTCCTGGCACTCTGCCCCTTGCTGCCCGTCCAGCCCCTGCCAGCTGGGGTACCCTGGCTGGCACCCTCGGTGCCCAGCCCCTGCACTGCCCCAGCTGTCAGGGAGCTTCATGGTCGAAGGAAACCCCCAACAAGGCCCCACCACAGCCAAGCATTGTTATTTCTTCCCTGCTATACACTCTATAAGGTTCATCTCCCCTGTCTCATTGCCCAAAGGACAGTATGAGAGAAGAAATTGAGAGATGCTATCATGTGGTTTACTCAGCTCTGCAGGTTTCTCTTGCCACTAGCTGTCTCCCACATACTGAAAAATCCCAAACTCCCACTCAAGCCTCTATAATATCCACGAGAGAGAAATTGGGCAAAAAGATGGGAGCAAGGAGCTTAAGACATATTTCCTCACACCCACTCCTTTGCTCTAAATATACAGGAATTTAAGCTTGTCCCTCATAAAAAAAAAAAAAAAAAGGAAAAAAAATCCTACAAAATGGCCCCTCAACTCTCCCTCAATGTAATCTCTATTTTCCTTTTAAAAGAAAAAAAAGGATGGGGTGGGGTGGGGTGGGGTGGAAAAAACTATATAGAACCATTTGGCAAAAGTAGTTTGCTACCGTAAAGAATTTTTCTCTGAACTATTTATCTTAAAGCATGTCAGAGCAGGCATCAAAAGCAGCCATGGCATCGGCAGAGTGCACACTGTGCACACTGTCACTTACTGTGATTGAAAGGACAGTATGTTTTCAAACAACTATACTTATGTGAAATGTCATCAGATCTGACTGCTTAATCCAGATTAAAAGAAAAAAAAAGAAAAAAAAAAAAAAGAAAAGAGGGCTGTTCCATTCAGAGGTGAGACTACACTGATGACATTGTCCAAGAGTAATTTGATTGAGACAGTGGATCATCACAACAGCCAGGAGTGACTAGATTAGTGACAGGGTGCATCTCAGAGTCATCACCATATTGAACGTACAGTATGCAATGCAGCCACCAAGCACGGATGGAAACCAAGGAGAGATGGTTTAGAAACTGCATCTAGCAACAAGCAAGGTTTGCCAGGAGAATCTGTACTTTGCAGATTGCTTTCCCTTCCCCAATGGATGCTACAAAAATTTGAGATTCAGCACTGCACAGGAGCCCAAATCAAAAAGGAGATGGAATCTACAAAGTGGCTTTAAAAATTGCTCATCCTTCAGGAGAATCCTACTAAATTCCAGTAAAAAAAGCAAACTCAAAAGCAAAAAGCATGAAGTTGTGGAAGCTGTTGTTTAGGAAAATTAAAGTGATACAGGAAAAAAAAATGAATATACACAGCAAGGAATAATTTAGGGTTAGCAGAGGGGTGAACTAGAATATTAGATGACCTATTTTTCTGTTTACAATTTAAATCTAAGGCTCTTACTACTTTTACTAATTAGGGCGAAAGTACTGATCACTGCACAAAGTCACTTAAAACCAGCATCAGACTCCTAGTAACACCATGAAAACAGCATTCTGCCTATGTGTGATAAGAAGTCATTTAAATTTGCTCATTTACAAAAGTTCATCTGTTTGGGACCTAACCAGGAAATGTAAGGCATCTTGATAATTCATCACGTTAAGGAGAGTGTGACTCCAGCAGACTTTGTTCTATTCCGCTGCATGTTATCTCCCTGCACATTCCCAGGGCTACGCTGTAAAAGATTGCAAGGTGACAGAATATGTTCATACAGCCTCTAAGTGCTACTTCGCAAGGATGCATTGTAGTATGTTACCCTGAGGCAGTAAAGTGTTTAATGATGTTGCTGCATGTCATTAGTTAGTATTCTCTAAGTGGATCTTACAGGAAAGTATTCTAAATTATATATTGAGAAGTTAATACTAGTGAAGAGAAAACATTAAGAGATAGAGATTGCTTTCACAGGTGTCTATACAGGTGGGTACAGTTTAAAAGTTGGCCAGAACTCCTCATGCCTGGAATCAAGCCTGTAATCCCTAAAATGATCTAGCCCTGCCTCTGCCCAATCCAGATCAGCAAGACTGGAAGAGTACCTTGTCTGCTGGTGTTTGCCTTCTGCTCTTACCTGTAGCCATATACAAGTGGACAAAACAAAGATTTTTTAATTTTTTTTTAACCTTCTGCTTTCCACAGCTTCATATAAACAAGATATCACACATCATAACTATTCAGTTAAGTAACATTTTTATTAAGTATCCATTAACTTACATCAATGCCATGTTCTCTAATGGTCACAGTAATTTCCTTGCTTCCAGCTATTATCTGTCATACACTTCCCTGCATGCATGCATGTGTGTGTGTCAGAGAGAAAGAGATGGAGGGAAACAGAGAGGAGGAAGAAGGCTGGAAAGTGGGGGTCACTGAATAAAAGTGGAAATAGAGCTGCAGAATTATAGGCACAGCTCACAGTGACACCTAGAGTCAATCCTGCCTAATACTTCCCCATTGTAAATCCTTTCTCTGGCTCTCTATCCCTCCCTCCCCTGTTCTCTAAAAACTTTGTTCATAGCTGTAAATGATGTTTCCATGCTCCAGTTCTACCTCTGGTTTAATTGGGGGGGGGGGGGGGGGGGGGAACAACCAAAACACAGAAAACCAAAGACACCCCATTTCAGCAAAAATGTCACAGCTGTTTCCAATAAGGCTAGAAAAATCTCTCCGGATTTTTCTCAGAATCTGGAGCACAACCACTTTCTAAAACAAAACGGAACATTTTTAAGTTTTGGAGAAGAAACATGGAAATTTAGCATAGAGTTAACCCTGAAGCAGACAGACATTTATTAATTTCCTCATAAAAAATCCCCTGAATTTAGCCGTATGTGAAGATTTTTAAAAGTGCCACCTGCATGTGCTAAGCAGGAGTCCTTGAGAGTTCAGTTGCTCAAGCATGAAGGCCTCCATGTGCTCCGTGTGAGCACAGAGGCGCCCAAAGGCCTGAGCTCTGAATGACACAGCACAGGTGCAGTGCACCTCCCCGAGCCCAGGGGACACCCCACGTCCTCACCTCTGCCCTTCTTACTGCTACTGGTGATTCCTACTGGAGATACCTACAAAAGTGGGTTATAAGCAGAATCAAGATTATTTGTGCGTAGATGTACGTGATGCCAAATCCTTGCATGGCAGCAAGAAGCCCAGAAATAAAGCTGTTGGGAATATTCTTGATTGTGACTGATAAAAAAATGGAAATAGTGATGTTCAAGTTATTATTCAGAAAAAGAATACAATCAAATATAAATATGAGTGACAGCAAGTAATTTGATCAACTCTCCTGACCACTGAGACATTATTCAGGCCTTAGTGTCTCAGAAAGGCAGTGTCTTTTGTCCCTTTGACTTTGAATGTCTGATTAAGTGAAAGAAATTCATCTAATTAAGATATCCAGAGGATCATATTCAGCTTTTTGTGATTTATTGCAGAATTTGAAAGTTAACTTTGTTTTACTATGACTTTTATATATTAAAATTCAGGACCATCTGCACAGACTTTATCCATGCATATTTCAAACTCTGGAAGAGCTCAAGTTTGAATTAGTGCTGATGTGTGGACATTGTTCATCATTAACACACTGTACGTGTGCCCAGAAGAAAGGTCAAGGGATCCTGAAATATAAAAAACTCCCAACTGACACCTGCTACAGAATAATGATATTGTGCCAAGCCAGGTTTAAATACCTGTTTGTGAAATGGGTAGCTAGTAAAAAAAAGGGGGGGGGGGGGGGGGGGGGCGGGGGGGATGACAGGGTAACTGTCCATCCCATGGTTGGTTACAATTCTGAAAGCTCTACCAAGTAGCACAGTTACAACTTGAAAATGACCAAGTATTTGGTACAAACTCGAAAAATAAATACATGAAGGAATATCCAGCATTCATTACTGTGTAACACCTCAAATTTTGCACGAATAGTCTGAACAAGGAGTAAAGGAAAAGGGACTATAAATCTGAGTAGAAAATAAGAATTCTACAAATCAACATGTTTTTCCTATAAATGAGTGATACTTAAAACCTCAATTTTTTATTTGAATTAAATCTTGAAAAGTTTGCATTCTAAGCTTATTTTTCTAAGAACCTCTTATGATGTGCCTTGTCTCAGCCCCATAACCTGCAAGTTGGACTTTCTAGACCCATTTGGCTTTAATTATATGCTATTCCACTTAATTCAATCAAATAGTATTTAAGGCCTTACTAGCTGCTGTTAGGAAGAGAAGCTCATGCTAACAGACATCGTTCAGCACAAACCTGTCTTTTAAAATAAAATTTATAAAAGGTCTTGCTCCTTGAATATCATATATAAGAACAGGTCACATCCTGCTCAGCAGTTCAAGATCTCCAAAAGAGTTCTGTACCTCTGCTTCCTCCAGGCTGTACATACAACTGCCCTTCACTTCTTTATAGGCATACTCTACTCTTGTTCCTTTCTGCATCTCGGGCACTGGCACATACAGTTGCAAACACCATATGCCTCAGCTCCTGCATTTGCAGTCTGCTTCAGAGAATGCAGTCAAAGCACCAGAGGCCAGCTCCACTTATCCAGTCTGTCTTGGCTGGCCAATTCCTCTGGCACATATTCCAAAAAATGTATGCTACTGCTTTTACTATGAGCACCGATTAACAGTCTTAAGTATTTATATATTCTAGCATAACCATCCTTTTCTGATTATCTAGCTAAGACTTCTCTTTTTTTTTTTCTTTTTTTAAAAAAAGGAAGCAAATGGTTCCTATGTGAATGCAAGCAATTTTACAAGCAAGCATTTTACATAAGAACAGTTTTACCAATAACCCGCCCAAATCAATTATGTGATGGAAACACACAGTTTAAAAATTCCTGCACCTTACCTGCCCAGCCCAGTTGAAAGGTATTGAACTATCAATTTCTGATCACATAAACAAGTGACGATATCCTTATTACTTGCCCATGACATTGAGGTCCCCAAAGAACGTTGCCATCAGCTGTGACACAGCCCCAAACACTGTGAGTTTGGTTCAGGGAAAGAAAAAAAAAATTAACAGAGTTTGGGGATCAAGATTCAAATTATATCACCATTATACACATTTCCCACAGCAATACAGCATCTCCCTTTCTGTGAGCTGCACACTATGTGTGTTGACACAAATACTGCATGAACTGAAGACAGGCCAACAACACCCTTCAAAATGGGATGTTTGGTGAAAGAGCAGTACACAGCCAACCACTGCAAAGTTTCACAGTTTTCATTCTCCTGCCAATTCACTGTTTACAAATCACACACACCTAACTCTGGCACCGTGGCCCCAGACAGCACCGACTCTATTACAATGTAATCTATTACAGACTCTAATACAATGTAACTGGCAAAATTCTCCCACTGCACTCCCTCTCAGCAGACAGGGCCAATAAAGGCAGCAGGAAGGTGAGGCAGAGTTCAGTGTTCCTCCAAACCTCAGCGTGACTCGATGAGCACTTGTCCTCAGCCACACTAACTGCACTTTGCCCAGGGATCTATGAACAAGATATACCCCAAAGATGCTTCTGTTTTAAAAGATGTGCCTTAAAGCAAACTGTCTGAAGTAATTAAGTAGTAAACCTCATAGCAGCAATGAACCTTAATTTTCCATTCCGATTCATACCAACTTTATTTTTGGTCTTCTTTCAAACACTTCTTATCTTCCATCTCTAAATATATCACTCAACAATCTCAACATAACTAAAAAAATTCAGAGGACGTAGCCCATAACTGTAGCCTTCGGAGGTGTGTGTAACAAGGAACTTAACCAGTCCTTTCGGACTGGACACAAAAAAGGCAATGTCGAGCGTCACACAGATCCTGCTACTGGAGCTTGAAATATCTGCATGTTTACCATGTTGTATTCCATGATGAAGTCCTATCGGACACTCTAAGGCCATTCACAGGGGCTGAAGGAGGATCTGAGTACTTGGGCTGATATTAAAGACTACAACAAGGTACAAATTAGCATGTTATTTTCATTTCTTGCATTATAGCCCCTAGTAGGCACACAAGTAGGGCTCCAAAAATGTCCCCACTTCCATATAAACTTCATGTTTGCAAGTTTTGAACACTTAAGGTTAACATTTCTAGCCAGGGAAGCTCATTGAAACATCCGTCCCATTCCTGTGCAACAGTGAAATGTCAGGAAAGGTGGAGCATCAAACATTATCCTCCAATCTCTGACCCTGCTATAAAGGGCTGGAGTTCAACTGGACATCCTTTGATTTTTGACCAATTAAACTGCAAACCTGCAGGGATTCAAAATGTGTGCAACTGCCAGATGTGGGATCTAGGGAGAGCATGCTGTTCAGGTGAACACTCTGACCACAGGTTTACTTCTTTCCCTTTGAAGTAGGCTGTCATCCATTTGGATAGAAAATGAAGTGTGAAATACAGAGGCTTTACAACATGTAATGACTGCGACAATTTAGTTAAAGCTGATTTTCAGAAGCCAAGAGCTGAGTTTCAAATTAAACTGCTTATCAGTGGCCACCATGACAGAATGCATATTTAGGAAATTATTTATTCCAACGTGATATAATTAATTGTAATATGTTCTTTAAGTTCTGCATGGTATTCTAGGCACTGGACAAATAACATATGAAGTTAGAACTCAAACCATATGGAAGCCTATTCATGCATGTTGTTCTGGGTGTTCATTTAGCAGGTTCCCAATGAGGAAAAAAAACTAGATTTGATCAAATGTTTTGAATTGCCTAAATTTTGGTATGAAAATAATTTATTGCTCTTTAACTAGTTTTGAGAATGACAAACTTTTTTTTTAAGTCTGTTTCCTTTCAAAATAAAACTATATTATTGTCATGTCTGACCAGTTCTGCTCCTTGGTTGCAGTATATTATGTTGGCTTTTTGACATCCTTGCTGAAGGTCCATGTTTTTGATAAAGAAATAATGAATTGCATGCATGTGTATCTTCACATACAATTTAATACTGCCCTCTGATATCTTCCCAGAGAGATAGAACTTGCAAGAATTTATGTGAAAAGGAAAAAGTCTTTAGCTTCACTTATCACTCGCTGAAGCTGAAACACAGGGCTGAAAAGATCCAATTCCACATGAGATACCCACCGGGTAACTGGTCATCTAAGTTGCAAAAAGAGACCAGAATTTCTGTAATAATTGTGCCACAGCTGGCAGTGCCAGCCTGAGATGTACCTGTTCTCCTATCTCAGTACAGTAGTGAGAAGCTGAAAGGACTGGAATCCTTCAGCACAAGGAAGGTCTTCAAGCTTCATTCGACTGAATGAAGCTGACCCGTAAGTCTGCTGCAGTTCATGATGGGAGGGGTAACTGCTTCCCCAACTCAGCTACAGTGTCCATGTTCATCCACAATGACAGTTAATCTTGAGAATGATGAGACATAACCTGAAGCTTTTTGGCAACAAACCCTTGATCTGAGTAAAGGCTGAGAGCCCCATTGCAGCAACTGGACAGCTGCTGTGCAGCAACAGCATGCCTGTCCACCACATTGATCTACATTTCCCAAAGGATCCCACAGGACTTTGCTCATGGGAAAGAACTGTAAAAAACATTTCTATTACAGCCAGGCCAATGTAGGAAACTTTGTGGCAGAAAGGAAGACTACTCTGTTCAACTGAAATTGCTGATTACAAGTCACCCGTGTCAGAATATTACAAGGACACCTAAGCTCAGTGTCTAAAAAGTAGTTACATAAATATAAAAATTTAGTATGGTGAAGAAGTTTCTTTCTCTCTCACCACCCATCTAAAAGATTAATCAGATCAATCATGGCACATTTCTTTACAGAATTCTATGACTTAAGTGCTACAGACATTAGCAACATTTCAATCTCCTGTCTCTGATCCTGAAAACATCATCTGTTAGGTTTTTGGCAATGCTAGAAGGAAAACCAAGCTGCTTAAAAAAAACCACAGGGAACATTTCAGGAGATACCAGTGTCCATTTTTCATGCGCTCTCCCTACCTCTCTGCAAAAATTTACATGAGTCAAAATTATGGAAAACTGGTGTGGTTGGTGGCACTTTGTAAAACCTTATTCACCACTAAAAAGCAAGCAGGGAAAGAAGGCTGCTAAGCATTATACTGATAAACTTATCTCCTGCTTTCAGTAAAGATATATGAAGATGCTACATGTTAAAACACTACTGTACCACCATGGAATATGCATGTGGAATTAAACAGGAGAAGAAAAGCCCACAATTTTATGAAAAAGCGCAAAGACAATGGCCTCACCCTACTTTGAGTGCTAGTGGTTCTGGGGGTAAAAAAAAAAAAAAAAAAAAGCTCTTGAAATACAGATTATTTCTCATTTGCATTTGCCATTAATGGATATTTCCTACAAGGTCCAATTAAGAAAAATATTTCTTTTCTACAAGGCAAATTTATCAAAAATTCAAATAAACTCTTTGATGCATTTTCTGCATAAACTGATCATGAATAAACATAATCCTGTTGCTCTAAGAACAGATGTCATCCTGTAGCTCCCTGCCCCCGACAGCTCTGCTCTCCAATCACAAAGGAGAAGGAAATTGTTTGGCCGAGTTTACAGAATGAACCATAAATCATATGCATCTTTGCCAAAGCAAACTCATGTTTCTTTTATGAAACAATTGCTCCTAAAAGAACTTATATTCATTTTTTATATATGCATTTTTTATAAAATACATAAGGAAAGTAGAACATACTGTTCTGTTTCTCCTTTAGAAATGCTTGGTATTTTTCCATTCTGGTTGAGAAAGCAAACATTTGCATTTTCACGTGGCTTTCCAAAGCTAGTTGCATGGACCTAGCTGCAGTATTTTGAGGGATTCAGAGAACATTAAAATTGCTTTGGAATATTTAAGTCACCATTATTCACAAAAGTGAATTCACATAAAGTGAAATTAGGAAACAATAGGGACTTTTGTTGAAGTCAGATGCTGTAAATATGAATGAAGGAAGACTTGTGCATCTTCATAGATAGGGAAGATTTCAAAGCCAGATTCTTTCTCAGGAGTTTTTTTTTTTTAAAAAGAAGAAAAAAAAATCAACAACCAAAAAAAAAAGGCTAAATACTATGAAGAAAATAAACAGAGCCTAGGTGTTTCAGAAGTACATGTGCAGCAATGCCATTCTGACAAGTTGAGGCGCCTCTCTCTCTTCCCAGAGAGTATTTCAGCTTTCAGAGAAAAATCTGACCTGAAAAGATTGTCGTGAGCCAGAGCTGCTCACAGAAAGGTGTGGGGAACACAGCTGGGCACAGGCAGCTCTGCTGAGCATTGGGGGGGGGAGGGGGCACTGTGGCATGGAGAAGGCTCCACGCTTGTCTGCATTGCTCTATCGTATCTCCCACTTACCCAGCTCCTCAGGCTGCTCAGTGAGCTGCAACACTCGAGAAAACCGTGCTGTCCTCAGGCTCTGAGTAGAGGAAAAGAGCACATATCTGCAAAAGATGTGTATCATCACTGCTGTATGTGACAGTCAGTCACTTCAGTGCAGCTTTCTAGCCTTCTAGAAGCGCACAAGTGCTCAGCCATGCTCTGGCTACACTACTCACATCTAGAACATGTCATTCAGACTGTCTTGGTTCACAGAAGAGTGAGTGCCTAGCTAAAACCATGGCTTTTGGGTGTGATCAGCCATCAAGGGGCCATGAGAGTACTCTTCTAGGGTACATGGAAGGGTCCAGGTCTCTAATACTGCTTTATTTCCTTTGGGGATGCCTTCTTTGATACAGCTTCTCTGCTTTTATTCTTAAAGGACTTCTTGTCATCCTGTCTGGTCTGATTCTGGAGTGGACACTGAGATGTAATAAGCACAAGACCCTGCTCTTTCATGTCCACTACTCTCATGTTAAAAAACAGAGCCTTCTGTAGCAAAGTCAGAGCTGATCTTCATTTTCCATTCTCCACTTTCTGCCCCACACAGTTTTGAAGACTAAGGCTTTTCCCCAGCCATAAGGTGTTTGAAGTTCTTCCTCACATCCCATCTCTTTTCAAACACTTGCTTTGCTTCCCCAATCTGCACCTTACCTCTGTTCTCTAATCGATTTCTTTATCTTCCTACCTCATCATGCTTATCACTCTTTCTTCCTTTTCTTTGCCTTTCATTTTTATATGACCAACAAATCCCAATCCAGAATAAGAACCTCAGTGTGCTCAGTACTGTGCCATCACCATGAAAGAGCCCTCTCTGTTGTGAGCAGTACGATGCTTTTCCTTGGTTTCCTTATCCTTCATATCCTATGCTGCAACACATCGTGACAGCTATCTACCACCTCCCACTCATTAGGATTAAAATCTCTTCTACAGCAAGAACACATTTCAGTTCCAATGGGTATTAAAACCAAGTGCCTTGTTGCAGGCTGTGTCCTTTCTGCAAAGCAACAAAATTTATGACAATGACAGCACAAGAGCCTAATGCCAGATACCTTGAGATCACTCTACTGTGCCTTGTACTTGTTTAACACACCCCAAATGAAAGGCACTATTTATTACACATTTTTGCTTAATTGATGTTTTCAGATGAGACAATGAACACTGGAAACAACAACTTTTGGCTGGAAAAAGTCATATTATTTTCTGATAACACAGCATATAATGCATGTCATTCAGAGGATGAACAATTTCTTCCATTCAGAGTTTTCATCTGCTTGCTTGTCGTACAAAGTATATGCATTACCCGATTAAATAACTCATAGACCCATAAATCGTTAACCATGTGTACAGTACATAATTCAGTGATCTGCAAACTGTGTTACAATACACTATTTCAAAGCTTTTCTCAAGTTTAAAAAAAAAACGAAACAGAACAAAAAAAAAACCAAAAAACCCAAACAACAACACACCAAAAACCACCAAAAAACCTGCAAAGCTTTGTTCACCAAACACTGTGCCAGTGACCTTTCTCTCTAGTTTCCATGGCATTTTTGTTCAGTTAACTGCTCAAAACATTTTAATGCTATATTCAACCCCTACAAAGTCAAACCGACGCATGACAATCCATCAAAATCAGCCTGATAACAGAAAGCACATTCCAATTCCAGAATTATTGTTGTCTGATTCTAAATGACAGGGTATGAAACAAAAAGAGCAGAGAGCTTGATTTTCCAAAGAAAAATTAAGCCCAAAGAATGATAAGAGAAAAATCCTTTAGACTGAGATCCTAGAGAAATTATATGAAATTTAACATGATGAGAACATACGCAACAAGACAATTGTCACATATACAAACTTCAGTCAAATAAAAAGGTTTCTAAATGTGTGTATAACTGAGGACTCCCTAAACCAGAAATTATTAAATTGTTTTCTGACAATTAAAGCAAGGATGTCTTTATTCCATTAGGTCTAGATGCAAACTCTTTCCCCAGGGTCCATCTCAAATCTAAGGATTAAGTATGTAGTAATGAAATGTTTCAATTATCTACATTCATAACACCTCTTACTAATTAAAATTTATAATTCAGAAGAAAAACAAATCAAATTGTAAGACAGCCTGCTTCATGTAAAAACCTTGGTTACCATTGTTAGTCAGCAGAGGAGTTAGTAAAAAAGGCAACCTAAAAATAGGTACTGACGAATTAAAAAGAAGAAATCCTCCAAGTTCTTTGAAATGAGTGAAATAGAAGTATTGCTTAGAACTATTTAGGAATGTCACTGTTATAGCATTTTGCCAACTCATGTAGGTAAACACGTTGACAATACACTTCACCCACCCCACCCCCTCTCTCTCCACCCACCCCCCATCCACCCCCTTTCCCCTGCAAGGACCAGACTGTCGTTTTGGTAAGCCAGCTTGTGGAGCGGACAATGCCATCCCAGCCAAGCATTCTGCAGTTCTCACCAGGTTCTTAGGAAGCTTTCTGCCTCCTAGAATCACAAATCTCCCAATCTGATTCCCTATCTCCTGGTAACAGTGGAGAATGAAAGATCACACTCACACAGGAAGATACGGTTCCAAAGTACCAAACATGCATCCACGGAAAGGTCTAAACATCTTGGCAGTGATTTAAAGAAAATGTTTAAAAGAAGATGTAAACACAGCAAGCAATTGTGATTTCATCATTTGTGCCTTGATGGGTAAATGTTTCAAGATTAAACATGTCTAAAGGTGCTTGATTCTGAACAATTGCACTGCAGTCCTCATGAGGACTTGACACATATGCAAATGTTCTCCAGTTTAAGTTACTTTGGAAATAGTACAAGAACCTATTTTCTGATTTCTGAACTTTCTTTGTGATTCAAGCTGGAAAAGGAGTTGCAGGGGATGCAAGCTTGAGATGCGCTATTTTCCAAACCATTTCCCTGTATCATTAGGAAAAAATATTTGGTTCCATCCACCCTCAATGACCAAACCACTAACTTAGCCACTCATTTGTCACTTTAGACATGTCAACTCCCTGCCACCCAGACACATTCCTTCCTACTTGCCTTTTCCTTTACCCTACAGCAACGTTCAAGCAGCTCCCCTTCAGCACCATGGAAATTTAAAACAACTCTTTATGTTTGTCTGACCTCTGTCTTATAGCACCACCTGTGGCATTTTCTCTCTGCCAACAGAAGCAGTATTAAAGTCCCTCTGCTTGGCTGTCCTCCTCCTTCCTCTCCTCCTCCACATCTCTCTTCAGGATCTTATTCTGCCACAAAAGCTGTAAGGAATTATCCTGTTGTTACTGGATAGACATACTGGGAGATGGGGAACGGTGGGACTCGTACCTAGCCATAGATATGAACTAAGGTATCATTCTCATGTTGTTTAGTCAGAGGGCCTTACCCTGACAGACACACATGCAGAGCAACATAACAAATGCTGCTCATGCAGGAACACCTTTCACCTTTTGATGCACCTAAGTGACAACAGAGTAAGCAAGCAACAATATGCAAAAGAAACTCTTGCACTAAATTCAGCAACAGCAGCTTTTTAGATTAAAGCACTGTCTTTGTACACAGATAACAGTGCCCAGCAGTTCTGACATACAATCAAAAAATAATATAACTGACGAAGTCAATCAGAATTTGGAGAAGACACGTGCCAGTGCTCCTCCATGAGGGCCTGTTTTAATGTCTAGACCCCAATGCACTCATGCATTGCAGTGAATTTCCTACAGGCAATGCTCTTCTGCCTGCTGAGACAGACATCAGCTCATTTCTGAAAAGGGCTAAACCAGCAGTCCTTCTGGCAACAGAATTAGCTAATGCCCAAGGTGGGCTCTGGCACCCTCAGAGCTATTGTTCAGTATTGAAATGCTACTGTGCTTCTACCCATAGGAAAATCTGTCCAGTGCAAAAACATTTACACATTTTGACTACAGAAGGCAGCATCTGAATCCAGGGTGTATTCTATAAAGGAAAATAAAGGAGAATTGACATGAAATACTCAATTCTCACATTTGTTCCTAAGGCTAAACAATAACTTTTGTTTTCAAAAATCTCTACTCTCTCCTTACTTTGGAGTTGTAGCACTTGTCCAAAGTAATAAAGGAAAACACACCATGATAAGTCTGTAGGCTGCTCCAATACACAGATCTTATTCCACTGCATATTTTTCAGGCTTAATACTTTTCTAAAATGATATAAATTAAAGGCTCTCTCTTTCAATTAAAATTATAAACCAGTCAACCAATATCATACATACACACACATATATTTAAATCATCATGGAAAATTATCACAGTACCTGGATGCATTTTACACAACGTACCTCTAATCTAAATCACCACAAAAACTGCTCCATGCTCCTCCTAGCTATTGAAACAGCTATAGAAGTACCCTGAAAAGGGTAGCCAGGATACCGATTGCCAAGTGAAATTCCTGTGCCTGCCGTTAGTGGAAGCCTTGAACAAAGAGGTGCATTTAACACTGTTTCCTAAACTTTGCCAGATTCAGGCTCAGACAGATTTCTGGCAGGAGCGAGATCCCGAGCCAGGAGCCTGTCGCTGAGAATGACCTGCCCCCTCGTTCCCACGAGCTCCTCCCTTGGGACAGATGCACGGGACGTGAAAACCCAGTCATTAACGGGGAACAGAGCGTGGGCTCAGAGCAACCCTCGTGCTCAGGGTGAACAACAACCAGGCTCATTGCACTGAACAACAACCTTCATGGAAAATCCTACAGGATTTAAAGAGTGACACCACAAATTGGGTTCCACACAATACAACTGGCTTCTAAAAAATGTCTTCCAAGATCTGCGTAATTTAATAAAAAAGGATGACCTTTCTCTAGGAATGTTTTATCCTGTCCTGTGGAGCTCTAGCAGACACACAATTCTGGTTCACGTTTTTAGGAAGATTTCAAAACCTTATAAAAAAGCTATCTTTTTTTTTTTCAACTGTATGTGACTTTGCCAGGGAAATCAAGTTTCATTTTATGCAGTCAAAAGAAAAAAAAAATGCCATTGGCAAAAGAATGTTGCCTGTTCTCTGAGAGGGTAAGTTAGAGCTGATCCTTAACATAGGTGGCCCCCAGAGTTGGTGCGGTACCTGCTGGAACTCTGATGGGCCATACGTGACATTGTACAATTGCAGCTTTAGCTTACAAGTATCAAACTTTCAACATAAATTAAAACACATAAATTAAAGCACAGCATGCTTTCCATCTCTTATCAATTCCTTAGTACTATATACCAATGCACTTCTAGCTTTGAATCTGTATGTTTTGCTCCACATGAATAAGTTTCTGAGCACTCATTACATTGAAAACCATAAAAATCCGATTTTATCCTGACACCTGAACGAACATTTGAATTCCTGAAATTTCAGCCACAGATTCAAATAAAATCATCGCAAAGCAAAAAGAAATCGTAAAACAGAAGGAAAAAACACAGTTGCGGCTCATTCCATAGACAGCACGTACCTTGTAACAGATGACACGCTGCAAATACATTGTACACATCTTGTGTAGAGCTATTTCATCTTTGCATGCACTTGAAAAGAAATGGATGATGAAATCCTAAATTATATTGCATGAGTGGGGTTCAAATATTAGTTACACTGATATTTCAGAACTTGTAGCCAATGAAACTTATACCACCATTAAAACACAGAACTGCATTCTGGTGGGCATTTTCCAATGATAAATGTTTTAAAAGATCGTTAAGCAAAAAAAATGTATATTTAAATTTTTAATAAATATGCAAAATGTTTAGCTACAACACTGCTAGTTCCAATTTCTGAATAAAATTGCAAAATGTAAGTATTATACCTCAGGCCTTCAACAGCAATGATTATAAGATATATAATTTCTCATAACATATTTTGCAGTGAGGGTTTTTTTTCTTCTTTTAACCAAAAAAAAAAAAATCTAAATGGATACAGGGAGAAAAAAAAATGCTACAGTATTTCGCAAACTTCTCAAAATAGAAATGTCTCTTCTGTAAACAAAACCAGAACTGACATGTAATACAACAGATTCATATAAAAAGATATTCCTACCTGGCGTTTTGACTCTATTTATAGAGAAACAAAATCAAAGAAATTTGAGTTAAATCTTCTAATCCATAGGACTGACATGAATACTACATGATGCAACTATAATTTTACTAGAGGGTAAGTAATGATACTCTAGCATGTCTATGATCGTCCTAATAGATGACTGCGGTGCATTATGAATGTGAAGTGTCTGTGGTGTGCTGTGACTACAGATTGACTATTATCTGTTGTGATTCTGATGCGACTGCAAAGGTACTGCAAAGCTCCGAGTCTTTGATGTGACTTTATTGCCGTAGCTGTGGCATTGCTACGATGTCACATGCAGTCTTCTGCATTATTTTGGCATTTATATATACATGTACAGTGTGAAGGCACAGTTTCAGACTTTAAGCAATCCTGGTGAATTTTAGAGGTTTGGTAACCATATAAAACCATTACATCCTTTTTATTCTGTAAATATTTTATGAAGGCTTTTCAAAGAATGTAAGAAATTAATATGCCTAAAAAGGCTGGGGTTTGTCATCCAGACTTTCACAAATATTTAAATGTGCAAAAATGCTAACACATGGGGTTATCTTTTAAAATATAAAAAAGGTCTTCCATTTAGCAGCAGTGCAAGCTGTGGTTAGTAAAATATATTTACCCTCCAATTTAGTGCGTGTTCTCTGAGAATGCAGGTATCACAGTCATATTTGCAGGGACTAGTACTTCTAAAGGAGGTTAGATCATCTGAAAAGTATGATGTATATTAAAACACAGTATTTTAAAAAACATGATAATGTTTAGTTTAGCTCAGTTCTAACATTTGGAGGGGAGGAAGGGAGGGAGCTGAGCAAAACTTAAAGCATCTAATAATGTTACTAACAAAACAGAGGCTCCGTTCTTCTGCACAACCATATCAATTTTTATATTAAAATCTATTCTTGTGGCTTCTTCTGCAAGATTTTCAAGTTATGTAAAGTTTTCAATTTTTAATGGCAAAAGCCCATGAAACTAGAGGTCAGAAGTGACTTTACTGAATATAAACATCTGTGGGATTAATCTTCAGGAAATAATTATTTGCTTTCACAAAAACAGAAGACAGATATTTTTAAAAAGAAACAAGATTTTTCCAATGAAAAATTTCCAACTGGCATAGGAGAAAACATGACAAGATAAGCTAAACTAATGGTTTTGCAACATCTAGATAAAGAAATTTCTACACAAATTTATCCTGTAGGATCTGTGATTCTCAATTTTAGTGCAGCACAAGAAACAACCTAGTAATTGTCAACTTGGGAAGATTCAGTACATAACATATAAACACTCGGAGGTCACTTTTACAGCTAATGTAAACTAGCACAAATGTAAAATCACAGTGTTCTGAATTCAGTGCGCACATAAAACAGGAAATAAAATAAATTATGCCAATGTACAATGCCTGAAATCTGTTCCTTAAACTTCACATGTATTCCATAAAATACAGATTACATCAAATTAAAAAAAAAAATTATATTGTAGTTTATACCTTAGAAGCGACGCAAAGGAAGCATTGGCAGGCTGGGATCACTGTCACAGTTGGACTCCACTAAAGGCAGGACTGAAGGACACCAGCACCATGAAATGCCAAACCTGAGCTGACTGCCATCTGCCCAGTTCTCAGATCTTTGCATGTGCTTCATCCCAAACAGCCCCTAACCCAAAGTATGCCATGCTCTCTCTCAATACTGCACTAAGAAACTATTTTTTAAAAATTCTTCCATGCCAGATAGGTCTTGGCTGCTACAATGCAGTTCTACCAAAAAAATAGAACCCAAAACCCAAAACACCAAACCAACAAACCAAACAAAAATAAACCATCACAACAAATCTCGTTTCACAAGAATTAACCATGAAAACCATTCTGCCTAATTTTGCAGTGAAATCCCAGTTCAAAGAGCAGTAAACACCTCCACTCAAAAGTACGGACCCATGAAAACGTTGCCTGGATATATACAAAGCCTCTGCTTATAGCTGCATATTATAATCAGATATTTGAAAACCAGTGTTCTGAGAAGTAGTAGTAAGTAGTCTGGTAGCAAAATGGGAAAGTTAAGAAATATGCAGAACTTGGCAAACATAGCACATGCTCCCCTAGAAGCACACAGAAAATCTCCTATTTACTGCAGTGAGATACAATATTTTTAGGGTGTTAGAAAGAAAACTTGAAGAATTCTCGTTAAAGAGACCCACTGCCAATTCTTCATTGGTTGCCTTTTTTCTTTTTCTGAAAATACACATTTTTTAAACCCTAAGGTGAAATGTTTAACTTCAAGTCCTTTGCCTTAAAAAAAAAAAAAAAAAAAAAAAGTCTTGATCTCAGTTCCTCCTGTTGGCATTATTCTACTGCACAGACACAATTAAACACTCATTGCAGACAGGACCAGGGTACCTTAGGTTCCCACATGCAACCTCCCCAGCAGGTTGCAGTCACCCATCCCATGCACATGCTCACCTGTTGTTGCCATCTAACACAAGAGTTTGCCAGTGGATGGCCTTGTCCAGAACAGCCAGCATAGCAGACTGGTGAGAAGGGAGTTTGCCTTGCTGGTGGGTACCCCGGAGGTGAGGACCCTACCCCAAACCACTTGAGGGAGAGACTTCCTGACTCTAAAGCAAACTCCCAAGCTGGTGGGTTTTTGGCTGCACTAGCACAGGGGTCTGCTTGAAAGACAGGAAGCATACGTTAGGAGAGTTTGGTTTTGTCACAACACAAGAAAAGACCCAAATTCCTGGAAAATTTCCTGCAGGCTTGGAAAAGTTTTCCCCCAGAAGCCACAGAACTGTACAACTAAATACAAAATTGCAGCTCACTATACAGAAAGACAAGGCAAGCGTGCACCACCCCTTCTTTTGATTTTACTGCTCCACATCAAAGACAATATTTTGGGCATATCTATTTTACATATTTACATTCCTGAAATAAAATATCTGCTTAACACGCTATTCAAACTCTAGGGGACAAATTCTACTTTAACAGATACCTACACCACTGTGGAGAAGTTAGTGGTTAGAAATGTTGGAAAAAAGGGACACACTTCCCAGGATTATTTTTCTGAGCTGGTTCTCTTCTGTTTTCTCACTCTCTCAGATGCTTTCTTCCCCACCACCCCTTATATAAGTCTGTGCCCCAATTTAAAATTCCATTTGCTGCATTCATTGAGAAAGTTGTTACCTTTGACAAATGATATTACCTAGCTTTGCTTAGAGATTAAGTGGTCTTCCCAAAAGCCTGGTCACTAGCCGTTCCTTCCAAGCTCATCTGGATTTTAGATGTAGCATGCAGAAGTTTGGTTGGATTCATAGTAAGTGATTCTGCTGTACTTACGGTTCTGTGCCTATGACTTTGTATAATGGTACCTTACCTTACCTGGGATAACAATTCTACTAAATGTGTTTCATTTTTTATCAAACTTGGGCTTTTTTAATATGAGATATAAAACTTTGATATTCCTATTACATCCCGCGAGGGAAAAGAAACACCATTTGCTATAATCAGGGGAAATGTTTTATTGCCTAAGACATGCATTTATCTCCCTCACAAACAGGAGTCATAAAAAGAACATACAACTGGTTAAATGTTACTTGATGTACCTTCGGTCCCAATTGGTTTGATTTAGGTCCTGCAGTGTCTTGTGGAATTAAATCCAGGCATGAACACAGGTTAATGCTTTTTCTTTCCTTTTAGCAGAACCCTATCAGTCTGGCCCACACCCCAAGAGCTTTGCAGACTAACCTGCAAGCAGCACTGTGGGTCTCTCCTTTACTTCTCCTTCCCAATGCTCCACCAATTCACCGCTGACTAATTAATTATAAAGCTCTGTTCTTACAGCTCTTATATAAATCTCTGTCCTTGTTGCCATCCTGCAGATCTATTCAGTGATCACACTCTTACTTAAATCATATAAGAAAGACCAGTCCATCCCTTTCATCTGAAAGGCTGTTAAGGAGGCACAAATTCTAAAGCTTTTTGTAATGAACTGTTCTTTCTTGAAGACAGTTTACCATCAAGCAACCTTCCAGGTCTCATGAAGGGCTACACTGCACAAACCGAGATGACAGTTGTCAGAAGGGAAGGCCAGTCCTTTCCTGAATAGAAAGAAGAATAGACTTGTCTTTTCACTTCTGTCCTTTCTCCATTGTACTTCCAAGGCACAACTGGAGCTCCTACAGCAACAGGTATTTTTCTTTGCTAAGATTCATTGTTGGACGCTCACTGGTATTCTGAGTTCCTAATTCTAAACCCACTTCTCTCTTTTATAAATGTGCACATTATTTGTATCTAAAGGGCCTTCTTTGTAAAGGCTGCAGTTTTCAGAAACTTGATTCCACTTTCTTCCAGGGCCTTCTGTCTTCCTCTCCTCCTCCTCTCTGCCACAAGCTTCTCTTAAAGAAATCTCTCATGTGTGCTGCTATTCAAAAATAAAATCAGGTAATTGATCTTTTCTGTCCCAGCTTCCATCTCATTCTCCATTTCCCTGTATTCTATCACATGTTTCATTGTGTTATATGGTTATCTGAACAGCCGCTGTTTAACTGCATATATTGAAAATACCAGAACAAATAAATATATTCAACACTATGTTTCATCATGATATTTGACAGGAAACATAAGAAATTTGTGAAAGTGAATATTTCCAAGCTTTTCAAGTCTAACTTACTTGGACTTCCACACAGAAAAAGACGGACTGAAATTTGAATGACATATTTTCTAAAAAGCTCCAAATGTAAAACAAACAAAAAAAAAAGGTTCTTCTACAGTAGCCACTGTGGATCAGTCAGGAATTGTAGGGTTTCCAGTCCCCGTTTTTAATTCTTTCCTCTGTACCAGAGACTGCTTTTTAGAGATTTAAATATAGGTATCGATGCTTGTCCCTTTGAAGCTAAGGGTTAATGTCTCCTTTAGCTAAAATACATGCTGTCCATAGGTTTTCATGCTCAAGTTCTATGCCTCAAACTCTGCTACAGCTCATCTAATATCCAGGTTTGAACAATGCAAGTCCTAGTTCATGAAAAGCTGTTCCAGTAAGCATGATTGATGGACAACGTAAGACAATTTTTGTCTTGATCTCAGAATTCAAGAAAGCAAGTTTGCATGCAAGTATTGCTTAGAATATACAATGTAAGAAATTGATTTTGTCTTAGCTGACAAAAAAAAAAAGACTTTTGTATCACTGTTTTTTGAACAATTTTCCCAAGACAGTCTGCTGCTTTGTTTTTGGAGAATTTTTTTTAAGGGAGATCTTTACCTGAATTTTTTGAGGGTAGTGAACAACAGATTACCAACCTCTACTCAGATGCAGCTAAGTGTTCTGGATTTCTAGTTGCGCACCCATTCAACAGATTTATGAATTCCCTAATGCACTTTTGTCACTGCTGTATCCTCAGGCCTGTGACGTTTTGGGTGCAAGGAAATGCCAATTCTGCAAAAATTCACACAACAATAACAGTTGACATTTTCAGTGATATGTGATCAGGTTTAACTATGACTTCAGGTTGAAATTCAATAAATAATCACACTTCATTACTTTCTTCTTTTCTTCTCCCTTCCTTGATGTGAGGCTTTTTTTGTTTGTTTATTTGGGTTTGGTTGTTTGTTTGTTGGTTGGTTGTTTTTTTTTTTTTTTGTTATAGATCTGTATTTGAAGTTTAACTGAAGAATATCAAGATGCATCTTCGGATATCGGGACCTAAGCATATCCAACATCAGTTCTATAGTAGCTACTAAAGGCTGGTGCACAATTTTTTGATCAGGTTTATACTTATCCAATTCCAAAGAGAATACATGAAGGAAATCATAATGCAGCAAAAAGAGATAAGTCAGCCAGTCTGAAGACACAGTCTAGAAAAATAATTTTATTCTTTTTTAATTTCTAAGTATCACTTATTTCTCTTGAGCCATGTAAGAAGTCATTTGCCTGTAGAAAGTGCTGGAGGATGCCCTCTACAAAGCACTTTTTGCCAGTTGCCCTCTCAGGATTTTGTAAAATCTAACCTCTATTCATCTGTCACCATTTCGCCAAGGTTTCTATTACGAGGGAGTACTGAGAACATTCAAGTCACCTACTAAGGTTCTGACACTTAATCAGCATTTAACATTTAATGTGAACAACATTATTTGCACAAACATACCAAGAGTTTAAAGCAGTGGAAAAGTTGAAAAGATACCAAGTTATTTCCTACCTCTGCCTTTGAAAATTCTATTTCTGGTAAGGACACTTGAAAAAAAATAGCTACAGCTTCTATCCCCTGCCCTCCCAATTAGGAGAGTGAACAAGATTTCACGGCTCTGTAGCATGCTGTCTGGGCTTCCTATGCACTAGATCCATTAGTTGTTTGCTGGGGGAAATAAAATTAGAAGTGTTTTATTATGATTTCCAAATTACTGTGTAACAAATGCTTCAATAATCCTTACAGCACAAAAAAGTCTGTTTTGCCCAACAAGCAACTGACAGCTTTCTAATGCAGTTACATTAAAGTGCTTTCCTGAGTGTGTGAGGCACTTTTTAACTAGCTCCTTAGGGCATTGTTAGATATCATTGCTTACAGCCACTGCGAGCCACTGCGCCGTAATAGCGCTCCCCACTTCCTCCTGATCAGTCAAATACAAGAGGTGACTTTAAACACAAGAAAAAGTCTCAACCAGGCAAGATAACAGATATAAGACTGTCTCTTTATATACAACAGGAGCCCAGAATGAAAGCACAGTCTTCTGGTGAAAGGTGGTTCTCAGGGTGCTAGAAGGAAATAAAGAACAACTTCTACGTGTGCTTTTTCTTAGGTTACGAATTTACAGGTGCTTGCAGTCATTTTAGAATAGGAAAATATTAGTTTGTTTCTTATTTTCTGCTTTAAGCATACAGGAGGCTACTAAATGAGTAAACTCGAAGTAAATCTCAAAGTCATCTTCACTAAAGGAGTAAATCCATTTATTCTAAATATGAAAAAATAGGAATTAGAGGCAACAGAATGCATATTTTTGAAGTCGAGATTACTAAAAATACTTTATATTAGGTATTTAAGAAGCTAACTGTCATGAATTTTACAGCTCTTCCAAATCAGAATTCATGGAGATCAGATTCAGAAGGTATTAAGTTACCTTCTACAGTCAAAGGCACACAAACAGTTCTTGTTGAATAAATCCTTGATAGCTATCAAAAACTGCATCCAAAGTTCAGATGCTTCTTTGCAACAAGTCATCTTCTCAGCACTGTCAGCTTCTATTGCCCAGCCATACTGGGAGGCTGCTAATACAGCAAATGTGAAACCTCAGCCAGTGTCAGACCGTCTTCAGGACAGATGAGAGACCTATGCAGCTTTCCAGACCCAGATAAGACCAATTAACCAAAACCATTACAAACTCACATGACTACCAATGAAACATTTCAGTAAAGGAGTGGGGGGGGTAAGGCACCCTATTCCTTTTGAACAGACCCTTAAGTTTCCCATCCTGCACGTTCCCTCCTGCCAGGGAGGGGATCAGCTGGAATACCCTGGGAAGCCTCTCAGTAAGTGCTGTTTGATACCCAAGTTGGAAGGCTACCTTCTACCACAGTGACACAAGGGATTGATGATGTTGATCCTATTCTGCCTGCTGGATTTTGTTTTGTTGTTGTTTGTTTTTTTTTTTTTAATTCTTCAAAGTCACAGGAATTGACCTACATTAAGACAAAATTACAAAGATGAATATATGAACTCTTCCCTGACACTCAACTCTCATAAAAATACGGGACAAGAGGAGATATTGCAGATACTAACCAGAGCTAGAAGAACATGTGGTAGCAGAAAAGCAAAATATCAGGCGGTTTTGGAGAGTAAGACTGATATGATTACAATGTGATTGAGTTCTCCACAATGGAGATAGATGACCATTTACTTTCTTCATTTATCTACCCACATCTGCACTTTACATTTCAAGAAGCTGAAACTCTTGCATCATCCCATTTATCTAAGGGACCAAAGGCAGCACACAACCCACATGGAAAAAAAAAAAAAAAAGTGGCCCTGGGATATACATTGAGCAGTTTTTCAGTAAATCTTATTTATTTCCTCCAAGTCCTCAATATCTAAAGGTTTTATGTATTCATTATCAGCAACATGTCGAGTAATGTGATAGCTTGACAAGGTTCTTTTGAAGCAGCTTAGTGGGACATACAGTACTTGTGCTGCCTGATAAGAAAACATTCAGAAAGGTCATATACTCTGTTGTATTCCCTATCTCTCTGGGCAGCAGTAGTTTGTGTTTTTCTGAAAACTAAAGTTCGAAAATATGCCTTATAAAAGTGAGTGAGGAGCAGTTTGGCTGCATTAGCACAATGATGATCAGTTGCTATTAAAGCTCATGTTACTTTCCCAGAATGGGATATTAAAATAAAAAACCTTGCCAAAAAGTTAATCATGTTGACGAGGCACAATTATGAAATGAGTAGCTGGTTAGCTCAGTGTAACTGTTAGACCTGGGATACAATGGTAATATCCCACTGACTGGCTCCTGGAACAGCACAACAGTCCCCACCTTGCTCCCCACCACATCAACCGCTAAGTGGCGCAGAAAGTCATATCAGATTTAGAACAACATAGACCAAAACATGCACACCAACTGTGCCTGGCTTTCATTTATACAAGTTGCAAGAAGTAACCCCATTTTGAAAGTCTTCTGATGTTGGAGATGTACAGAGCTTGTTCTGTGCCACTTATTGCAGACCAAGGACAGAAATAAATAAAAGGGCGTGGTCAGATTTCACAGAGATCCAGAGATCATTTACTGCCTGAACAGATATTGCCTGGGGCCATCTCAGGAGAAAGAAGCTGAGCAGCAATGCTCAAGCCCTTGTATGCCTCAACAACTGGAGATTTATAAAAACGCATTCTGGAGCCTTATTTCTCACAACTTCTTCTTAGCTGCAGTTTCTGTGACTCCAAGGTGAGCTTGACCAGACCAAAGAAATTCTTGCTTTTGGGGTAAATGAACACAGATGACAGCCTGGCTACTTCCGTTATAACACCACCAGTTACAAATAAGCTGCTTTGCACCTATGACTCTACTTTTGGCACATATTGTCTATATGACATTATCAGGGATATGGGGACACATTCAGTTTGCTGTGTAACTTAAAGCACATGTGCTTAGTCACAAAATCTTTATATATAGGCCAACTATAAGTATGAAAAAGAACTATGAAAGGCAATTTCTCTAAGCACTAGTTTCTAGCAGTTGAAAGTCATCTCTATTTTTGAACATGTTATGCTGCTTATTTCATTGAACAAATTGAGCTGATCACGTCATCTTTATTGTTATTTTCCTCAGTTGTTTTACCTTGTGCATGCAGAGCAAGTGAGTTTTGCACACAAAAAAATACAAATGTCATTATTGGATGTTATTAGATACAATGTTACCTTCCGATTAACTTCACTAAAAACACTGGCCTGATCCTAAAGCTGGATTACAGCTGGATGCCACAAGCAAAATAGTGAAATGAATAACAGGAGAAAGGAAAAAAACCAAACACTATTAGACAAATTTTAATTCTTTAATTCTTTAGAATCATCATTTACATAAACACCTGCTCATACTTAAATCTTTTGAAAGGCAATCATTTTAAATCCTGGTAGATACTGCAACTCAGTTTGTTAAGGGTCAAATACACTTGTTTTTTTCCCCTCACTCAGAATGCTGTTGGGATCAGAATCAGCAGATTAAAGACTCGCTGTCAGCTCTTCTGCCCAAGGGAGGCTTTTCCTTGTGATGAGATGAGGGGCTGCACTTGAAGAAATGAGAGAAGTGGAGGCATGAACACCTGTAACAATAATTTCTCTAATTCTGACTGAAAAATCCACCTGACCATCAGTTCTTGGTGTATTTTTATTAAGTCTCCATTGATAACAGAAGGCTAATTGCTCTTCCTATTGAAAATTCCTTTAAGTAGAACTAAAGTTTAATTCTTGGATGCAGTCAGCAAACGGCAGTAGATTCAAGATGGAGAGTGAAACACTGCCCTTAATTTGTGATGTCAAGCCCTCTATGGCCACAACTACAAGACAGTTAATCAGAGGTATCATCTCATGTGACGTGGCAGCTTCTGCTTGCAATCAAGAGCTGCTTTCACACCAAGGTACAACTCCACATGACCTGTAACTGAAGACAGAGTGCTGCTGCACACAGCAGGGAGTGAGGGAGCAGGTAGGAGAATTGTCCCATATTTTATTGGCAAATAATGATTTTATCACATCAGAGGACAAATTTTAGCTCAAGGTGAAGTTGATAACATGCTTCTTCTGAAGATGAAAGGAAATGAATCTGACTTTGACTTTGTGCCTGGCCCTCTTTACAGCATCTCACTAGGATGCTTGGGACTTTAAGAGTATATCAATTCTGACTTAGCCCAAAATCTTGTGCTAGGGCTCACCATTGATCTTAACACTAAAACTATCTGACTTTTCAGCAACTTCACATGTGGTCCTGTTGTGATAGTTACCTACTGCCTTTAAAAAAAAAAGGCAAAAAAAAGTTTAATAATAGACAACTGAAATCCTCATAACACAGGTCTTATAAGCATAGAGACAGTTCTTATTCAATTAACAACAGTCTCTGTATGCTCCATTGTTCATACTGGGCAAAAGAAAAAAACCAGGACAGGCTACCCTTCCACAGATTGCAGAATCCTTGCACGAAACAAAAGACACATCTTAACCCTTAGCATCTGAGCAGCTACGCTACAGGACACAGTTGCTTAGTTCATCCTGCATTCTCTCTTGCTTAGCAAGAATCGGACTCACTTGAAACATTTCCTAATAAAAAAAAAGGAGGGGTCAGAGATCGATGCCCAAATTTATACTGATAAGATGTTGATTTTGGATTGAAAATGTTAATAAAACATATCAAAGGCAATTTTAATCACAAGGAAGTCTTATTAAATGAAGAGGTTTTCACAGGGAGTGTCTTTGACCTGTTTGTTCACAGTTAAGACTGGTGATTGAAGTCTCACTGCAGGGATTTCCAGGATTTGAAAGCTTTGGGATTCCCCTCTGGCCACCTTTGATTCTTACTAGATTCCCTACGTCATGCAAAAACATCACAGAGGGAGATTTCCAACCTCCAGGCCTGACCACAGCTTTACTGTGAAGCTGCTCTGCTGTGCTGCACACTTAGAAAAAGCAGCCTGGAGCAGAGGACACAACTGGCAGGCAGCCCCCACCACGAACAAAGCCTCTAAGATCCAGTTACCAAGCACCTATGCCTCTTCCCTGCCAAAGCTTCTTTATGACTTCTGCTTGCACTGGGAGATGCTTTCTGTCAGCTCATGCTTCTGCTGTGCTGCAGAAAGCTCCCAGAGAAGTGTTACCTTTTCATCTCCAAGCACAGTAACTTATAGCAGCCTTCGCTTCATACAGTGCTCTTCCCCAGAGCACTTCTCATTCAAAGCAATAATCTTTAATGTCCCTCCTGGAGCACAGGTCCTCCATAATGAGAGAATGGTGAGGAGATGAGGGAGGGATACTTGTCCTGAGCACTGCCCAGTTTGGATGCACTTTTGAGATGCAACAGCAGTTACACTGAAAGCTAGACTGGAAAGGAGATTCCGTGAAGGGAAAGGTAAATGACTGTAATGTTAAATCTGTCACACACTGTAATTTCTTGAAGCAGAAATGTGTACCTGGCTCCGTTTCCCAAAACATTGTCAGAAAATCCAGTATTTGCTTATCCTAGAAGTTTGCCCTCCCTCTTACCCTCCCCCATAATATTTTAAACATAAAGCAGGCTCCATCTATGTGGAAGGATCTTTTTGAATATGTACAGCTCAAGAAAAAGAGAAGTACATGGAAATGGATTAAATTTCTTTTCAAGAAATTTTACAATGTAAATCACCTGCAAGATCCTGAAGATATTTTGTTGCAACTAAATCTAAATTTGAGAGAGTATCAAATTTAACTGAGTTCTTGAACAGAGTCATCAGCAGGTATAGACCAGCCCTGCTTCACCAATCCCAGCAACTGCATTGACACTTGACATTAAGGGACAGAAACCCTAAAGCACAGCTGGCCATCTTCTTGGGAGTTACGCCTCCTTCTCTGGGAAAGCAACTATCATAATATGGTTTGTGTAGCAAGCAAGCATACCCACCATGACTAGGATTGCTACACCATTCAAAATAAAAACTATGTTAGGAGGCTCCAGAAATAACATTATTCTACTTAAGGTTAGGAATAATTTAACCTTCTAGAAATGAGTTCAGATATGCAATTCTTAAAACAGCAGAGTGAGAAGAAATCAGGTACTGAGGTCATGCGTGCACTGTAAAACACGCTGCAGGTGAAACCTGTTTCCTGACTTCCAGCACGAGAAACACAAAAGTCCTGAGACAGAGCTAGGCTGGGAGGAGAGTGCCTGTGCACAAAGGTTTGAGTTGTAAAGAAAACCACACCCAGTCATTCTTGGTGAGAAGCTCATACAGATGGGGTGCAAGCAGGGAGCCTTTAACGTGTGCTTCCATGTGTATTTGAGGTTTTCTAGGGTGCATCTTGAAGAATACAAAACATGAAGTTTCCTGAACATGTGAATTAAGAACATCAGGGAGTAGAAGAAATATCGATTCAACACAGTATGCTGTTCAGTACAGAAAAGTACAGGAGATAATCATCACGGGTAGCTGCTTTCAAACATACATGAAACCCCAGGGTAGGACTTTCAGCAGCTATTAGCAAAGCTTGCAGTACTCAAAAAACTGTCTCATTTATTTTAAAATGGCTTTACAATATTTAATTATGACAAATGTAGAAAGGGCTGAACACCGTCATCTCGACCAAGTGCAACGCAGGTCCCACAAGACACTGTTTGATAGAATCAGGACAACCCTCAGTTTATAAAAACAGTAGAAGAGCTACCAGGTTTTTTGTTTGTTTTTAAATGAGCAAGGGCTGTTTGGTTTGTAGTAAGGAGAAAAGGTTTCCTTTGTTACTTGTTTCTAAAGCAAGAGCTACATTAGAGACAAGTGTCTTAACCAGAATTTAAAAAAATTAGTCCAGCTCAACCTTATTTGACCTACGTTACAAATCAATTTGTTCATTCCCTCCAGAAGCTCTGAGGAGATCATTTTGGATTACTAGCTTCGAGTTTGTCAGATTTCTCATAGCTTGTGACTATCAGGACATTTCACATTATGTTTCTTTGAAAGCAAAAGTGAAATGAAAGAGTGATGAAAAAAGGGGAGGAGTTGATGATGGGCTGAGTAGAGGAAACAAGGCAAACTATTTGATTTTTCTCTTTAAACTATTTTTCAGCAGGATCAGAACAATGTTTTTTAACTTTTTTCATTATTCAGAAACAAAACTGGTTGGGAATCATACACAGAAAACTTCATTTTAAAATGGTTTGTAAGAAGTTATAAGCATGTGAAAATAGAATCTTGGCAGAGTAGCCAGAAAACCTCAACCACAGTAATTATTATCCAGAAAAGCCACAATATCAAACTGAATTCCATGCACTCCATATAAACCATGCAAAAATCTGGAACTCTCTGAAAGAATAATCACCATTTACATGAAATTAAAAAAAAAATGTTCTCCCTCCTCTCAGTAGTCAGAACTTAGCATAAAGCTAGGATTTCTAAATTGGTTTTAACAACCTCAGAGAAAGAAAAGATGAGAACACACTGATGTAGTCATGTGACTCTCCAAGATCCACACCAACAGGAAATCATAGTCTATTTTCAAGAAGAATCCTATAAGGATTTTCAACAATTACTGAACAGGCTCTGAGTGCCAAATCTACATTTAAAAATCGAACCAGATATGCCAAAAAGCTGTGACAAAAATTCCAGGCCTCCATATCTCCTCACTTACAGATCAATAACAGCATTCATGAATCCAGCCCTGTGCGATGGCAAGGATTTGAGCATTCTACATTATTACTGTACCGTAGTTCATTTAACGCTGCAACTATAGTTCATTTAATGCTGTGCTGGCTTCTCTTGCATTTTCCTCATATAAAAGTTAAGTATCCACTACAAAAATGAATCATCTAAACTCCAGGTAAAAGCTATCACAGTATGAAAGTAGAGATCATGCTGTGAAAATGATATCAAACGTTATATAAAACGAGCTATCCTATTGAAAGTGTTTGTGGTTTGTAGTTTACCTCCTGTTAGCGGCTCTCTCTGTATTGATTTCAAAAACCTGTTCAGAAAGCTAAACTCGGACTTTTTATAAAAGTATTTGAAGAGTGCAGCCTGTTAACATCTTTTCATAAGTGAAAAAAACAATATATATTAAACACATGTACAAACAAACTACATTAGAAGAACATTAAGGCTGCAAAGCAAAGCACTCAGAAGTTTTAAGATGCCATAATTAAGATCCTCTGCACAATGTTAATTCAGCCCCCACTCTGTGCATGTCCATGATGATACACTGTTTGACTGCACGAAGACCTACTCCCCAGATGATCCCAACATCGTTCATCCCAAACCAATACTTTGAATTTGTCCTGAGCAGTGAAGGAGGCTGCCTGCACACACAATCTGCATTTACTCATTGCAGGGACCAGGAAATGAGAGAGAAATAAGGCAAGAGACTAAGCTAGGGAATGAACGGTCACAGGGTTCACCGTCCTGAGTTCTGCCCTTGCAGATTACAGCTAGCCTTCACCACTGGTTCCTACAAAATCTCAGGCAAGTCATTTGCACTCACCTTCTCATAGCACTGATTATTTGCAGTATCTTCACTCTCTATATCCTGAGAAAGAAGACCCAAGAAAGAAGGTTCTGCACCCATCAGCTGCAAAGTGGAGTCAGTGGGCAGCCTGGTTTGAATACACAGCATGATTTACACTGTGGAGAGCCAGGAAAACATCAGGCCCCTGCTATCTAGGACTCAACCACCCTGCATACCATTTTTCCACATGCAGGAGTAGGAGAGCCTTACCACTCATATCACAGCAAGTGCATTTCAAAAAATGTTATTGTTTGCAGAACAGGCAGCAATGAAAACCCAAGGAAATTGGTTATTCTGTGTTCAGTCTTGGTCTTGAGCAGTATACAGTAAGGCAAGCCTGGGACTACCTGTGCCACAGTGAGATTAAAACAACTTAAACCTGTACTCATTCAGCAAACACCTTCTACTTAATGCACAGAATGATGCAGGGGTCCATGGGAAAAAGCAGTGTGTGACCATGTAATTAGAGACAGTATCAAAATGTATACACACAAGGGGGCCCAATTAAGGTTTCATGGACAGCGTTATTCTTTTATTCTTTTTTTTTCTTTTTTTTTTTTTAGTGCTTGGTTTTATTGCAACATTCATGGTTTTGCACCCTTTTATCTATAATTTCATAGGTTGTTAAAAAAAATACAGAAGGAGAGAGAAAAAGAAAGCCTGAAAAAAAATTCTATTGTATGGAATGGCACTGATACTGAAATACAGGGCTGGCACTTCATGGTCCATCGCAGAGGCTTTGGCCACGCGAGTGGTAAGAGCAATGGTAGCCTGCACACGGAGCAGACTGAAGCGACGGCTGAGAGGCACACAGGTTTGCCAAGGACCTGCTGCAGCACAGGAACACGGGGCTCCATGTATCTTGGCTTCTCCTCCCAGGTCTAGAGATTAGTGACCTTTGGTCGCCATCTACTACTCTGCATTGCAAATACTTTTCTGTCATGCTCCTACCCACTCCCCATCCTTGCCTTATGCCAATATTTTTGCAAATGCACCCCTAAACTCCTCCTGTCCAAGTTTCCCATCCCAGCCTTCTATTTAGCACTGTACTGCATGGCTTGTTCAGATTCACCCTAGTAGTATTCACTCGTCTTCTTATTCCTGTTTATTACCTCCAGTCTCTCTTTTATGCATCACCCTCAGGTTCTCAATCCTACCTCTTTCTTTCTGTCTCTTATCCCAACCCATATCCACAGTCTTCCAGTTTTCCTGTCCCCTCTGATGTTAATGGCATCACTTCTCATCCTTACTTCCACATGAGCTCTTTCTTGCCCATTTTCAGGTCCCAGTCCTAGCCAAGTCCTTTTACAACTCCTCAGCTCTGTAGTTAAGTAGGTTTTCCTCCTCCTCAGTCTGAGCAACAGTAAAAACCTCAACACCCTAAGAGCACCTCCTCGCTTTCAGCCTTGCAGGCCCGCACTGCACCCAGAGCAGGGAGCTGGCTTCCTTGCCTCAGCATTCCCACCTGCACATTGCACTGCTGCAGGTAGGCATATGCTTGAACTTCCAGTGCTCAATACCACAGTAGCCTAAAAAAAACTATGAAAAGTAAACCCCGACAAAATTTTGCTCAACACCTGCAATATTACGCTTGGTGTGCGTTGTACAGACAATTTCAGGAAATTCAGCTACTACCAAGTCTCTACTGATCAAGTGAAAAAACAGATTTTTCAGTCTTTTCCCTACTGTATTTTCACTGGAACAGCAAAAGGTAGTGATCCTGTGAAATTTTTAGATTGAGGCTGAAGAACAGTGTGATGGAGCTTAGCAAACACATACAAGAACACACAAAATGTACTTTGTCTTCTTTTTTCTGGGAAGAACAGGAACTTTTTTAAAAATTTCAAACAGACAAAAGTGGGCTGGTGCAGACATCCAGAATAGAAAATTTCAGCACAGACAGTGCTGAAATAAGAAACTCTAAGCAAGATTTTAAAATAGGTCACTTATGACAACATTAACTGCTATGCCATTAGCTTCTTTTATTGTACATATAAACAGGGGTTTAAAAAGAACTTCTATATGCATTTATAGACTTATATAAGGGGGGGAAGGGGGGAAATACCTAAGCTAGGTACCAAGAACTTCTATTTGACATGACTTAGACCTGGCCTGAGATCCATGTGGTTCCTTACATCAATTCAATATGCAAGCAATGCTCAATACACCAACTTAAAGGAAGCCCAAGCACCACCTTTGGCTTGCACTGTGAAAAACATTATTGGGCTTCTAAGTGGTAAAGAGCACTGGACACGGATACTTGGGAAATCACATCATAAATATGAAGTTAAGTTATTAAAAATGGAAGGAACCAAGAAAACCGGTTACTTCTGTAGATACAAAGACCCAGTATATGCAAGCGTTAACTCTGCAGCCAGATAGATCGCTGGTATTTAGGCAATGTACATGCTCCAGAGACCCCAACGTGGCCCCACTTCTGAGTATAAAAATGACAGCCACTGTAGTGACAGACAAATGCATATTGCAAGTATGAGCTATTTGGTCTCTGAGCAAAGCCACAGCAGCAGCAGCTGCCTGGGCCATGAGAAGCTGGGGACCTCAACTAACACTAATTCACAAGATCATTTGGGCCAGTATTCATGGTGAAAGTACTGTGCTAAATCAAGACACCACTTGCACAGCTGCTGGTATATGCTATAGTCATAGGACAGCAAAATTAACGGTGTTGATTTGTATGAGCTAAACCAAATGAAGCAGTGGAGCGGTGGATCTTCCACGTGGAAAAGACCTTATGCCTTCAGAAAGGCAGCTAAGCACACTGATACGGTCTTCGCCAAATAAGAAAGACAAAAAGCTACAGCTAAACACTGGAAATTTTCTGTAGATCAAATGCATGCCCCAGAAACAGGCTCCCCTTCACCCCACAATCTGCCTACAAAAATTGTATGTACCTTTTCCCAGTGCATCTGTTCCTTCTACCTCTCTACTACCTAGCAAGGTCCCATAGCTAGCCAGGGAAGCTACCTCTAGTGAGCCCTCTGCTCCTCTGAGACACTATGGTCCAGACAGCCACTAGCATAGTTACACAGCTAGACCTGGGAGCCAATAATCCTCCTTACCTTGCTGCTTCATCACACTACAAGAGAGCCAAGTGCTTAGATACAAAGGCAAAGGACATTCATTTTCATTACAGTAACTTACAGAGCCTCCATAATGCCCTAATATTTTATATATTACACAGCCAGTATTCTGAATGTTTCCCGTATTAGAAAGACAGATATATGCAGCTATGCTTAGAGCATAAGCACAGTATACATGCAAATGCCAAATGCACACCCACAACACTAAATCTATTCTCCAAAACAGCCACTTCTCAAGGAAAGCCATTAGGGGTTTGCCTGCTTGGAGAAATTAGATATCACATCCTTGAAAGACCAGTATTTACTTATGTCCACGTCTATGTACCTGAAAATCACTTCTTTGCTCCTTCCACATGTTGGAAACACCAATACTCTTCAGCTGCTTCAATTATTTTGATTTTTAGCTTTGAAGTAGTAGTGCAGACTTTTATATGAAGATGAACAAATTGGCATCTCACCTTGCTGAAGCCAGAAACTCTCTGCTCCTCTGAAGAATTTTTCCCCCAAAGTATTCTTCAACCATGATTAATATCTCCTAAAAATCAGTTTCCCCAGTAAATACAGTATACAGGGAGAAAAATTCATCCCCAGAAGCCAGAAATCAAATGAAGCACAATAAGGATTCAAACGGCAGAAAGCCTGCAGAAGGAGGCCGGACTGAATCCAAGCAGAAAGAGTGTTGTCCAGGAAGGTGGAAAGCTGCATGCTGAGCTGCTATGATTCAGTGCTCCATATGACCTACAAATTTGCAAAGGAAGCTAGAACTACACAAGAACTCGATACAGATACATTCATAGACATAACGTTTGATAAGAGGATAACTCAGTTCAGCAGAGGATCAGCAGGGATTTTTTTTCTGCTGTGCAGTTAGTGCACTTCTCAGTCTTTGACACTGCTGCAGCATTGAGCGGTGCCGAGCATCTGCAGAAGACAGAGGGCTGAGGAAAAGAGCAATGTGCACAATAGCACGAGGTAACACAGACGCTAAAGGAAATGGTGTTTTACCTGGTTAGCCACTAAGTGGAGCTACTAAGTTAAGAAAGGTAAAGGAAACTTGTTTTGATTCTTAAATCACCTTTGATGTTATCGGAAACACTAAATCCCCACTCAAGTTTGAAGCATCAAAGTAGTAGCTCTAGCTGTCCTGGTCACACACTTCTATACTGGATTACCTGCAGCACATTGCTGTACTTAATAAATGGATGAATAATTTTATCTTCAGTGGAATAATTTTATTCCAGTTGATTCCCAGTCCTGCTTCCAGTAATTGAGTTGTGTTGCGCCCTGCTGTGTCTACCTATAAGTGCATGACCATGACTGTCACTGTTATGAGAACTTCACTACAGCTGAAGGTCTTGAGAAGAAGTCTTTGGAAAGCAGTTAGGGTTGCTCACTGAAAGGTCAGGAGCTGAAGTGTTAACGCAAAAAATGGGACTGCTCAGCTACTGAGGTGTTGAAAATGCCAAAATGCTTTCTGACCAGAACAAGTAACTCTGCTACATCTAGGGAATAGGTTGAGTTTTTTCCTGGCTGCCTCTGTGAAATTATCAAATGGAGCTTCAGAGGAATCCATTTTGTTCATCTGTCTTCCAGGCTGATAAGAGATGGAAGACAGCGGGTATCAATGTATTACATACAGTGATACCACAGAGTTTTCTCTCTGTTGCTCCCAATGTGGAAAACAGTCATCTAAGCCTAGTGTCAAGGGGAGAGCTCTACAGTGGCTGAAGCTCAGCCCTGGTAATGCCAGGGTGAAACAACCTGGAAGCTGTACCCAAATCCAGCTGCTGTGAGAGTGGGCCCTCAAGGTTCCTCTAGAAGCAGCATGGAAATTCCTACACCTTGCTCCCTACACAGTCAGTGGATTGAAATAATTTACTTCATGCATGGTGTTTATTTGTGCTCATGATATATTCAAGAAGGGTTTTTTTGCTACATCCTCTACACGGGGCTGCATTTTAGGGCAAGATATTGAAAACTCCACTTTTGTAGAAAGTATTGTCTATCAAGTGCTATTTCTTAGACTCAGAATGCTTCAGTAGATAGATCTATGATGTACTGTAGTGGTTCCACACTATCATAAGATACTTGATTCTTTTGCCTAAACACTGAAGAACTGGGGAACTTGGAGCTGTTCCCTCCACTCCCTGCAGCCACACAGCCATCACTAAAATGCTAGTTGCATCCCTCTTACCACAACCATGAGGCGTGTGGGTAGAGCATTTAAGGGAAATTGCATTTATCTTGTGGAGGGGATGACATACTCTGGAGGAGGCTCCATTTCATGTATAATGAGGACATTTAGAAGCATCTCAGATACATTGAAAGGAAGGAGTAATAAACAAGGAGTCACATGCGGGCCTAGTTCAAAGCACAATGAAATCAGCTAGCACTGCAAACTCATTGCACAATTAAGACAACATCAGGAATTGTGGTCATTACCTGTTCTCAGGGATGAATTGAATGAATGTCTCCTCCTACCACAGTCAGTAGAAAGATGTAAGAACCAAGCCTGAATCAAAGTTAAGGACCAAATTAAGGTGCACTGTTTCATTAGAAACTCAGCTCTTTTTGTACAGTTCTAAACAGAATATTTAGGAATGTGAATCTAGCTATTTATCATGGGATCTTTGATTACTAATGCAATAAACTAGCTTAATACTTTGTGATTTCCATACATACTAGCCCATGGCAAGGCATTCAAGTTGTGACTCCGCTTAGCCAAAAAACATCTGCAGTGCACATGAATTGAGAGAAATACACTTAAGGCGGGAACATGAGGAGAGTTCATTAAATACTTTGCTGAACATATTCCCCAGTTTTGGGATTGGACTTGGCTACAATGAACAAAGGAGTATGTTTTCCTGTAATTATGCAGTGCTCCAATAATGCCACGTCATTTATAAAAGCCCTAACTGGAATTACTAGATAGCTCATTGAAACTATTGTCTCTTCAAAGCTATTGTAGCACAGTCTTCCACTGATTGATTGCATGGAGCAAGACTTTTGACTTTTAAGATCTTTCCCGAACATTCCCCTACAGTACTGCCATCAGTTCCATGAGATGCTAGCAATTTGGTTCATGAAAGATGGTGAAGTTAAAAGCTTCTTTCATCAAGACAGTTCTGTTAAAATTAAGTCGTGTGGTTCCCAAACATTAAAAAAAATAGATATTTCTCAATAGAGCTTTGTCATCTTTTCAAATACTAGAAGGTCACTTATGTTTTCAAGGCCGTTTAGCAAGGTCAGGTTGTAATGAGCTGCAACTACTTTATTTGTGATTTGTGGCTCTGAGGGATTAATTGTCCCCACTCTGTCTCATCCACAATCTAAGGCCGAATTGTCAAAATGATCCATGGCTTTCGTCCCCAGGCCCATGGTTTCATTATTAAGGTGCGTTCTAATCGATAGTAGCATTTTTAACATTTTGCCCCTTACGTTTTATCAATCCTTATTATCTAATGACCAATACTGAACTGGCACAAGGTTTTTCAGAAACACACTGACAGATTACAACAGGCAGTCACATGCATTTGTAATTAGACTTCATTACCATTATAAGTGCTGAATGAAAGCAGAATAGAAAGGCAGAAGGAATGCACCCAGTTCACAAAGCTCGTCCCATTTCTTAGAGGCCCTGCATAAGTCTGTCTCAATTTAAAAAAAAATAAAGACCTCAACAACAAACAACAACAAAAATTTGGGATCTTTTTCAGGTTAATATGTTCATTTATTCCAGTCCACTGGCCTAAGTGGTATCAAAGCTTTGAGAACTAGCCAGCCATTTAGAAATTATGAAGTTTTGTTTTGACAAAGAAAATACCCACTGCAAAACAAAGCACATCTGTTACATTCAGTGTTCTTAAATTTGATTATTTTAATTACTTTGATTTTTTTCACAGTTTAATCTGTTCTCATGTTGGTGAGGTAAATACAAACTAATTTTCTTTTTCCCCTCTGCTGGAAACTGGAACTATGACAGATAATACTGTGACTCCTTATCTAAAATCACTACTAGTTTAGAAAGAGCTGAGGGGACAGATCCTCAGATGGCGTAAGCTGGCCTAGTTCCACTGAAGTCAATGGAAATACACTAATTTACATGTGCTGAACATCTGGCCCAACAGTGGTCATTAGCAGAATATTGCCCAAGAGTAACATTTTCCAGGCTACAGAAGAGCTGAAACAGTTATTTTAAATTCCATAGCATTCATTCTCCCTCCTTTTCTGCAAGAAGGGAGTCCTGGGCAGTCTAATGAAATGGCGTGCCCTGGCCTTCTGGCTTTCTTGTTCAGGGAATGCGGCCACCTTTCCAACCTGACCTTGTCAAAGCAAGCAGCTTCCATGTCTGGACAGCATGTTAAACTGCAAGGCTACACACAAGAGTTTCACTAGGAACAAAACATGACACTTGGCATTTCACTAACAAATCCAGAGCGTGCATTTAGAACTGCAGCTAAATATGGTAACATTAAAGGAAAAAAAAAATTAGGTCCAAACTGAATTTTCAAACCCAAATCTGCATGAAGTACTAGTTTGCCAGTTCTGAAAATATGAAATTATTGCTGGCTTATAATAAGCCTAGATTATTATTTACCAAGCCTTCAAATGTGATATTTTTGTGAGGGTCTGGTCTGTATGCTTTCAATCCTTATGATTCTTTTAGAGCCCATTATTGTATTTCCCTTTTCCAAGGAACTTCTAGAGCTGGTTAAAAAAAATATCTCCTACACAAACTTACCCTGCACACACCCAAAACAGGGAATGGCTGGCACGACTCCTTGATCTCAGCAGAGACTTAACCATGAATTCTAACACTGGTATCTTAAATGCCAGCGCAATCAGTTCATTGCTATTAATGCAAGTAAGAAGGAAATATTATCAAGACTTGAATGACATAGCTTGACTGGCATCTCATTTCCTACCACAAATCAGCACTACCTAAAAAAACATCACCAACACTATTTTTCAGCTCTCCTAACACATTAGTGGATAAAGAATTAGTTCAGAGAGACTGTTTCCAAGGCCCAGCAGCATTTCCTTTAAGATGATGGACCACAAAGACATCAGCTAAAGCAAAAGGAGACATTTCTGCTTGTGGCAATTCCAACTTTAAAAGGATAAAGCAATTTTATTAAGTTTTGCTTTTAAAATCTATCTTGTTTGTACTTTATGTGGCTATGGGCTCATTTTCTCCAGTCCAAGGTGAAATGTTATTTATACAGAATAGTATACATGACTACATGAATACATACTTAAACCTTTTGAAACTTGCAGTGAGGTCCTAACAAAATGTTTCTGTGCTAAAGGACTGATAGTTTGGGCTTATGCTGACTTATATTTGACGAAAATCATTCCAGTAAGAACCTAACTTCTTACCCTTTGATACTGCCAGACAAGAAAAAGAGACTGAGTGTTCTGGAGAACACAGCAATTCTTCTGAGAATAATGGTTAGAAGCAGGCAAAGTCCAACCAACTGGAAATATTCTTAACACTCATGTAACATAAGCAAACTCTTCTGCTTTGCAGAAAAGGCCATAGACACATTTCACTGCTAAGATTCTCCTGACCCCAGCACCCTAGTTACTAGTCAAAGTGTTTAGCACCAGGGATTCCCAAATGACACTGACAAGTTTCACAACTCACACTGTGCCTACGGATGAGGGAATTGATCCTCCCTTATTACAAACAGCAAAGGTGGTTAAGAGCTCTAGCCAGCACAAGATTGTATTTGTCAGGTAGACAGCAGTTAGAGGTCATTAAATGCCTAAAACACCTACTTTTAAAGGATTTACTGCTCTTCCCAGCCAAAAACTTGTTTCTGTTCCATATCACCAGTGTTCTCCCATTTCCATTTCTCTCATTATAGGCAATTATATTACATTTCAGCTATTGAGTTCTTCATTTAACATTGTGGCAATGTACAGCAAAGGTCTGCGGTACCTGGAGCAGCAAACTTACATAGAAATTAGGAAATTATGTTCAAGAAAAATGTTGCAATAAGTCAACTTTGCATTGAAAGTTTTCCCCATAATATGTCGAGGATGGGGTTTTTTTCAAAGCTCACTTGGAAATACACTTTAGACACATGTTAATGAAAGACAAATCTGGTAAGATAGGGAGAAAGAAATAAAGCAAAAACAAGGTAAGTGGTGTCTGAAGCAAAACAAAACATGTTTGGTAAGTTAATAATACTAGAAACTCACTTTATACTGCATTCCCTTTATGAGGCGCAAAAGGGAATACAGAGAACGTCAATCCATTGCAGCTGGCAATGTGAGTTTTGAAGAGCATTTTGGGTAAAGTTAACGAAGTGTACTGACAAAGATGTCTGTCTTTCAAAGAGGTTATTTGCTAAGCACAGAAAGCATGATATATGACAGTTAGTACCCATGCAATAAGGTGACTTGTATTAGTCCTTATAAATTCACCTCTGCCTCCTAGGCTTTGTACCCACATGGATGTGTTGCGCCTTTCACTTCCAAGACTTCCTTACTACTTACTAACAAAACAGGGCAAGTGAGAACAAAGTAAACTTTTCACCTGAAGTAAAGCACTAATGAAAATGTACTCAGAGAAAACTATGAGACTTAGAAGGAGGACAGACATCATTTAAATACTGCCTTCACTAGAATGACTAATGTAAGTAGGTGTATGTCCTTCCATTTTACTTCTGGTCTTGTCTCTTCAAGAATACTTCCATTGTGTTTGCTCACATCACTGTCTGTTACTAACGACAGAATTTGAATTCAACAAGAACAAGGTAATTAGGACAGCAGCCATGCCATATCCAATTCTTCCAGGCTAACCTTGTCAAGTCTGAGCACTCAATTTCTACACCCAGAATACTTTTACTTCTAAATATAAGGCACTACTCCGTCATAACTGATAGAGGTAAATCCACTTAAACAAGGAACAAATTTTAAAAGCCATTTATGGGAAAATAAACACATACAGTCACTGAATCAACACAGAAGAATTAGAAAAAAAATCCTTCAACAGAACATTGGGACAACACCAGAAAAAGACCAAACTTTCTAGTGAATCCAGCAGTGATGAGTATTTTCTCAAAATGATCAGTATTCTAAATCTTGGAGGGTCCAAGAACAACAAAGGTACCAACAACAAAGGAATACCTGCCTAGAGATGTCACAGCCTTCTTAACAGGCTAACGATGTCGTCATTCCTGTGAGGGCAAAAATTGCCATGTACTCCCATGAAGTGAGCTTCTAAAAGAGTTACTCAAACTATCGTTTCAACAGCCTGAGAAATTTCACTGGATGTCAGGCCCAGAAACACCCATGCAACTATATATTTTTTACAAAGCATAACAGCACTGTGATTATTCTGGAACCGAATTCAGGAAGATATTCAGTAAAACTCAGTATACAGAGCTTTTTTGATCATGGCAGTCCCGGAAGAAGGCCATCAAGACTGCCACTGTGTTGAAGTTCAGAGTAACTAGCAAAGCTCCACTGTATGTTTCCATATAAATATTTACCAAGTAATTAAGTTACACTACAAATGAACCAAGTCAAAAATAGATACATATATAAAATTACTTGCCAGCCATCCCAATCCAGGGAAGATAATCCCTGATTTTTAGTTTAGGCAAACTGATTTTCTCTACTCTTGAAAGAATTACCCCACTCCCCCAGTTTTCAGTTGCATTAAAAGTAACGTTTCTATTTCAGCAGTCTTACCTGCCTCCAGATTGCAACTAGTAATGACCACATAAGTACAGGGAAGTCTGCCCTTTCACAAGATTAATATACTCAGTTTTATTCAGTTTTGTTCATCTTCCTGATGAAGGATTTTCTTCATTAATTAAGAAGACTTTGCATGATAAGAAATAGATTCGGTAACAGAAATTAGAGAGCCAGACTGTATTTCAGCTGTTTTTCCACGTGGTCAAAAGATGCCTTGTAACAGCAATATTATCACACACCTGTATTAAAGTGAAGCTTTTATCAGTTCTTAAAGCTCTTCCACAGAAGAGACTGAATTTTATTCTAGTTCTCTTTGTCACTCATTTTCAATGAAGACAGATTATAAAAGTGAGGAACTCTCTTCAAAGATTATTTTTGAGGATTTAACACAGCTAATTGAAAAGTAAATGTTGGTGAAGCAGTCCACTGCTGCAGAGATGATTCTGTTGTGCATTTTTACTAATGCAAGACTTCCTTCCAGGACCTCCTTTGTCAACATGGTTGTACACACAAGATTGATTAGCAACATGCATGCAACTCCCGACAAGTGCTCAAAACTACCTCGCTTCTGAATTGTTCAACGAGGGATATAGAGTATTATACAACATGCTTGGTTAAATTTAAATTTTACAAAGGTTTATTGACGTTGTCTATTTAGAGATCCTATCACTATTATTGAAGTCAGAGCACAAATCCAGTTCAAAGTGTGATGTCTGCCTTGCATTTTCCTCGTTTTCTTGGTAAACTACAAGCAGCTAAACTCATACACATATTTCTCCATAAAAAAGTATTTGGCATGGTAGGCAATATTGGACAATGTTTAAATAAGAGGGGACTTAACTTGTGGACATACAAGCAAGAGCAGGTGGAAATTTTTATCTTCCAGAGCTGTAGAAGTTTAAGCTTTCTTCCTATATGGCTGCTTGGACTACTTTTTTTTTTTGGCGGGGGGGTTGGCAGGGGGGAACCAAGAAACCAAGACCCTATGGTGTATTCAAGATGCTGGGACAATCTAAGTTCTATTTTTAGAATCTGTCAAAATACGGAAAAATACTACAAAATGGCTGAAGGAGGATTACAAATATGTTGAACCATTGAGCTGCTTTGCCCCACCTATGACTGTCAGAAAATTCAGAACGGTCTAAAACAGAAAACATTAGCTCAGGTGTACATTCACTGAACCAGTATGACCTCAAGCACAAAGTTCTCATTATTATATGCTTGGCAAGTTCTCCAAACAACAGAAAATATAAAAGAAGTCATAGATACTACTGGCACTTTTTCCTCCAACATCTGGGGATTTCTGGCAGAACCAAAAAGCCCTCTTGGTCCTGTTATGTTCAAATTGGTTTGCATTTACAGTAGTTCAGCATGAAAAGTATCCTGTGACCTAAAAGGCTGAAAATACTCGATCACAGTATAGCTGAATGCTCAGGCCATTTCCTTTTCAAGCAAAGGTCTTCTGATCATTCCTGTTTTCCTAATTTGTGTACTACACACAACCACTAAATATTTTTGTAACATTATATCTTTCCTGGGTTAACTCTGTTAATACCAAGCATTACATAAAATAACACTACCATTCATTCTCCTATCCTTACCAATTCTTACTTTTTTTTTTGTTTTTATTTTAACAAATGTGTTTTCTGAAACACAGAAAGGATTTTGATTACAAATGTAGCTAGGTGTTCAATTTCACAGACCTTCTCCAAGACCAGCACACTTTTACTAGCCTTTAAAAAACTCCCTCTCCTTCCACTCAGTTTCGCTTTGATTACTGGCCTAACAGGGTAGCCACTATCTACACCCTGCAACACAACAAATGGGGAAAGGAGACATGGGCAACACATAACGGACAGTCATCTGCTTTTGAAGAAGTCCCACAGCAACTTTTAACACTCAACAGAATAAACTAAAACTTCATTTTTTATATTCTACAGGGAAAAAAAAAAAGACAGGATATTATTTTTCCAATTAAAATAAAACTACATACTACCAATGAACCTAAAAAGGAAACAAAAAATTAAAATTATCGTTGGGATCATTCTGCTTGGGGACCCCCAGAATTTATCAGTCAGACCTTCTTCACTCCCTCCAGAAACAGCCCCACTGGAGTACCCATGAAGGAGCTGTTATTCAACACCAGTACAGCTGGCAGAGCCTGTCCTTATTAACACACGGTGAGATTCATCTAACCTAGCTTTAGACATCAAAAGGTTAGACATTTAATTCTGAGTTTGTCACTATATGCTTTTCTACAGTCAATGGAGAGAAACATACATCTCCAGGGGGCAAGTCGTCTGACCTGCCTATTTTAGGCTGAGATGAATCACTCTCTGAAGGTGCCCATTTTTCCTCAATTGACTGTAAAGTGAATCTAGAGCGACTACCCCAGACTTCAATATCCACACTTCTGATATCTTGGTGAAGACATCTGAATTTTACCCACAATTTTCAGAGCTCAAACCCAGCATCTCTGACAAATTAGCAGTGTTAAGCATCTGCTCCCTAAAGCTGAAATTTTCACACCAAACTCCTAGATTATATTTCAGTTGATTTTTACATTTCTTTCATGCTTTTCCCTTATAAAAATACTGCCTTTGTTTTAATCAGTTGTAGTTTCAAGCCAATATGTTGACACAATAAACAAAGCTAAAAGGCAGAAATTGGTTTGCCTGTGCTGCAGTAATAATGCTTTGGTTTCTTCTGTCCTATTCAGAGCTGACTTCCCCAAGATAACTTTTCTGAATCCATCAGTGAAGCTCTTTCAGTACAAATACTTTTGTTATTGTAAACCAAAACACAAGCATCTTTCATCAGTAACTACATTTTTTCTATATGTTTTGAGTCTTTGTAACTTCATAGCAATGTACAAATTACATACAGGACACCATCAAAAGAGAAATAATTGTTCCGTGTATCTCCCTTTCATAACGGAGGTCTTCCAGCTACGTATTTTCCTATGGGATAAGCTATTATTACAAATGCAGAAAGGTCCTTTCAATTATTATTTTTGGATAGATGATGTGTTAGCGTAATACTTACCATCAGCGCTGTACTTGCAGATATAATCTATACCTTAAGGCTAAATGAGCCCTCAGATAGAATCTAATGCATGATCCATCAACATTTAACTTAAATGACAGTCCTATATGTTTTTCCTTTAATGATAGATTGTTACCATGCATGTCTATTTCCACCAATGTATTCCCATCTCTCTCTCTCATCAGATCTGAACTAGCAATGCTGTTTCTATAATACATAAACATAAAAAGTTCCTTTACTACCTTATTTACTTTATGTATGTTTTGCATGTTTTTTCTCGCTTTTAAAATAAGTTGTAACTAACAAAGTAACTGTTAGAATAGTAGTTAAAATTATATATAACTAAAACAAAAGGAAAACCAAGACGAAACAGTCTATTTACTTTTAATGGGACCTCCCTTATAATCTTGTTCATTTTTAATATATCACAACTATTATCACTAAATAAAAGAAATTTTGGCAAATGAGCAGCTAAAACAATAAAAAAATTATTCAGTTTCATTCAACTCTACCCATTTATTTCAGTCTGCCTAAGCTACAATATCACTCTATGCTGTGTTGCAACAGTGCAATCTATTTGCTCAAAAACGTGCCTACAGCAGTCAGTCAAGTTATTAGGTATCTGATTACTCATCTTCTTGCAGTTACCCTCTGGCAGATTCTCTCCCGCTCATGCAAAGGCAGAATCCCAACCCAGTATGCGTAAAGCTGTGTGTAATGCTAGCTCTAGATGCCTAACTGAAATTGGAACTGTTATCTACCAATTCCTATTCACTTCCTGAATTTTAGCACATTTTAAACACTGCTGAGTTTAGCTATATGCGATCAAATGCTACACTTAACAGTACTTCTAGGGAAACACTGCAACTTTTTTGCCATGATTCAGAATAGCTGTTCCACAGAGGAATGTAGTTAAAGCATAGGCTTAGCCGAAAGCCCATGGCTGATCTCAAACAGGAACGGCATAGTGTTTTTCTCAACAACAAATACAGCCAACATTCTACAGACAGATCTAAAATACAAATCACTAACAATTTCTTTCCCAAGCAAATGTTTTATTTAGCTAGCTGCATGGTTATCATGGGGAATCACTACCACTACATGCTGAAGTTAGGAGACCAGACAAAGCAAAAATAAACTCTTCATTCACCTGGATAGTGAAAAGACCCCGTTTCATAGAAGGCAGCACGGCCAAGCACTGTGCCACAGCGCAGCCTTCAAAGCAGTCAGAAACCTCCCTGCAGAGCAGGTACAGCAACCTCTAATTGTCAAGGTGGTACCTGTATTAACTGAGCATCAGGCTCTGGCCAGTCTCAAAAGTGATTAGGCACCGTACCACCTATTTAGCGGATCCTGTATTATAATAGCAATAATAATCTCTGTGCCCCTTAACAGACCTATCGGCCAAATTAAGTGTATATAAAATTTCAGATGACCAAGCCTGAAAGGGCTCCTGTTCACATCAGACCAAAGTCTGAAGAACCCATACCTGAAGCCTTAAAATGGTGTGAGCTCCCATAGCTCTTGAAAAAACACTTTAACACAAAGTCTGATTCCTCCCTTTAGCTTAAAGAGTCATCCCAGTTTTGGGAGTCCAAGTCCAAAAGAGCCAACAAGAACAGAAGCAGAAAAAACATGTTTTCTCCAGCAAGGGCCCTATAGAATAAGTCTGCCAGGGGTCAGCACAAGCAGCCAGATAACAGTTACTAGGTTGTAACTGTACAGTCCACAATAAACTATAGTAGAAAGAAAATGTATACTAATTAAGATTACCTAATTAATGTTTACAACTGAACTTGACAAAACTGGTCCTTTGCCTGAAGTTCTCTCATTCTTACATGTTCCCAAATCCCTCGGCTCTGTTCTAGCTCTTGAAGAAGGTATTATATTCTCAGAGCACTAATGCACACCATCAAACATGTTTCTTAAGAAAAGCAGCAACTATTTTATTCACAGCTTTATTTTTATAGACAACTTTAGGTTCGATTCACCTTCACACTCTCAATACAACAGTAGCTAATGGCCTACCACATAAGTATTGTGTTTGTATTATACACAGCAAAAAATAATGACTATGTTTCTAGAAGATAGGGGCAAGACGCAAGAACTACTTTTCAAATGCAGTGAAAATAATAATAATTCTGCCATTATGCAGAGACCTTTCACAGCAGGCCAAGTTTTTATTACCAAGATATAAAGTCCTAAGAAAATAGATTTATAGAGGGCATAGTGACACTAATTAGAAATCCTTATGAGTATCCATAGAGCACAACCTAAAGGCATTGAACGAGTCCACAAAATTAATCATAAGCGCTTGGAAATGTTTATCCACATGCTACTGGTTTGGTTAAAGTCAGTCAAATTTTAGGAGCAGATACCTAATATCCATGTAAAAGTGTTTGGGGTTACTGAGGAGAGAAAAGAGAAGCAGTGTCTCTCCAGGTACGTATGTCCTATAAATCACACCATTTGGAACCCTAGCTCTTACAATACAATAAAATTATTTGATATGAAATTAATAGTGACTCAGAGAAAATACTTTTTTTGATCGGTGTTGGAAAGTACTGGCACAAACGAGCTAATGGTCTCTGTCAAATTTCTAAAAGAAAAAGGTGAAAAGCAATTTGTCCCCAGTTCTCACCCTCTCTCCCAGTCCAAATCGCTTTCACATTGGCAATATCTCAAGAAAAGTAAGGATATGAAATAAAATTTGGCCCCACAAGGGTCAATAACAAAGTTTCTGCTGAACTTGCTGGAGACAGGATTTCACTTGTGGAGAGTAAAATATCATCTTAAATCAAAGTTTTGTCCCCCTTGCTCAAGTCTGAGATCAAACACGTTTACACAGTGATGACTGCAGGACACCTGGAACTGACATGTTCCATGCTATGATGTTCCCAAGCACACTCAGGAAAGCAATGTATCTGCTTTAGGTATTTTGCAATCTAAAACCAAGATCTGCAAAAATTTGTGACCAAACTGTTCAATGAAAGAAAAAGGCACCTCTCATAGCAGTAAATGCTGCACTTGGGTGGAAGCTTTCCCAAATGAGGAAGAGACCAGCTATACAGTTCTGCTGTCTAGAATTTGTAAGAACCCTCCAGTATATGTTTCTATGCATTTCACTGAATAATTTTAAGTCCTATGAAATGTTATTAAAATAAGCATCTCACTTAATATGAATATATGCAAAATACAACATTTTCCCATGCAAAATATATTCACTTATATTGCTTAGGAGAATGACAATCTATTATTCTGGACTATCAAGTCCAGAATTCTGCTTCACGAAGTATACAAAACACTTAACAGCAGAGAAGCAAAGCCCCCATACACTTCATACATCACCAGTGTTAATTATGTAATGTTGCAAAGGAAGATTAAAAGAAAACAACCAAACTTTCTGTCCCTTAAGCTTTCCATTTGCTTTCTTAAGCATTAAGTATTTTGCCCTACTTTTTAGCATGCACAACTAGAAATAATTTTACGATGTTTTCACATATGTTCAATAAAAATGCAAAAATACAAAATCTATGTATCTGAAGAGTAACTTAGGTTTATGCTTACTGCATAATACTTGGAACAGACTGCAAACAGGGAATATGACCGTTCTTTTTAAAGCAATTCCAAGAAAATGCTATATTCTGTAGCTTTTGAATGGAAGTGGACAAGACACTGATTTTTTCCTGTAGATATGCAATCCTAACATCTAGGTAGAAGATAATTGCAGTAGCTGCTTCCTTCTATCTTAACAAGTGAACCCAGCAACTTCAGGACCTGACCAAACAGGCATATCAGTGACTATCAGCAAATGAAAGAAATTGCCATAGTCTTTTTCAAAGATCTGCTGTTAATGACTTTCCAGGCAGCCTACCTGGTTTGTTTGCAGCTTTAATACACTGGTGGCTACTTATGCAAAAAAGACGAAAACTAATTAAATTTGTTTATGTATGTTATCGTGTGGAGCACTCATTTCCAGACATCAAGCTATGAATCATTAAATAACTGCTAAATTGGTCTCCTGGGATAGATCATGCCTCAGAGTTGGGCAGGCCCCCATCCCACCAAAGCCAGGTGTGCTCTGCAGCAAACAGGCATTAAAACTGCTTTAAAGGCCATGATTTGGGTACATAGCCAGGTCTCATGCTGTGAGGTGAGTGGTAGGAAATCATGAAAACAGTGACAGCCCTCCTGTCAGAGTTACTCCTCTGTTTGATTAATGAGGGCATTTGAAAGACAATTAGCCAGAGCAGGTTTGGCTGCAACTAGCTTATCAATCAGGCACCCTCTATTCAAAGCACTAGTGCCTTCTTTTGTTTTTTTGTTGCAAAAGAATTGTATCAGTGATACACAAACAACAGGGGACCTTTACATGTTATTTAAAAAGAGCAGAGCAGAATGCAGCAAATCACAACTGAAATACTGAAAAAAAAATGTTTTATAAGCCACAGGCTACTGGTTACTGGCAAATCATCACTGCCACTTTCACATGACTGAATTTTTAGCTTGTGCATGGTGAATTCAAAGCTGCGCAACATCAAACACTTCCAAGATTCATAAGGGCAAGCTTAAGCTAAGTTTTCAACAACTATGAAACTCAACTAAATGATCACATCTGTAACAAAAAAAAAATAATAATAATTCCTTCCTTGAAAGCTTACTGTGAACCCTACTCCCTGAGCTCCAACACGTTTCAAATATGAACTGTTTCAATTTTTAAAAAATGAATTTGTTGCAATAATTCATTAGTTTGAATTATCCATTAGTAACACTACTTTATTGCTTTCCAGCTACCAGCATAGGTAGAATTTAATATAATACTGACTTTTCTTAAGACAGCTGCTCTCCCAGAAAAACATTTCATGTTTTGGTTTAACAAAGAGCTTTGCTTAAACTGAGGTAGTCCTTGGCCCCATGTAAGTGATCAGAAAATGCAATGTACTATTTAAACCATGTCAGTGCTTTTCCTGAAGAGTTGCATTTCAATCAGAACAGTTTTTATCAAACTAAGAAAATGATGATTTTTGCCTGTGAATGAGTAAGAACCAAATTACTGACTAATGTACTTCAATTACTCAGCCACTAGATCTGAATAAATCCAAGACTGAAAGGGTATGATTGAGACTGAAGTGTGAAGCACTACTTTTCCTTTCAGGTTACAGTTAATTTTCCCTGGTAATACCAGATCAGAAGTATTGTTAATGCATGACTACTGTTGTACTAAGTGGATATGCAATGCTAGGAGGCTAATTTTTTTGTAACATTGCTATAATCTATTTCAGAAGTAAGCTCACAAAATAGCTACATTGCATGTGTTTGAATATGGAGCTAATAAAGAAGCAAATTAATCTCTGATTAGATTAGCTAGAGTACAAAGACAGAGGGAGCTTCAGCATAGTAAAAAAATTCTCTCTCAAGCTTCCCAGTGTTGGAAGCATACAATAGTCCAGCAGACATGGAATAGGGAACTATAACTGTTCTTAAAAATTGGGAACAGTTCCCGCTGAGAACACACAACTTGTTACAGGGTTAATCTGCAAAACCACTTTTGTTAAAATCTTCAGCCACCTCAGTAAACCCCAGCAACAGCACCCACAATGGCAGCACTGTTGTAAACTAGGCGCTAGCAGTTTATACCCCCTGGACCTGATCCAGGATGCACTACAGAAAGCCAAGGGCTCTTTCAATGGATTTTAAATTGGTCCCCACACTCCTCCAAGTTACAAAGGTGGTAATGAAGTATTGGGAGATGCTAATAGAAAAATAAAATAAAGAGGAGCTAAGTAGGTGGTGGATAACCAGTTCTGACTCAGAAAGAGAGTGAATAGTTTCTCATTTGTCTACAGCTGTAATTGTAAACAAAAAGGGACAAAGGCCTAAGTGGCATGGCATGGGTCCCATCTGTGGGCCAAATTCTTTCCACTCCTACCACGGGGGAAGCCCTCCATTTGTCCTGCTTATTAGAAACAGTCTCTGGCCTAGGCAAACCCCTGACCCACACCTGGGCATCATCAAGGTATCAACAAAAACCATGCCAGGAGTGTGGCAGCAGTGAAGCCCTATGAACACATAAGAGTGTTGTACTCAACTCCATATCTGGTCTTTCTTAGTTAGTAGTGCAGACATAACTAATTATTCTACTTTAACTGGATTCAGGACACACTAATTTGCTCCTTACAAGAGCGTGGTAAATGCTGGGGCTCAGATTTAAAATACCTGGGATAAATGCAGGCTATAATCCATGCTACTAGCCTGTAATTATTTCAGGGCAGGGAAGAACAAGCGGACAGAAATAGGTCCACTATTTTTATACAGATTAATACAGACTGCCAGCTTCCTCCAAATAACAAAAGGTTAAAAGGACCCCGGGCAAGTGACAGAGACTGAGTTTTGTCATCACCTCTAGGAGAACAATTGCCTCTTCCTGCTCAGAGTCAGAAAGCATCCAGACACTTTGCTTTCTCAGCAGTTTGAGGAATCAATGGCATGAACAAGAACAAATATCCTGCAACATATCCCAGGTATTTCAAATCTGAGGTTGATAGATGGTTAAAAATAAATAAATAAATAGGGCACTTCACAAAAGATACATTCTTCTGTTTCCCATCAGTGACCCTCAGTCCAGCCACTGCCATTTGCTTAGGTTGAGAGAACAGTTGGTAGAAAACAGGAATAAATGTTTATTAAGCAGAGAAGATTAGACTACAGGTTTGACTGTTACATGGATTTAGATGTGTTGTCTACTTTTCTATGATGTCCACGGAGAATTTTTGCAGTGCACTCTGTCTCAAAGACTGAAACCTAAGAAAGACTTTAAAGAAAATGTCAATAGTTGCGGTAAAGAAACTGTCTTTCCCTGATCTTCCAGAGGCACCAGACTGCCCTCCAGACACAACTGCAGACATTTTCTTTTCTCTCCAAGCCCCTGCATGTTTCCCCTATTGGCTTATTCTTCCGGAGCACACTTAGGGAGACTTCAGTTTCAAATGCAGGGACACTGAAACCTTCATGTTGTAAAATGTGCTCTGCTATCAGTCACTAAACCTGAGCAATCAGAAGCAGCAAAGAAATTCTGCCCCTCCAAATATGTTGAACAAGATGCAAGATCCACATGAATATGTAGGCTTTCCCTGAGAAAAAAAAGTGAAGGCTTGTCATGGCCATGGTTAAAGAAATTTATTCTTCCACTGTCTACTTATTTGAACCTATGGCTTAGGCATAGTAGTTTAATTGACTTTATGTATGTATTTTTTTGATTTATGAAAGTCAATCCTGATCACAAGGTGCATAAAAATGACCTTGTGTCCTTCTTCCTTGTGAAAAGTTGGAGGAATGCTATCTATCTAGGACAGATGGTTTTCACCTGGGTGAAAATGACAGAATATGCATCTTTGTTGACATTCCATTAACTACAATTTAGAAATTCTTCCTTAGCCTTACACATTTTTTAATGCAAGTAAAGTTTACCTTGCTAATTGGTTCACTAAGTAACACATCATTGTTATTAAAAGCAGAAATGAAAACTTGCTGACCTAACATCCACAGCTATGATTATTCTTGTCAATTATTTTACATTTGGAAAGCCAAACAAATGTTTTATATAAAAACTAAATAGTGCATTTGGCAAAACTTCAAATTAGCTGTCTCACCGTGCTTATAGCATGCAAATTAAATGTCCTGAATAAGCATTAATCATCATAATAGGCTAATTATTGTCAGCTATCAAGTAACTTAGCTACTACACCTTGCAAAGAATTTGGGATAAATGTTAATAAGATGGTTTTGGCTACTTAAAAGGAAGAAATGAACATCTGAATTTTTATCAGTAAACAATTTTTAAGACAAATATATACTTTGTTTTGACCAGTTTGAGCATTATTCTGGTTTTCCCACACATGTAGGCTTACTGTCTTTCAGTAAACTACATTTAGTCCAAAAACATTTTTGTATAAAATATCTTTGCATCTATGTGACTTCAAAAGACTTACTGGGTTTTAAAACATTAAGTAACATGTTAATAAACAGCTGATCTTTGTCTTCTCTGGCCTTGCACATGGCTACCACAGTACTTTACAGATAGCAAGGGACTTAAATGTTTTACACAGAACTAAATGTTTTAGAAGGGATAAAGTATACATGAACGTAGAACTGCTACTTGGAGCCAGTATGTTAGGACCTCAGAGTGTATATTTAATAAAGGAGTGATACATTCTTGAATGTAAATGGATACCCAATGCTTAAATGGAACTGAAACACTTTACAAATACATGAAATGCCAACACATTCAAAAAGAAGTCTCAAGCATTTAAAAATATTTGTAAAACAAACTTGCAGTCAGGTTTCTGGTACATGGCTTGTATTCGTCTGCAGTGTTTGAGAGAAAGAGGCTCCTCTTAGCAGATTCATATATATCCCACTACCTAACACTTTTGTCTCATTTACTCAAAAGGCTTCCACAAGGTGCTCCCTGCTGCAGTATTCTTACACTGTCATTAATGTGTTCACCTTCAGACTGCCTCCAGGACTGGGGATGGGCATTAGCCTTACTTCACAAATGGGAAGCCAACGCACAGAGTATGATTTCTTCAATGTCCCAGAAGAAATCCACCTCAAGAGCAGAGATCAGAACCTCCTCTCCCTCGCCACCACTGCACCTTCCAGGATATTAAAACCAGCTCAAAGTCACACAGAAAAGCAGTGTGAAACCAGTAACAGCTCCAGGACATGTGAGTGTCTTTACTGCTTTGACCACAGACTTTCTCAGGGGAATGCTTCTGTACTTACTCTTTTTTCTAAGAACTCATTTGTGTACCTTAGTTTTTCTGCTTCATAACATTCTGCCTATAACAGTGAGCTAAAGAAGCGTGAAAGACAATGACAAAGACAAGATGCCTCCACAGATAATAGGAAGGGTCTGCAAGAGAACAGTTAGCAAAGTATTGATTGGGAAACACTTAGTTAGTTGTAGGAGGTAAAAGACATTTACCAGCCCACTACTGCTGCATCCACTGATTCCACTGGCCTTTCTGAGCACATTTCACTCAGAGCTCCAGTGCAGCATTCTTGCCACCGTGACCTCAAAATCTTTTAAGGCAAGGACTGTTTCACAGGATAAAGTTGCCATTTCTGTTGACACTTGCCTCCTTTGTACAACCTTACTTGAGTGTGTCAAAATGCATTTTATTCCAAGGTAGAGTTTATGTGGTATGAAATGATAAGAACCTGAGGATGCCCTCCCTTGTAATTCACCACCAATCTTTGCCAAATGTTCTTGATCAGGTTGTGGTGGCTTGGTATCCAGTCACTGAAGAGGACACAAAACAGCCCTAGAATCAGTCCTGGCAGAATGCCATTGGAGACATCCCACACAGTAAGGACTCTTCACTGAAAACCACTCTGACATCTGCCAGTGAGGCCATTTTTCAGCTTGTTTGTTAGATACTGCAGTGACCGCATGAAGTGCTACTGTTCCTCTTAATTCCAGCATGGCATTAAGAGTTTTTTGAAGCCTAAATACTCTGTGTCTACACAATACATTCGTTAGACTTGTAATCACATGAGAAAACTGAAAGTTTCTTTGACAAATTCTTTTCATCATAAAACTATGCTGACAGCCATTAACTAGGCCTCCATTCTGTAATTCTTGGTCTATTGAATTCACTATCAGCTTTTCCATTAGTTTACCTGCAATCAATAGCAAGCTGACTAATCTATAAAAATCAAAACCATTCAGCTTACAGTTCTGGATGCTAGAACAGTATTAGCACTTGTGTTTTAAAATATGCTCAAAATCTTTAATAAAAATGAACAGGTTGACCAGAAATCATCTCAGCAAAGTCCTTTAGGACTCTTGCACTGAGGTCATCTAAGCCTGCTTGACCTAAATTAACTAAAAATTTAAAACACCTTCTCTGAGTTACTTTTAAAGTTGTTCATTGCATTGGTACCATATTTGGACACAATACCATCTTTGCTTCCAAATGCAGCATAGATATTTATTTAATTGTATCTGGGTTTTCTCTGCAGTATTAAGAATTTGGAAGTTTCCATCTAAAAAATGACCTATGGGTTTATGGAAATTTTTTTCCCCTAAATATGCTACAAAACCCATTGTCCTTGATCCTATCAGCAGAATCCCTCATGTCTTAGCTTCCCTTTCCAATCTTTACACTTCATTACTTCTGGTTTGTAAGAACTTTATACAGATACCAATTGATATATAAGTGTATATATAGCATAATAGTAATTTATTACAAGTGTGGCTTCTATTTCTCTCTGATACAGAGCAGAACTTCTGGCTTTTTCAGCCTCTGGTACTCTTAAAATAACTTTCAGTTTTCATTCCCATTTCTCTCCCTGCATTTTTCAATTTCTATTGCATCTCAATGTAGCTTCACCATTCTTCCCAGATTAAGATATTGCAGTTTAGAGTATCCTGACAAGGAAGTAAGATTTAAGTCTAAAACACATCTATTTTGTCTGTTTACGAGAAGGCAACATTTCGACTTGCAGCTCTGCTATGCACCACCAAAGATGCCAACCACCTAACATACACATGCTTTGGCATTAGCTATGAGATTTAGGACACCTCTGAGACACCCCTTTTCTTCTGTGACCTCAGTTACATTCCTAGCTTCAGCCAGGATGAGTTGTAGAGAACAGCAACATTCAAACACCAAGTCCCACTGAACAGTGCCTGCTGAATTACCTAATTACTTAGCCTGATAAGGCCAAGGAGGTATTCTTCCATTAAAATTTAACTCTTCCTTGCCTTGCAATTTGCTACTAATACTAAGAGACTGCCTAGTGCTAATGGACTAAAAAGGAAAGAGATGAGACTGAAAAGAAAAGGAAGAAAATTTGTGTTGAGGAAGAAGAGAAGGAGAGAAATTCACCCACCTTAGGGCCTTACAGAATAAACTTCTAGATGAGGAACCTATTTTTGCTTGTTAATATAACCGTATTTGAGTCTAAATTATTCTCTTTTGAACAAGTTAATGTCAAAAGACACTCAAGCAAAACACAGCTGAAGGCTAACCTTTCTCCTTCACTCACATACACACACAATTTTTTATAATAAAGTATTTTTAGTTCACTTTAGATCAAAAGTCAGTCATTGCTGAATGTCTGTGCTAAAATACATATTGCAAAAGCCCTGCAGGAAATGAGTAGGTTTACAGTGTCATTGCTGCTGAAATGAATGTGAAATTGAATGTAGTCTGAAGTTTCATAGACTTGCTGTGGTGAAAAAAAATAGGACCAAGATGATTGTGGAATATTTTTTCATAAAGAAGTTGTGCCTTTGTCCTGTGTAGCCGTGTGTACTCATAAATCCACTGGAAACAGCAGAAGCTAGTACTTGAAGAGATCAAGTACTTTTACTTTGAAGAGAGGGCTTTCCTATTGCAAATTATGTTGAACTACAGAGAACCCATTAGATGGATAACAACAGCTGAAAGGATTCCAAGTCCATTCTCCTCATACAACTCTGCATGATCATATTTATCTTCTCACAAGAAAGAAGAGTTAAGTAAGCTCAAGTCATTATATAAAGCAAGCCATCTTTTTGCTATTTTTTTCACAAACTATTGTAAAAAAAAAAAATCCATTCAAAATGCACAGAACTGATTTGTGAAGGGTTAAGGTCTATTTTGCAACAGCTGTTAAAAAAATGCCAGTAGGGGCATAATCTTCTTGCTGTTCCAGCAAAACTTGACATCGGTAGGATGAATTATATGGTTGGAAAAGTATGAAAAACAGTATCAAAAAATCATCAAGATAATAAAATCTCCAGAATAATATTTCATCATCTTGGGTCATCAGAAATCTCAATAGTTGTTTTCCCACTTGTTAAACTGGTCAGCATGAATCACGTAAGACCTGACTGGGTTTCTGAAATATCAGTGCAATCACAAAATTATAGGCAGTACCTAAAACAGAACTGTAACAACTGGCCATTTAGTGAGAACCTCCTTTTCCAAAAGAAAAAAAAATAAAAATAAATCGCAGTCTATTATGCAATACACACTAGAAGAACTGCTACATACCTGGGCAAAGTACTTTGATAAGATGGACATAACCACTGATCGACAATTTGTCAGGTATTATATGTGTTCAAGTAGTGAAATAGACTCCAGCTGTGCTTAGTACCTCCTGGGTGATATAAAATAGTAAGTATTCATTATGACCTTTAGTCAGCTGCTTAACGGTAATACTAATGGACCTGCAATAAAATCTAGCTGACATACACCTTAAGAATATTCTTAGGCTATTTTATGGCATTAAATTGGCATATGTAACTACATTTTAACTCTAGATTAAATAAAAAATTTTCAATTATTAATACATCTTAGAGTTAAAGGAATTTTGGTATGTTTTGAAGTGACAAAAATATCTGGTCACAAAGAACATCTTCTAGCTAAATGCTAGCATTCAAATGCTAGCAAGCAAGGCCAGCATTTTCAGATACCAAAGTTTAACATGACTATTACTGTTTATGTAAATGGAAGCCCACAAAAAAGCTTGGTTTAGCCACAGTCTGATACAACAATGTGAACATACTAACCATCACAACAGAGGCAAGGTGATAAGGCTGCTGTGTTCAGTGTTACCAAATAACCCCCTAGAAGAACCAATTTTTTTCTAACAGAGGTATTTCTGCATTGCAATTGCCCAGAGCTGAGGTGCATTACAGCAGAAACTTTGTTATCGACAGACCTTACAGTCTTGTCCTGATCCACTTCTCTCTGCAATCTTCGCATTGGGGTTCTACCAGACTGACTGGGGGTCTTCCCAAAATACTTCATATATACGTCACATACTGATGGAAGAACTCACTAAAATGTTCCTTAAACTGCAAGGAAGTATTATAGGCCTGGCCTTCTTCAATTGCTACTTTTCCTTGCCAATATGGCCTTCAAAAATGTTAGATTTTCTCATTATTTGCTCCCATCTCTTGCTCTCTCTTCCAAATGTGTTCTTCATATGCCTTGGTAATTTCTGTTACATATTCTTGGGTTTGGATCACCTCCAACTTGTCTCCCTGCTTAACCATACGGTTAAAAAAAAAAAAGAAAAAGAATATCTCACAGAAACAATCTTCTAAAGATGTTTAGTTCTCTGTCCCAGTTCCTGCGTAATATATGAAAGAGCTTTCTTTCTGTTACATTGAAGTTCAGAGCCTTCTGATTCTCAGATAGATATTTCTGTAAAGTAACAGAAGTGGACTGATCTGGTATGGATACACTACCCACCTAAAGACCAGAGTTAAAGCTTGAGGATAGCTTTCTGCAGAGAAGCTGAATAAATTATTTAAATTGTAGTTTCTACATAACCGTAGATATGGAAGCAATAATAGTTTACTTTTAGAAGGCTGAGTGGAAAAATACATTTTCTTCCAACTTCCTATTTTACCGTAGGATTTTATGTGTATTAATATGGTACAAAACCCTATTCATTATTTCCAGGTTTTCATACAGGTCTTTCTTCCAATGTTTTATCTGCATAATATTATTTTAGGGACACAAGCCTATTTCAGATCACTATGTGTCTGTTACACTTCTAGCAGCATCCTCCATCCCCCCTTTTGATATCCCACAGCCTACAGCCGCCTTATATTAAATCTAAACAAGCTCAAGACCCCAGCAAATGTTGCTTTGCTTCGTTTTTAAACTATATGATACAAATATATTTTTTTCTCGTACAAAATACAATTTAGGAAGTGTTTGGAAAGACCTGAAGAATCTAATTCATATCCTACTCACAATTTTACACTCCTGCATTTGCCCTCCTGAGTGTTTAGCAGTACATCTGCCTTCTGTGGTTCTGGTTTCCCTTCTACATCCATTTGTACCAATAAAGTGTAATTTTTAAAGGGCTTATATTCTCATAACTCCTGATAGAGCCACTGACACAGGTTTTATCCTTCAAATTTCTAATCCTACTGTTTGTTCATGTACAAGACAAATGTAATTGGGGGCATGAATCCATTTTATTTGCATGTATTCAAATACTAAAGTAGACCCTATCAGAGCAGATTTAAAGAAAAGGGGAATCGCCGAAATGTTGACTTTGGGTCTGCAGAGAAAAATGCTAAAAGACAATCTTTTTGGTACAGCACTGTCTATGAAGCCAGAACAAGCAAATATGTACAATGAATGAAAAGAATAAAACATTTTACAGGAATATGTTTGAAATGCCAAAACCAGGCCTAACTTTATTCCCACACAAGTCTTACCACTGATTTCAATAGTGGTAAAGCTAGACTAATACCAAGTCCTTTTTAAAATTCTGTCTTATGGATCCCAGCTTTAACCACAAAAATTACAACAGAAACTATGGGTTGTTGAGACAGTATCACAACTCCTGGGATATTATGTAGCTGAGTATAATTTACCCCTGGAGATGGCAGAAGTAGGCAACTTGCAGAAGCAAGGTTGCAGGGGTATTAACAGAACTCAGGTGAGCAAACAACTGCAATTCCAATCTCCTCCTTACTTCCCATTTTTCTTTCCCAGAGACAAAAGAGACTGAAGCAGTCCCATAAGTCACCCACTTACCAACAGAGAATCAGGCTCTAACTACAAATGTTTCCTCTCTGTGAGCACAAGGCATGCTACATATACCACTATATGCAGCAACATTTGAGACATAATCTTATCACATTCACTACTATAACATAATCTACTTTGTGCCACATGACAGACAGTGCTAACCAACAACATTATTTCCATAGTTGTCATAGGGAGTGATGACTGTAGTTCCAAAACACCAAACTACAAAATAAAGGTTGCATCTACCCTGCAATTCTTAGAAACAACTGTGACATAACACAGAAATACCCAAGCCAGCTGTAGAAGAAGTAAGTTCATCCCAGCAGCATGAAACTGAACCTAATTTGGTGGGAAATGACTGCAGTATACACATATTTAAACAACAGAGAGTCTACATGGACTGTGTATGTTTCTATTAATAACACACAGGTCCATCTTATCCAAGGTACACACAATGGGAGTTGTGGTAGGAAGAGATACTTGCAAACTTCATTGATGCTAAAAAAACTTCATCTCCAGGTTGCATTCCACAGGCTGTATCTCACAGGAACCACAATACTTCAGATTACACATGCTGCTGTTCAGTAATCTGATGTAGATTATTGTTATTCTTTATTTCTTCCCCAAATAACCTATTTCAGAATACACATTGTTTTTACAGGTGACTGGTTAGCCAGCACACTGCAAAAAGGCTAGACAGCAAACCTTACTGTAACCTTGCTCCTCCATGCAATCTTCTCAGTACAAGCCAGATGGGTTCTTGCCTTCCTAAGCAGAATGTAAAGCTGGGAAGCAAACCATAAGCATCTATGTCTTTGATAAGCACCTGTAATAACATAGATGCAGTCCAGTGAAAATAAGGCTACGTGCAGGGTCTCTGTTAAACACAACAGTGCCTACTGTCTCTGCTAAGAGTAAATTACTCAGATCACACGCTTCCCACCACAGTCTCTTTTGAGAAACACCCACATACAGTATTGCTTTGAATTGTTCTCCCCTTTTCCAGATCAGCAGCTAGAAACTCACCCATTTTCCACGCTTTCAAAGTTGTCTTTTTCTGCAAAGAGAAGGCATTACCACCTATTCTTTAAACTAATTAACTATCCCTTTTAACTATAATTTCTCTTCATATAAAACATTTGTAAAAGGTCTGTTTTTCCCCATGCCCTCTTTTCTGTCTTCTGGCTCTTCATTATGACCATGCTTAATTGTGATGAGCTGTCCACCATTTACTCTACAGGATTGTATAGAGCTTTGTAATGTGCCTGCCACTGATGTATTTACAATTGGAAGCAGTTAACTCTTTAGTACTGCTTCCTTGTTCAAAACAATGAACCGCAGAAGGAACTAGAGCTTAGCCCCAATTAAAGATTTTTAAAAGTCTCCATTTTAAGCCTGAGTACTCCAGATTGAGCATTTGTCAAAGGCCCAGTCACAGCTCCAAATGGAGAGAGGGAAATCCTACTGAGGAGAAGAATAGGACTACCCCATCACTTCGGGTGAAAGTTCTTCTCAATCAGCATCTTAAACATGTAATCAGTATGGGATCTATTAGGTCTGCTTTATCCATACTAACCTGCTGATCTCTATAATGAATTTGCTGGTGTTCATAATTTCAGCATTTTTTTTCCTGAACAGAATCTGTCTAACTCTTAAGTTGTTAAAATGGAGGGGAGAAATATTTTTTTTTCTTTTTAAGGATAATGAATATGAAAGCAGCTCTTCTATCCACGTTAGGAATTCCAGCATTTCTCAGAGCTGCTCTTGACATAAACCTAGCAAAATACATTAAAATATCAGGAGAAATCTCTCTCCCTTCTATTTTCCTTTCCAGTTAAGAAAGCACACTCAAGAGCCATTTGCAGTTTCTGCAGTTACAAGATTATCTTTCCCAGCATGTAGCAATTCTAAACTCTAGCTCCTTCACATTCCCATTTCAGAGTAAATTCCCTCAAAATTACTTGAGGGTGGCTCTAAAGACTCTTGTATTAACTATTTGAATATTTTTATTATTTTCATACAAACTACATACATCTTTAGACTTGACATCTATGGACAGATATGGATTCATGGTTATGATGTTTGATCAGCTTTGCACTGGACAGCGATTCTAACTTGATGAATGACTTTTTCCTACAGAAAACAGAACATACCAGTTGACAAATGTGCATGGACAGCTACCTTTCTGAGCAAAAAAGTTCATATTTTGGTATCTTGGTATTAACAAGGTCTAAAATGGATACACTTAAAACTTCAGTGCAGGGCTGATAAACTACTTTGTTATGTCTTGTCTTAAACGTTTTCCTTCTGCTAAGGTTCTCTATATGTGTTGAAAGAACATAGCTTCAGAATACGCTTACAAAATGGGCAACTAGTATCTATACTAAACAAAGGCAGAAAGGAGAAAAAGACCCAGTTTACACCTATAAAGAAAAGAAGTTGCAATGGGATCTGATATACAGAACTGCTGAAAACGGAAACTTTATTTCTGAGTCACAGCAGCTAAGTTGACACAGCAGTGCCATGCACCTTTGCCACAAATCATATATCCTAAAAAAAAAAAAGATAAACATAAGTGTGCAATTTTTGTCTTGTATCACTTTGTGAGATTAAGATATTAAAGTAATATTTATAACAGTACTTATTTTTAAAAGTAGATTGCATGTATTCTTATGCAAAAAGAAATGCCTTACTTTCAGCTAAGTTCCTGCATTCTGGGCTTTAAGCTCTGCAGAACTGCTAAACCATGTATACTTAAAAGTTATGTGCCATAAAAGCTCTTTGTTTACTATTATTAATCAATGCAGTGTGATCGAACTGGGGAGAAGTACTGTTTGTGTGCTGCATGTCCAAGTCCAAATTTGCAAGTGGGTAAGAACAATAGCCAGAAAAACAGAACAGCACATGAAGTAGGCATTCAAACTACACTTATTCCCTGCTCCCCCAAAGGATCCAGGAGAGAACAGCAGCACAATGCACCTGAAGTTTACGTGCTTTTCAAAATTACAAAAGAAATTCTTTTAAAAGCAGATACTATATGGGGCTCTTCCCTCCACCCATCCCCATCTTCTGTTTACATTTTCTTCCTCACCTATTTGTTTATTCTGTTGTAACTGCTGTCAGAAATATTAGGAACTATGGTGACAGAATTATTCCTGCATATCAGCTTAGTCTGCCTTCCTGGGAATTAAAACAAAACCAAAAAGCAGCAATAAAGAAAAAGCTCTTCTGTCAGTGCTACATTGTGTTGCTCTAGCTACTCTCACAGATGGCTGAGTGACCACAGTGGGCAGAATGACTTCCTAATGGAACAACTCAGCTATGTTTATTGCACTCAGACCTCTCTTTATTCATATGTGGAAAGTCCACGTAAAATGAAAGCTTGTCTACAACCACAGGCTGCAGCAGCTTCCTTTTAGCAATGCCTTTCCTCTGCAGTGGATAAAACATGCAGTAAATATGATATCAACTGCAAGCAAAAGATTTGTTCACGTTTCAAGACTAATCTTGAAGCTTTATCTCAGACCAGTTCTCTGAGTAGATGTATCTTTCTTCCTTCTCTAATTTCTTTCTGCAACTCTGAACACCAGTCCACCACTTGCTCACTGAGCATAATTATCCCTCAGTTACCACAAGTTACATTTTCACCTGTCCCTCTGTACTTCCCTGCAATTTCTTGAATATTCAGTTGACATCTTCAAGCCCATCTCTGAACCAGCAGTAAGCAGAGTCCCTTGGCTATAAAATTTTTCTTGGATACTAAAGTTTTAATTAGCATGTAACAAATGAGTCATTATTGTATGTGGTTTGCACCAAGTCTACTGAAAAACAAGCCTTACTTAGAACCTAGTTTTCTTTAAAGGTACATAAACATGTGGTAAAAGCTATCAGCTTCCGTCTTGTCAGAAACCAACCCCCAGACAAGTTACAGTCCCTACAAAAAAAGGAAGAAAATTCAGTGTGTATCTTCCCAGAACACTTTTCATATACTGTACAATATAGTGGTTCCCCCTACCCAGAATGTGTAGATGTCTGAGGATAGCAAACCTTTTGCAGCAGACAGTAAATGCCTCCCTTCCTTCCTACCCAGTCATCCCAGTTTCTGCCCACAGGAAATCAGCTTTTCAGCCAGCACACAGGCAGGATGTGCTCCTTTGCTCAATTACAAACTTGCTAAGATTTCTCAGCTGCAATGACAAGAGTAGCACATCAGCTGTTTTCCATTTTTCAAGTGAAACAGAGCTGTGTACTTCCTATATTCTTCTCTTGATGGGTAGGAGAGCACAGTTCCCTAATCTGAATCCTTCAAGCTTTCTGCTTTTTCCTCTCCCTTAGCAATTTCTGTCGCTTCTTCATTCCACCCAGCAGAAAGGGATCCTGGAAATTATTCTAACCTAAATTGCATACTGGGAGAAACCACACAACACAGCCATGCCATTTATGCACTTACAAAGCAAGCAAAAAACCAAACCCATAATTTTCAGCCAGCAAGGATGGGTTTTCTTCTAGCCTACAAGAAAGCAACATATTTCCAGTTTTTAGGTTTTGGAGACAGTCTGCTACACTAAACAAAAGGGGGAGGTTTGTTTTGAAAATAGCCATTATTCTTCATTTGTGTGAAAGTATCCACCTCTTGAGCTACATGAACATTTTGATATATAGGACACAATGCAATACTCCCTGGCAAAGCATAAAGAGGAACAGAATGCACATCGATAGGAAAACTTCTGCATCAAAACCATTTCACGTTAAAGTTTATTATTAATACCTTTATAACCCACTCAGTTTCCAATATGCTGCAATCACAGATGTGTCAGCCCAAGAAAACTGAACTTTTCCACACAAGTCTCACTAATATGGCCTGCTACTTGGTCTTATTGTTATTAGAATAATTTGCTCCCAAGTTCTGAAATGAACTCTGTGCCCAAGTAATTAAAGCTCTTAAAGTTTCTAGTCCTTTGTTTAAAGAATTCGTCCTTGTGCTCTCTATGCCCCATCAGCTACCTAATTAGCAGAGCCTTTGCGTGATTAAAAATTCTCACAGAGATTCTGCTGGATATTTGCCTCTCTTAATGAGTGTTTGTGGACAGCTGGGAGCGGGAGCTGGTTCCCTCCTCCCAGGACCTCCAATGAATTCTGCAGACCTCTGTCAGGGCCCAGGAGTGAAAGCTGTCATTTTAGTAATGTGGATGAAAATTGGTCAAAAGCACTGTGGTCCTTGAGGAATGAAAGGCCTTGAAATATAAATGAAGATGAATATTCATATTTGGTTCAATAAGTGCCAACTATTAATATACATGTCTGTCAGTAAGAAAAGTCAGAACTTATTCAATTGTGCCTGGCATAATTTGGCTCCTAATTCACAATTATCCTCCTATTCTTTGCACTACTTTTCAGTTAATTTCTTCAGTTAAAAACTTGCTGGAAAATGAAAGCATTGCTGTTGCCACAAAATACTCTTCTCTATCCTTCAGCTAATTTACTGCCTATTAAGAATCACCTGTGGCTTTTACACACAGGATTCTATCTTGCTCTGATTTTCCATATCTTGTTCTCTCTCTTTCAATGTCAGCTTTTAAAATAGCCCATTGTATGCCTCTGGAAGTACACCAACTTTCTTTAGGGAAATTCTCATTCAATACTCTACCCTTCTCCACTGTGACCCTACACTTACTTCCCCAACTCCATTTTCATATATTGTGATTTTTAAGAGCTTTTCAGTTTTTAAGGACTGCAGCATCAGGTTGAAATATTACATGGGGTGCTTTTGTGGGGCTTATGGTTTTTTTTGGTTTTCTGTTTGTTTTTTAAGTACTGCACATTATTTTCTTTTGGGAAGGATGTCTGAAGACACTGAGGAATACTACCCTTCTCTATTATTAGCAACAGACTACTAATTTCTGAAATGGAAAATGGGGATTACAGAAGAATCCTTAAAGTATTCAAACTAGATGATCCTGCTTCACATGAGAGTGATCTCTTATTCAGTGACATTTGAGAAATTAGAGCTAAATGATTTTCCTAATCAATATATTCCCATTCATCACTTTGTACAAAACACCATGTGCTCTGGGACCAGTATACACATTAGAAACTTAGTTCTTAGGAGAATAAAAAGCATTGGAGAAAACATTGCGAAGTGGGATTAATACTTGATTTACAAAGTTAAGATGATCAGAGAAAACTGAAACTGCGCATATAAGGAACTATATAGATCATATGCAAATGAAATGTATTTTGGATTTCTGGACTAGAATCCATGGGGAAAGCAGTGAGGAAAGTATTGGTTTGTTTCCTTCAACCACAGTATTACAGAACACCATATCAAAAAAGAGACAGAGATATGTCTACTCTGAAACCTGCTGCATCACGAAAGGTTATGCAGAGGCCACACAGTGATTTAATTCAGGCTTTACTCAGAAAATCTAACAGGACCACATTCTGCAGAGACACGCTTTGCTAAATGACGGAGGAACATTTATTGTTTCAAATTTTACTTGGTCAGGTTCCTGCTGACTTCTAATGTGAGCTTGCCTGAGCAAGGCATAGGTAGGAATCGGGAGAGGCTACAGCCTAACGGAACAGTAGCTCAGGAGAAGGATGTGAAGCACCAGAGTCATTGTGGAATGAAACCAGCGCACAAGAGAAAAGAGGTCCTGGGTATTTTGACACAAGTGACCAGATTCTTCTCTCATTTTTACTGGTCCCGGCCCATTAGCTTCAAGGTGGTACATCTGTGAAGGCTATAAGATAAACAGCTTTCAGTTCAAAGCTTTCAGGTTAAACAACTTTTCTTCCAAACCATTTCTGTTTGCATTTCATATAGGATTTTTTTGTTGTTGTTTATGTGAGTAGGATATTATTTTTCACTCTGCCTACTACATGTAGATTTGTTTCAGCAGAGAATGGTGATCAGCTGCTTCCACTGGCAGTTTGAAAAATGGAAGAAGTAAGTTAGGACAGGTGCGGGTGCACATTAGTGAGGCAATTAGGTTTGGAAATATTAATTTATCACTTGTAATAAGGTCACAGATTGTAGATCTATATCCATGATACACTTATTATCTCAGAGGTTCCAGTTCAAAGGATCCAAAACAAACCAGGAGGGAGGGGAGGAGAGAATGTATCTTTTTCTGAAAGAGTGATTTGGTTTGCATGTTTTCAGACTACCTTCAAAACCTAACTTTTCTTGGATTGAAACTGAAAAGCCATGACTCCACCTCTGCTGCACGTTATTCCAAACAGAAACCGCAGGACAAACATGAGTCTAGAGTTCAACAAGAGTGGACTGACATTTTGTAAGCATTTTAGGCTTGTGATTAAAAATTACCACCATTCCACAAAATCTATATTTATGAGTGCTTGCTTGTTCATAGTTGCACAGTAGTCATAAGTCACAAACCCACATGCAGCAACATGCCATTTTACAGAACTCTTTTGAGTTTATTGAGCTCCTGGGGATTTAATATCCATCCAGTCCACGTTACAAGAAGGTGCCATTTGCACCCCTACTATTATTGGTCAATTTCCCCCCCCCCCAATATAATGAACATTTTTTAAAAAAGTTAAGTCAGTTCAGAAACTAACAGAATAAAAACATTTGCAGGTGTTTCCCCCCACCTTATTTTCTGTGATTTCATGTAGCACATTACCAGAAAGTACCTTAAACATAGTAATTGCCATACCAAAGCAGACCAAAGGTCAACTAATTCCATCTCATTTGCAGAAATTAGAAGCATACAGGTGCTTTAGAAGACTGTTCATATGACAACTACCAAATAATCCATCCCTCTGTTTTCACAACTACTTGTGCACCCATGTCCACAAAAAGAAAGGAGCCCGTATTAGTTTAAAAAACGAAAACAATCCAGCTGTGATAATACAGAAGTCAGAAGAGTAGGGAAAGAAGAAATTAATCAGCTAAGTAAAAAGTAAGAAAGGAAAGTAGTATTTTAATTTAATATTTGGCAAAGGCTCCACTGAAAAGGTAGAGCTGACACCAGACTCCAGCACACTAAACCCTGTCTTTAAAAAACTAAGCGAAAGCAAACTCCTCAGTCAGGAACCTCCCACAGAGGACAGACTCTCCCTGTTCTTCATGATGTAGATACTGGTTGCAGGAGCACCCCAGCTCCATACTCAGCCCTGAACACACACACACCTGAGCTTAGAGGCATATATGCTGCAAAGCAGGAAAGGAAAGTTCTAGAGTGCTGCAAGAGTCAGAAAAGTGTCAAGGGTTATGGAGGCATTCAGTTTCACAGCAGTTCCACATGCACTTGGATGTGGAGGGCACTACAAGGTTTTAAATCAAGATGCTCATATTTGAATAAACTGTAAACTAATTATCATTTATTCTGCATCTATAGAAGTTGATCTGTTCATTTACCTTGCTTTTAAAATAAGCTTTTTTGTTACAGAGGCATGGTGAAAAAAGACAAGCAAAAGAAAAAAAACATGTTTGATTTTTTTCTTAAAGATTTTTCAAAACTATTCTGAACACAGCAGTATTACGTTCAGAAATTGTGTCATCAACCACGCATGCTACAATAGATAAAAGTCCTGTCTCAAATCAGTATGGATATCTTGGGGGAATCATTGTAGGAAATCTGCACAGAAGTCATCTCTTAAGGAGAGATTTGAATTGAGACATGGAGATCGTTTGATGTACAAAGCATTGGGGGAACATGGGAGACTGTGAGGATGAGAGCAAGGGAAGGATAAACAGTAGGTAGGCTTCTTTCACATAATAAAACCATCACACGTAGGAAAGAGACTATCTGTGACTAGATACTGTCACAAAAATGCACTGAAATTGTCCATAACTGCAAAGTCAATAAAAAGCTCTTATTCTTTCAATAAACAATTTATTTTTAAAAGTTATTTTGGAGCTGTTGAAGCTCCTGGGGTGGGGAGGTAAATAGATTTTAAATGTGCTGTACAGTATGCAGTATCACAGGTTTAATTTTATCAGATGTATGGTTTAGTCATTTAAACCCTAGATTAGAAGCCAAAATTCCTCCACACTTACACTGAGTCCTTTTCTGGTTTTCAACAAATTCATTTAAGGTCCAACTCCATAGCTCACCTCATGAAGGAGGGCAGGTACTATGCAGTACAAGAGAGGAAAGCAAAATTTGCCCTTCAAATCAGTCGGCTTCTGTGAAACCAGTGTAAATTGTTCACCTATTTTCTTGCAAGGTGGTTGCCAAAATGAATTATTGTAGTTAACATTTGGAAAGAATGAAGAATATTAAATAGAGCTGGACAAAGATTATGGCTAATAAAAAGGAGGACTTTGCAAGTGTTAAGATAAAAAAGCTTCAGCACAATAAAAATAGTTCTGTAAAGATATTACTTCTCTAAATTTTTTCTACTGTTTTCCCCATTTTATGCATACAGAAAGGACATATTGATGGAGGAACAAAAGGGGTAAGAATCTTGGCAAAACCATAAATATTTTTAGGTGGAAAAGGGCCCTAAACAGTTGCAACATTTAAATGCAATTTTTAATTAGGCATTTGCTTTCAAACCTACACAAGATCCTGCACTCAAAATAGTTCCCCAGACTGGAAATCGTTCAGAGAAGACCACATTGCACATTGTCATTTGCTAGCTTGATCCCCTCTCTGTCACTTTAATGTCTCAGCAACTGCTAGGAGGGTTTGGGGAGGTCATTCTGGCAATTGATGATTTCATCAATTATTACTCACCCATTAAAAGTTGCTAGGACACTTGCATATATTTTCGTTACACAACTGGCTTAAAACAAACCTCACTGCCCAGCTTTGAGGTAGCATGTAGAAATCTGTGCTCAAGATTCAAGATCAGTCTCTTGCTTTGGAGGTGACTTCAGCCTAATTTAATACAGACTACACATTTCATTAAGAGATTTTACTCCCTCCTTATTGCATTCTGCACTATCCCCTTCTGACAGGCTTAGCACAGGACTTTGTAAGGTGTATGTAACCAATGCCAGTTCAAAATACATTTATCCAAGCAATACGCTTTCTGAAGAAAAGTGAAGACACATTATCAGAATTACCCCTGTAAACCACTTCCAGGAGTGAACTAATCTAGATTTGTATTCGTTTTCAATAGCCACTCATACTGCTACAACATATTCTGCAACTATTTGATTGAATGCTGTGAAGTTGTCTAAGTCCTGAGGAGGTGCCAAAAAACACCAAGCTGTTATGAAGTCTCTTTCCCAGGTGACAAAAGGACCGGCATTGAACAGAAAAAATGAAGAAAAACAGATTTGCAGTTTATGAGGTCAAAATGGCAGAGGCAGGGTAGCTATCAAGAAGCAAAACCAAGACAACAGCTACTGCTCTAGAAGGAAGTCAGTTAAGAGCAGCAGCCAAAAGATATTTACCCTTATGCATACATAACAAGTGTCTGGAATAAAACCCTAATGGCACCAATGAAACACATTAGAGAGCTTACCCTTCACTGCACATTCAAGTAGACTTCTTGGTAGCTTCAAAGCGAGACAAGGGTAAACCTCTGATCTATATCCTGAAATTAGGAATTCGTTCCATTTATGTAGTGATTAAAAATAAAGGCCAAATCGTAAATGTGCTCAGAAAACACCCATTCAGCAGCACAGCTCAGCTGCCTTTGGAAATATGGCCACAGTTTGCTACCTTGTCTGAGTAAACTGTGGTAATGCTGTAGTAGTGCTGAAGGTTGCAGGAGGGTCCCTAGATGACTTCGTAACTTGCAGAAACAAGCTCAGGCACCAAGGGAGTACTGTAAAAGGTAGCATTGGAAACATTAGGGAAGGTTAAGACTCTAACCCTCATTGACATTACCAGGGGGCTCTTCAAGTACTTCTTTCTGTCTTGAATCACAGCTTCTGCCTTTAACCATGCAGAAAGGAAACAAGTGGTGACCTAATTACTATGAATTCTTCCAGAATGGCTCTGCTAGTGTCCCAAGCCTTGTAAAGAAGAACAGGAGATACTACATTTCTTATCCTACCCCTTCACTTGCTCCACCTGGTGTTCTCTGAAGTGTTCATTTCTGAAAATTACTATAAAATTATTGTGGTGGGTAACAGGCATTATTCTAGGGTTTAACAGATGCTCTTTGCAGTTTTGCCATCTGATTTACAATCTAGAACAGATCTGTGAAAGACTCCCATATCCCTCCTCATGCCCCATGGAAACTGAGCTACCTTTGCAGCCTGTGTTGGTCTAGAATCCTGTATGTACACACACCTATACATACACCGACAATTATTTCCCAGCACAACCCTAATTTTCTCAGCAGATTTCCAGAAACCTAACATAAGGAGTAGGAGTCTAACTTTATGCCTGATCTATGCTACTTCTATGTTGTCATTTCTCAGGTTTGTATTTCCGTATTGTTAGTAACTGTTATGTAGATAGAACACTGGAATACACCGGACCATTTTTCTCTGTTCCTTGTCTATCTCAGACAACACCTCATTGCTTCATTTTTCATTTAACTTGCCTCTGAACAGTCTCAATACTTTGCCTTATTTCTTTAGACGCAGTAGTAGAGAAACAGCTCATTAACATCTAGGCCAACATTTAAATACAGCACGAATGCAACGCGTGTTTGATTCTTGGAAAAAGGTTACACCCAAATCCTCCCCATTCCTGCAGGTCTGGAATTGAGTAAAAATGCAAAGCAAACTAGTTTTTTCCACTCTTCTCCATGCAATGCCAAAACAAGGTGACCCTTGGTCTGATAATGACTGTGCCTTTTAAACTCTACAGTAACCTCATTCTTAACTGCAAGTCAATGCACTACTGTGTGTTCCTAGATGTAGGAATGGGTTCTGTTACAGACACTGATTCTGAATTTCCCAAAAAATTCTAAGAACAAAAGAAGTTCACCTCAAATCCAAGATCTGTAGCTTGACCAAACATTTTAATGAGGGTGGAGGTATGAAATAAAGAGGAACAGTTAGGGAAAGCATATAAAATGATCAAATCTGTGTCTCTTATGTGCCAAAAGCTCGTATCTTCAACTTCCATAAACCAGCAAGCAAGCTCCCCAAAACTACTTTTCCAGAGACTGAAATGATAAATGCATAAATATATCAAACTTATTAGTGTGCATCTTCCTTTAAATATTTTTACAATAAAAACCAGCTTAAATGTCCTGTCCGCCTTTAAAACATGCTGTGAGACAAGAAGTATAAAGGGTGACTAAGAAGGAAACTGGGTCCTGGTATTTTTTATTTTTATATATATATATATATGTATGGGTTTTTTTAAGAACAAGGTCACATCTCAGCAACTGAAAAGTAGCAGAGCTCCTTTCATCAAGTTTTTAACTAGAAAAATAGTATGCCCATTTCTTTGTAATACACCTCTGGGCTTTTTTATTATGACTTCATTTCCCCTTGTAATATTGGAACGTCTCTATAATTGTAAAAGTGTAATAGAATCTAATAGAATTTCATTTGGAACTCTGAATGGTCTATGCCATCTCTGCTCATTTTGAGTAAAATAATGATTTTTAATGTCCACACATGGCTTCCCATGACCTTATTCAATCTTTGGGTTGATCAGGAAATATATTGATTCAATTACATACTGATGACAAATGAACTAAAAGAAAGAGGAAAAAAAGGTCAGCATATATTTGAAAATGTAAATCTTAGCAATGTCTTTTGGGTTTGCCCAAAAAAAAAAAAAAAAAAAAGTCATTTCAAAATGCCATTTGTGGCTAATAGTGTGGAGTTCCAGTTCCTATCTCTGAGCAGCAAAGAAATCATTAAAGTGTAAGAAGCATACTCTCCCCTCCTTTTATCGTTACAAAATCCTCTTTCCTTTAGAGGTTTGCATGGAATGACCTCCTTTGGCTAAAAGACCCTTTTCCCCCTAACTTTATGGAAGGAAGGCTTCAGTTCATAAATACACCACCAGTTACACTAATTTTTTTTTCTTTCTTCTCCCTCCTCTTTTCATTTAGTTTTCTTCATAAAACAATTACCAGTGCAAACATTTCATCACCACTGCTTCTCTACCCCCACTGCTTTTATTATTATACCTTTATCCCCTCATCTTCAATCTCAGCCATATAAAATGCCAAATGGGATGGTGTGCATCAGTGGACTTGTTTCCAGTTTAATAAGCTGTAAGTGTCCATTTGTAGTGCTGCAGTACTTGATGGCACCTTACAGTAAAAACCTTTTTAATCTAGGCTGAAAATTCACCTCTGCTCTGTGAAGCTGGGCTCTGAACCTTAGAAACAAAACATTTAATTGCTAAGAAGCAGTAAGACATGAACTGAAATAAAGAGCAGTTCATAGCTAAACCAGTCACTGTGTCCTTAGCTTATTTGGTAATGTGGATTTCACAAGGTACTGATGGATCCCTGGTTTTGGATTAGCTGTTTGGCTGATTTCATTACCTTGTTTGTCTTTTTTCTTTTAAGAATGAACTACAGGTCTGTGAGAAAGCATCTGGCTAACAGCTACCCAGTCCAACTTCCCAATATTCACCAAAGCAGGCACACCTGACAGGCCTGTTTTTCCCAGCATGAAAAGCCGTTCTGCCTCAAACACGTCTGAACAGTGGGACGTGAACAAGACCGTGAGCCAACTCTATGGATCCCCTCCACACCTGACACTAACTTTGCAGGCCTTTGAGACTTTTATTATGGAAAAAAAAATGCATTCACTGGAAATGGCAACAGGACCATCACACCTGTCTTTGTGCATTTCACAGAAGAGCTTTTTGGGGAGAACTTGCAGTAACTTTCATCCTATCCTGAGACTAACACAAGGCTATGCCCCTCACATCTTCTGTGAGCCCCCTCAGACCAGCCTCAAGCCTTGAATGAAGGGAATAACAGAGTCAGGAATTGACCTGTCATCTCATCCATGGAGGCATTAGCCACACTATCTCTTTCTGTAGACAGACCTTGTTTTTTAAATATTTAGGTCTATCATCAGGACACACATGAATGCTTTCAGACACAACAGCACATAGCTGAGCATCTAAAAAACAGGATATGGGCACTCCACTAACATCTCAACATCAGAAACAAGATTTTGTCCAAAGTTGTATATTTTGTTAATGCAAATTTTGTAGAAAACTGTGTGCGCACAGGAAAAGATCAATCAGGTATTGATTTTGCAAAGGAAAATATGTACATGGGGAAAAGTGGCTGCTTTCTAGAGATTAGTGTTGCAAAATAAATTCAAATGTGTCATAACAAGATTTCTCACCAATTTTTTCCAGACTTAGTCCACGACAAAAACAGATACAGTTTTCATGATCCAATCAGCTTGAGAACAGATTAGGACCACACTAATATAAAATAAATTTAACTTCAGAAGTTTAAACCACAAATATTAATTTTTTTTATAACAGCTTTTATTTGCATACTCAAAGGGAAAAAGGTCAAAACAAAAAATTACTTGTTTCCCAATCTTTGCTCATTTAGGGCCAAATTACCATGGGAAACATTTAGATGGGTAGGCTGTTTTGCTGTTACTATTCAGTGGAAAGTATGGTTCATTCACAATAATCTCTTGAAAACAGAGGCATGCAGTAACACCTTCAATCTGCAGCATTTTTTGATTGAATGAAACATTGTTGGAGGATTAGTTTCTCTGTAGCAGAGAGCTGCTTTATGTTACTGGCCTTTGGGGTGCTGACTTTGGAGTGCTAAAGTCCCTACAGGCTTTTAGGACAAAATTGTCTATCTCCTGAGAAATGAACGTAGATTACGTATTTTCTGCAAGGAACAAGGATGGCAGAGTACACACACACACAAAATTACCCTTTGTTTCAGTGTCACATAGTGACACATTGGATTGTTCCATGAAATCACTCAAAAATGTAGTTAAGCATCTAATCCCAGACCTCTAAACTGAGCGAAATTCAGAACAAGGCCATTCGTCTGGGCTAGGTTCGGCAGTAAAATATGGTATGGCATGAGACATCACTAAATATGGTGAAATTCCTTCAGCTACTCTATGAAACTAAGACAAGCAAATAAGACAAGCAAATACAGCATACTTATATATGCTTTTTTACTTTTTGTCTACTACTTATTTTGTTTTCCAAAACAATTTAAATGCTAGTACCATACAAACCATAATATTCTACAAAATCTTTAAACATACAAACCATGACAAGGAAAAGCTAGATTTAAACATTTTGTACATAACTTTCTAGTATTCAATGTGAGACAGCAAATACCCTGCTACACTGAAGCCTGGCAGTACAGTACTGATTCCTAGCAAACTAACCAGACTTCTTCATGAGTCAGCTACCATAGTGCCCTGTCCTACTTCTCAGCAAACATTTAATGGCAAAGTGTGGTAGTGAGGTCTCATATTACCACAACCTCATTAATTTCACAAAACATTCTGCAGAACATTTACTAGCATACTCTGAAGTATTATTTTAAATTATTTAAGCTGCACTACACTTGTCAAACAAATCACTAAATTACATCTTGTGATGCAGAATCCTAGATTTTTCACTCTGGTAGTGTTTCCCAGTTTCCCAACTGCCCAAACTAAAAATTAGTCTGGACTGTTTTTATACCTACCACACAGAGCAGTACAGCCCTGAGCTGATGCCTGGCTGCTCTGTAATAGCCTTGTATATACGACAAAGACCCAGTGAAAACTGCATTAAATCATGGGTTGTTCAGCTCAACTAATGCTTGCCCAGTCTGACATATGGAGAAGATTACCTTTCCACAGGTGAGGCGACCACCTGAGCTCTCAGTAGCAAGCTCTGGGGTCAGCACTGACAGAGAACAAGGACTTCCTTTCCCTGTGATACCAAAACATCTAATAGAAATAGTAATATTTACACAATATATCTTGGTTTCATCAGTGAATCTCCAGAGCTGTGCCTCAGCAGCTCTTCAAGGTCGGTCTGCTGTGACATTAAAGGAAAGTCCATGCTGTCCCTTCTTTGCAAAGGTGATGGAGGCCTGCAGTAAGCCGTTTCACTGCAGCACCCTTGTGTTGTGTAAAGCCTGCTCAACAACACTTTGTTATTATATGTGGCGCTAATACATAACCACAACTGACAAGCAAGATGACTGCAGCTGCCAGTATCATCATTTCTAGATTACCACAACCAAAGCACTCACCATTTCCCGTTGCCACGTTTTTACCTGCTGTAGTAAATTGTAACAAAAATATTTACAGCAAGCTCCACTGGTCTTGACCACTCAGTTGAGGCACACAGGAGCCCACACATACACTACAGATGTATCTTAGTAATGAAGGGTGTAAGAAGGGTATAATGAAAGAACTTGTTTGCTATGTCATTCAGGGTACAGATTGAAAATGTCTTAAATTAACATAATTTAGAAAAATTAGGGCTATAGGTTATTAAATATCAACTTTGTGCCAGCAAAATTAAAGACAATAATTTATTTTATAACACTTTGAAATATTATATGGCATTTTATTTCTTGATAACCTTTCAATGTCTAACCCCATTTAATTTACATACATAGTTAGCAGCTCATTAATAGCTCATTAGAAACACCAGGAAAAACACGCAACAATAACAAATTCAGTGCATCAGAGGGGACCAAAATTCTATTTGGGAAATTACACAGAAGTTTCTGCTTCTAAATGACAAATCTATGGTATTTTGCCAGCATTAGGCCTGCAGGGCTCATGGTTATTACATGAAAATAGTAAAAATAACTCAATTTCTATAGTTGACTCTTCTTGTATTTATTTAGACAATACTAGAGGGCAATGTGCTGAGAGATGATTGCAACACAAGGCAGGGAAGATGCAACATAATGTAGATATTGCCACAGGTAAGTGCTGCATTAAACACTGCACCCTAGTAGTCCATTTAGGATGATACACAGTTCCTCAAAATTATGCTTTTTTAAAGTGTTATTTCTTTTTAATTTTTAGATCATCTGCTTTATTGTAAAAAGCCAACGTGCATAATCTAAAGCCAGAGAAGTAAAAAAAAAATTAATAAATGGATGTGCCAGGTCAGATCACAGCCTACATAGCTCAGCAAGCTGCCTTCACCAGTGGAGTAGGCTTTTAAGAGTGCGTAGATAGTATTAACATCTTTCATTGGGTGTACCTTAAGGCAAATACCAAGTCAGAAATTTTCCAGGCAGGATTACTGACTGTACATCTGGACTGTCATGCTGAATAGTGACTAAATGCACCTATCTTTCATGACTCTCTCTAATCTTTGACACAGAGCCTCTGTGAGTGAGAATAAAGATGCTGACTACTTTCATGAAGCACTATTAGATCCATGGAGGGAAACTCAGGAAATATTGTCATCACCTTCCCATAGGACATTAGAGGGATCGTAGAAATGAATACCGCCAGGAAACACAGCGCACACTGAAACTGGAATATGGCAGAACAGCATAAATCTCAATAATAAATCTCAGATAAAATATCAAACTAGTGACACCCAAAGAGTTGATACAAGGGAAACTGAAGGTAAATGGGTCACAGACCCCACCTGCGAAAGTTTCCACACTGGAAAATAAAACATGCCTTTACAACGAGGATCTCAATTCCCAAATGGCAAACTCCGTTGGTTTCTCAACTCACTGCAATTCACTTGCTAACGTACTCCAATAAGGATGGAGTATAGTTTAAATTTGAGGGTGGCCCTCTCCAATTCTTCCTGCCCCTCTTACAGTTCTCCTGAGAGAGGTATCAGATGTCTCTTGGTCCCTCCTCATTCTCAGCATAACCCTTCAACTCCATATGAATTCCACATGATCTCCAGGCTTTCCTTTCTGTTATACTAAAGGTTTTCCTATATTCCATGAAGTTTTGTTCCTGCCTCCCAGCCCTCTTTGTCCCAATGCTCCCAAATCTTGGAAGATAAAATAGTCTAAAATGCTATCAATAAGGAACTCAGTCCTGTTCACATACCCTCCCCTTCCTTTGTATCATTTCTCCATTTTCCACTTGCTTATATTTAAAGTTTAAATAAACTTATTGCTATCACTGCCTTCTCTAGTGGACATCCAATCATACTGGCCTCTTGCCACTTTGCCAAATAAATACATTGCTTATTTATTTCCCTTCCTTCCTGATATCTCTGTACCCTTTCCACTCTACCAGTTTGGCTTGTTCCTCTGTTCTCAAGTGTACTTTTCAAGTTAATTCAAAACTGTTTCTAAAAACCCGATCCAGCAGACTCACCTATAAAAAAAATGAATGCATGTCTACTTACAGGAAAGTCATGGAACCCAGAGAGAGAACTAATCTGAGCTACCACGATCATATGCAAGTGTAAACACATGTACATGTGGATGATTACCTGTAACTTATGGGCAACATCCACCTTCTGACGCTCGAGTCAACTTGCCATCTTGCAGAGAGATACATCTTCTGTGTTTTTTTTTTTCTTTCAATCACCTACCAACAGAGTAGCTGCTTTAGCTACAAGCAGCACCTTAGGAAGGCCATCTGACTTACGTGTTTCTAAGCTGCTGAGACATCAATACATTTTCTCTTTTGTGCTCCTTTCCCACATCATGGGCCTTCCACCCGAACAAGACAACTCAACTCACCCTCAGCAATGGCACCTCTACGAGGCGCACGCTCAAGGTGACAGTTCAGACCCGGGCCCTGCAATCATTTCGATGTTTCAACCGGAGGTGACTCCTGGCGAGGTGCCCGGTCCGTACCTGCGGGGCAGCCCGGCGCCGCTCGGCGCCTCCCCATCCCCGGTGCGGTGCTGCCACCTGCTGCCGCGCCGCCGCCGCCGGCCCCGCCCGGCCCCGACCCCGGCCCGCACCTGCACGCCGGGACTGCCTCGCCTCCCGCCTGGCCGCACGCGGTTCGGCCGCACGGCGCGGCGGTGCGTTGTGGGCAGCCGAACCGCGCTCCAGCGTAGGTCAACAGCCACTTCGGTGCCACGTTCGGGCAGGCATTGGGGCCCGAGCTCCCCCCGCGGGGCCGCCTCGCTCGGGAGCGCGCTGCTTCGCGGTACTTGTGCGCACCCCCGTGCGGTAACGCAGGTTCTGAGCTACGATAGCTACTGTAGAATAATGATGAAAGTAAAAGAGTTAATCAATCTTCAGTGAGATTACTTGCCAAAGGGATACTGTTAGCTTAAAAGTACTGAAAATGTTACGGAGGAGAATATAGTTAACCCTACTGAATGTAGCTTTTTAAAATCTTCATAAGCCATGGATTACTTCTGCTTCTGAATGTAGTTTTTTAAATTTTTATAACCCATGGATTAATTCTCCTTCTGGAGTGTCAATAAGTATCCCTGGCCAGTAAAATCACATTTCAGTGCAGCTGTTCATTCATTGACGACTCCTAATTTCAAATTAGTCTAAAAGTCTACACACATGTTTAAAATGATTGCAGTTCCAAGCTTAGATCCAAGCAATAAAACTTCTCAGGAAGGCTGGCAGATTTTTTAACTTTAGCTCACTTGATTTTAAGTAATACAGAACAAATTAAAGTAGACTATAACCACCTCTGTGAATTCTCCCACTACCTTAGCAATTAAGAAGATGTTTCCTACAAATTTGTGTCATTAAGTGGCATCATAACCAAGCTTTAAATGCTGAAATCTAAAGTTTTAATAGAAACTACACTTTGTTATTTAACCAACTGCTATGCTACTGCTCATTGTTTACCGCTCTAAATACTCCTCTTCTATATGTTAAGATGCTTCTCATCCTAAAAACCTGATAGTATCTAAGTGTAACTGCTGTTTAATGAGCTCCCAGTGGATCATACACAGGGCCTTTATGACATCTCTACTCCCCTCTTGCTCTAGTCTTGGTCAAATGATGAAACATTTTTAAAAAGCTGACAAACAATTGTAAGTTTTCTGCTTCAGTTTTACACTGAAGGCATTTCTTTCTTGCAGTAGGGGAGAGAAAAAAAAAGGGGAAAAAAAAAAAAAAAAAAAAAGAGTGGTTTCCATGGCCAATGTATGAAAGAGCAATTTCAGGTTCTGGCAAACAGAATAAATCTGTGCCATAGCAGAGGATGACAATTTGTTGTAATAAAGGGAAGAAACCAAATTAACTGAGAAGTTAAGCACATGCTATATAATATAATAAAGCAGATTGATGACTACAGTGATCTTGCAGTTCCTGCCCAGTGGAAATCATGAGCACGTGGAAGTCTCTAAGGTGTCTCACATGCCGCGTTTCATTGCAATATGCTCACACACAGCACGTTGTGATCATTTGTGACCAAACACACAATACTGTGGGCAAATGTAACTCTTCATATGGAAGTTTCCCACATGGTTTTCCATAGCTAATCTCTTTTATGCACTTAAATATACCTGATATTCATGAAAGCCCTTAGACATCACATTTTTAGCCAAGAATACAGAGGGTTTGATCCATTTATTTCCTCAACCCACATTTTCCTTCAGTTTCAACAGCTGCTTTGGTTTGCGTGTTTACATCAGGAGTTTTAAGTGAAGCACCCTCTCAGCTAGCAAGCAAGACACTTCTGACACGTTGAAACATAATATCAGGGAGACATCTAAGCTAGCCACAATTCTTTCCTTGGGTAAGAATGGCCCCAAACTATTGCTGTGGAGCTTTTCTAGAATTGCACCAACTCACCTCACACCTGAGCTCAAAACAGACTGGAAGAAAAGCTAGTGACAGTGAGTTACATCTCGAAAATTAAAATGTACCCATCAGAGTCTGAATGTGGCTGTTCTCTAAGTAAATTTAAGATCATTTCTACTGTATGTCACTTTAAAGTACAATGTGGGGTGGGGGTGTGTAGAAGGCAAGAGTGGTTTCAGACTTAATACAGAGGGGAATCACATAAACTGGGCTGGGCACAGATCCACGCTCACTGTCTGCCCATCAGAAGTGACACTGGATGACTGCATTACCCATTACAAAATACATGCAGTGACCATTGCTCACCAGTATCCAGCAAAAGGCAGCTGAAAGCACATCATACCACAGGAGAAAATATAGCAGGAAAACAGCTAGGATAAGATGTCAAAAATGCTGAGGAATAGAGAGATTTAGCACAACAGAGATAAGAAAGGACTAAACTAATCATCTAGGCATATGAGATCATCATAATTTTATTCTTCTATACAAAAGCACTTGAAAATATGAAGTATGCAGATGTCAGTGCTTAGAAAATAAAAGTCTCCCTTTTAAAATCATTGATCTGAAGTGCATACAGAAATAAGATATACAATGGGGATCAGATATGTACCAAATTTGGTCCTTGTTCCCTGTTGCATATTTGTTAAGAGATTTCTTTTTATTACTTTTTAATTCATTATTGTAAGTGTAATCTCAGTCAAGTCAAATCACTTCATTAATTAAAAGGGATTGAAAAGGTCCTTAGCTACCGGATTCCACAAAGGCCCAAAAGCTCAGGCCTGTTTACAGGAGGTCGTATTTCATTTGCTGCCTGTGTCAAACCAGTACCCGTCAGGCCTTTGCTGGGCCCCAGAGACGCGCCAATCAATGTCTGCTCACTAAAGCCCCTCACATGAATCCATTTAAGCAACGTGGATGCTTCCTGTCGAAAAAAGAAATGGTCTCTTGGTATCTCTGATAGAAATTAGCCATGAATTAAGAGAAGCACAGTTGTTTTGGAAGAAAGCCAGAACCAGAATTAATAGGCCATCTGAGCCTCTTGAGTGTTGAATCCCATTTGTTAGCAATTCTTTATGAAAGGTTTCCCCTCCCTACACACCAGTTGTGACCAAACCCTGTACGCAGTCTCCTGAAACTAAAATCATTCAGCTAAATTTTAACCAGCTGGGAAAATATGAAAAACACTGTCTTTTGTCAAATGTAATTTTAGAAACTTGCTTCATATTTGTACTACAAAAAGCCATTTGCCCTGTTTCCTTTAAAACATACATTTCCTCGTAACTTATCATCTCTCTGTGCTTAGCTGTAGCAGGACCACCGACACAGATGGAGTTGCACTAGACAGGAGTTTGGCTCCATATAATTTCCATAATTTTGGCAGAATCTTGTAAAGGCTTTCACTGTACATTTAATTACTATTACCCCACGTGAATGGAATAATCTGTCGTGTTGCCAATCCTCCTAGCCTCAAAAGCTATGCATTTAAGTTTAGCGGTAATGAAAATAAGAAGCTTTTAGAGATCTCATCTTAAAATGTTCTAGACCCCCACTTTTACAGTAAACAATTTGGTTCAAGTCTGGTTTACTAAAGTTAGTTGAATTTTCTCCAATATTTGGTGCCTAAGCATAGGAATTGAGGGTGGGGTGTGTGTGTGTGACAGGATGGGACACTATTTTCTTTCCAAAATATGGCATCAAATTCTGGTCTAAGTACAAAAACCTTTAGGTTTTCCTGAAAACAGAGTACCCATTTTTCTCAGAAAAGCTTGTGAGGACTTCTTGAGAGGGACATCTCCAAAGTCCTCTGTTGACAGCTAGGCTGCTCAATCCCCAAGTGAAGCTGAAGGATCTGGAAGCAGGCAGTGTTGCATCAGGTGGACCTCAGTATCCAATCACACAGGAAACATTAAAAAAAAAAGCCCAAACACAACAACCCATCTAACCCATCTATGTTTTCTTCAACCTCCTTTGTTTCAGAGATTTGCTAGATTTACCTGAGGTATCATATTTCGTTTTTCAGACTGTAGTATTTACTATGGTCTGCCTTTTTCATTCTATTTGTATAATCCCTGGAACGGTAAAACATTAATCGAGCCTGATGCTTTGTATGCTCAGGCTATGCAAATCAATAATTTGTTAATAATATTTATAAGCATATAATTGGGAATGTGACTGGTTTTAGAATCGTCAGCTAGCTCTAAGGATCTTGCTGGTGATAGTGAATACTTGGAGCAGTAAATGGGTATTTTAATCATTCATTCAGAACATTTTGATTTTGGTTATAGGGAAGGTTAAACCTGAGCTTTATTGGCTTCTCTCCTACAGAAAAGTAGGCAGTTTTACAGTTTTTTCTCTCTTGCAGATGTATACACCCCACAAACTTGCAGAACAGAGGACATAATTTGTGTAATTTAATTTATAATTGTGACTGCTAAAAAATTTCTGGTTTCTCTAAACAGCAGTCAAGTGATTATTTGGCTACTTCCTGACATCTCATTTGTTCCCATTATTTTCAAAGGCCCTTTTTTAATTGATTATGTTTTGAAGAACAAATAGCAGAATTTTAACAAATGTCTCTGCCAGTCTTAATTCTGATTGCAGTATCATTTCATCATTTAGTAAGTCTTGGCAAAAATACTCCACACATTAGAGCACACAGAAGAATCTTGTAAACAACTAGTCTGCCAGGCATCAGCTCTAATTCATTTTCATTTGATTTGCATTGTCTGATTTCATTAACAACCAGAAGATACCCATTTCTAAACAGTCCACCATATAAATGTTTTTCTCTTTCTCTGAAGAAAATCTTACTATTTAATCATCTATGATCTGTTCATATATTTGTCATAAAAAGAAAAGCAAACAATTTACTAACCTCTCAAGGAGAAGGGAAAAAATTATCTATTGTCTGTCTTCATGTCTTTTTTTTAAAAAAAACCCTATATTTCAAAGCTGTAATTGTGACTATAGAACAAGGCAATGCACACAATCCCATGGAAAACTAAGTATAAATCATCATTTCAAAGTACCTTTTCTCAGTGGAGACGGATCATCATGAAGACAACTGTCCTATACACTTTCACCTAATGAAATAGATTATGTAGTCTTCACTACATGGCCAAAGTGGTAAACATTTAGAAAGTCCTAAATTTTGCCTTAACTGCCTCACCTCATTTTATACCATGAGGCGTAAACAAACCCCAACCTTCCTAAATCTCTTCTTCAGGTCACTGAAGTCTTTTCGAAGATGCACTGACTACTCTTACTGTGAAGAAAGAGGACTGGGTCTGAGTCTTTCCAACATCAGTTTGACACAGCCTAGGCAACAAATATGGGTAGACACAAGTGGAGAACACCACAGCAACAGGACTCCCACCAAGTACTGCATCAGTGCCATCGAGTGCCTGTTCTCATCCTCACTCAGAAGAAAAGGAAAGGAAAAATGCATTCAGTCCAGCTGTACCAGTATTGGCAGAGAGGTGGAAGGAAGATTTCTTAAGAGATAAATGGAGGCACAGGCTCACAGTGGGATAAAAGTGGTTTAATCTCAGTTATTTCCCAGAGCTCACCTAGAGGAAAATAAAAGAATCTACAGCAGAACAAAGCAAACCATGAAGGTTTCATGACTATTATTCCAACTTAAGGACAAGGAACAAAAAAGAAGAAATAGATTTGCCTGGTTAAAAGTTAAGAGGAATCTAGAAGTCAGATGAGCTTTTAGCATTCCCAAATGCCATCTCTCCCATGTTTGTCTCCATTGCAATGTCTGGTAGCCCCTCTCATCTATACACTCAGTGAGACAAAGGTTCACAGAGCACATGCACGCACAATCTCTATAAAACACCTTGTTCTAGGCAACTGCTTTGGCTTGCTTCTATGAACCCTGTGTCTGGTCACAAGAAATCATCTGTCTGCTAAATGTACGCTCACAATCCCAGCTTTTGCACAAGCACCATGTTCCAGCCTGACAACTCTCTATAGGCTGCAAATTACTGTACGTTTGTACTTTCCCGGTACAGTTTGTCAGGATTCTCTTTTAATTTATCTCACAGTCTCAAGCTAAATCTTTTCAAAGGGCTATTTTTGGGTTTGCTGTTCTTCCCCTCCTTCTTGCCTCCCCTCAAAACAACGCAAAGGGATTAACTGATTTGAAAAGGTGTTGATGCTATTAATGTGGCTATTGTTTCTAGCATGGCTCTGACAATAGCACAGATCGTTGTTGCAGAAATAAATATGAACTAAGCAACAATTTTTTCAAGACATCAAAAGTACCAAAGCGGCTTAGAAGCCTCACTCCCAGTCCTGCCTTTTAGAAATGTTTACAGAATACTTACTGCATGCTTCTGCAGCAAAAGTAAAGCAGGAGACATGCCAGGAACAAGTGTCACTTGTCAATAGTCAGAAGTGTTACACGAAGTAAAGATATTTCATGACACAAGCCAGTGGAAACCACAGTCTGCCTTTATATGGCTATAATCCTCTTGAAGGTGGTAAGTAGCACACAAAATGCACGCAGCAAGTTATGGAGATGGAGCATTTAAAGTATTTTGATTTTAGCCACTTTTATTTTAGCCAAATACAAAGCGAGTCTGAAAGCGAATAAGAGGCTAAGCCAGTAAATGGACTGAAGAATACTCCCGAAGTCTATAGGGACTCCTTAGATTTCAGTTTTGTATCTTTTACAGGTACAAAGGGTAGAAATATTTTATCTTATCTATTTCAGAAGTAGAATTCCGATAGATATAGCGCAGTCTCCATTTCCTTAGCCAAATCAAAGGCATCCCCAGAAAAGACTTTTTGGTTTTTTGTACTTTCCCTTTCAACAAAGCTGAAACATTAGAGCCTTCAGCTGGATCCTGTCTTTCCTGACAATTTATGCTGTGCTGAGGACAAAGCAGAAGAGCCCCTGAGCAACCAAATTTCTATGCATACTTTAGAGCCTGCAAATTTTGCTATTAGTCAAATCCTTCTTATAGTATTAGTGCAGACAGAACTTTAGAACTTTTATTACCATCAGGCAAGGCTACGGTATGATAGCAAACGTCATAGACACAGCTGTGAAGGACTTTTGTAACACTGGGAAGTCAGAAAATTCATTTATTCTACCTGCAATAAGCAGCACAACACTTCCCCTGTCTCCAGACAAGCGGTTCTGGAAGCAGGAGGTCAAATAAAGTTCCCAGACACTTATATCCTGCAAACCTAGTAGATCACATGCCAAACAAATTTCTTCTATGGTTGGGAAGGACTCTTCAGTATGTGATGAGGGTTGCCCAGCAGCCTGTGTGTATGTCAGGGCTCTAGCAATGCCTGTTTTCATGAAATACCTAATAACTTAATATTTTAAGACCACTATGCTCCTAACTAACCACTTAATTCAAAATTTATTGGCAGGAGACAAGGTATGAGAGAACAGATGCATAGAAAAGGCTGTATCTACCCAGAGAAGAGTTCACAGTAATTGCTTCTCTAGGAATAAGAGAATAGCAGTGTGGCTGCTACCCGTGTCCTGCTAAGTTATTTTCTGAACTTCTCAGCTTTACCTCTTTAAAAGGTGTGACACACACCTTTGCATCCTTCTGATGACTGGAGTTTAACACATTGACTTCAACAGAGTCTTTCTGTCAGCACCATCAGTATGAACAAGAGAGGAACTTTTCAGAGAGGGAGTCACTATGGGCTATTCCAAGTGCTATAGGGAAAGCGATATCATATGAAGGTAGACCCAAGCAGGACTCTTCTCAAATTTCCTTTGAATCTCTCTTCCCTCTAGGTATTTGCACTCTACGCTGTTCTATGCTAAAACAAAACAAAACACAAAAAAAAAAAAAACCACAAACAAAACACACCAAACAAAAAACCCAAAACAAACAACAACAAACATACACAAATGGACCTACTTATTGTTTGATTGTTATTTAAGAAGAAAGTCTTGTACCATGTGGCACTTACAGCCACTTCAAGGTCCCTTTACGCTTCCAGGGCAGTTAAGACATTTAGGTACATATGAAGTGCAAGCCCTTCATTAATAAGGGAGTGTGGCCCATGGCAGTTCAACTCTAAGACCCATGATGTGTTTTGGGCACTTTTGCCACTGGAGCCAGACTAAGGTCCCAATTCAGCAAGACACTAGAAATTTACAAAAACTCCATTCTACCACTGTTCAGCAAAGCACTGACACTAACTCTTTCCACCCCTTCAGAGTGCCCATATTGCAAATGTTTCCTACTCAGGTGTCAAAAATGCTAACTTCCCCACATTATCACCTAAGATGATGTTCAGGTTCACTGGGAAAAAAAAAATAGTTCCAATGAACAGCTAAAAAGCAATTTTTCTTCTCATTAGCTTCCTTTCCCCCTTCTCCTTATGTTTCTTTGTTTCTTTCTCCTTCATGCTATAGCAAACTTTGGCAGCACTGCAGAATGCTGATGAGACACACACTTACTGGGTGAAATCCCAGCAGCTATTTTTGGCCAATACCTGGCATGAACTGGCTCTTTTTTGAGGACTAAGGGAGTTTGCTTATCAGGCTGTCTCGAAAAGTTTAATGCTTCATTATGACTCACCAAAAGGCTTGCAAGTTTTACAAAACTAACATCACATTAACGACAAACTCCAGCAACCCTTTAAGCACTCCTAGCAGTAAGGCACCAAAGTAACTCTTCCTTTGAGAATACAAAAAACATAACAAAAGCATTTTTATTCCATCTCTAAAAAAAACATCACCACTGTATATGCAAAGGCCTTGTTCATTTAATTTGTCACTGTTTTTTCTTTTTTGAAAAGTGTTGGTCAAGAGTAGGGTTATCACAAAAGGTAATTATACAGTCTTCACAACTTCGTATTTCCAACATCTGTCAGTCTTGACTTGTCACAGACCTCTGACTGCCTTGAGAAAGGCCTGTCACTCTTGATGTCCTATCTGCTGTGAGAAAATATCCATCAGCACCCAAACTGAAGGCCTGAAATATATTTCATAGAATGACAGAATCATTTAGGTTGGAAAAGACCCTGAAGATCATAGAGTCCAACCATAAATACATGCTAATATCTAATTGCAAAGCACTGATTTCATTACATTTGAGGCCTCCTTACACCTGAAGATTTACAAACCGCTATTCCAAACCCACTCCTTCTACTTCTGAACATCAAGACTCAAATTAAAAGAATTTTTATTCCATTATACACCTAAACAGATGATTCAGGAAGTAGCTGAGTTAACTTTAGCAGTGATTGCATTTTTATGTTGCCCAATCTCCAATTTTTTTATAAGAGGGGAAAAATTTGGAACCATTGGCAGATAAGGTTTGCTAAAGGTACCATTTACCACAAAGTTGAAGGTTGGAGTGTGGGAAAACCGGCAGCTCCTAGCTAACCTTTTATGACTGCTATCCTACACAACCCAAATAGGACTTCAGAAAGAAAGAGAATAGAGGAACAATCTGAAGATGATTTCCAGAGACAAAGAAGGTAGGCAGACCCCATTCACTCATCTAAAAAGAGGTTTCTAACCCTTTCCTCCTGGCTTTGAAAGCTGCTTGATACCCCATTCGCTTCTTTGGCATCCGAACCAAGTCCCAGGCTATTCCTGCCACAGGAAGGAACATTTCACTGCTGTGAGCTCAGATCAGGTCAGTTTCACTGTTTTGCTTTATTAACTTGAGGAAACACAGTGGTTTAACAGAGGGAACTGTCAGCAGGGGAATGTGCTTCATATTCCCATCACCTCATTTTATGAAGTTTAGTCAGCAGCTATATCAGAGCCATTTTAATTAAATAGGTCGCTAAAAGATCTTCTTTTACCTTGAAAAAGATGTGGTTGGGACTTCACCTGAGCTGAAAGGTTTGAATTTCATTAGGACTTTAAAGTAGGGGTTTTTTTCCCTATCCACATATAACTAACACCCTTTGGTCAACACATCAATACAGCTATTTACATAAAGTATTGATTAGAAGTCATTATAATCACAAAATGTTAATCACACCAATTAATTCCCAATTTGTTTGTACCTTAAGCTTGTTTGCTTTCAGTACAGAAGGTTAAAGCCAGAGTGAATCAGTCTTGGCTTTCTCTCTGGGGACAACTTTCTCTACCCAGAAGACTCCTATCCTGTAAATAGGAATTCTTCTGCATGACCAGGATTTTCCCCCAACATTGTTTCATAACTTTCCTTACTATTTAAAGGTATGCCATAGGGATACCAAACCCTTGGTCTCCTCATCACCAAGCAGGTTCCTTACAGTCATTATATTAATCTGTGGTTTTGTAAATAACAGAGAACAAGAATACGTTCTAGTGTGCCCCAACTACCAGATGGAGGAAGTGATTCTGTGGGACTGGTGCAAACTGAGAGAGCTGAGCAGGATTGAAGAATCAGATCCTGCAGTGTTAGTGCTCTAATTCTGTTCTCCACTTTCCCTTCTACAGAAATTTAATCAATTTGTGGAGACACCTTGATTCCTGCAACATCATAGCTTCTGCTCCCACGGATGGCTGTGCCACGTTGACCCTAAATACTTCAACCCAACCCCATGTCATTTTTTAAGGGTGTTAGCAGCGCTTTTTTCTTATTTCCCAAGGAAAACAAAATTATTGTCATGTCCCTATTTTCCCCTCATTTTCATCTCATCTTTCTCTGACTGTCCAAGCAATTTGGTTTCCCTCTTAACCATCAAACTCTAAAAAAAACCCAACCAACCCAAAAAAAACACCCTTTCTCTACTTACTGGCACATACACTTCATTAAAGCTGCCTTTAGCTTGAGATCTTTTAAAGTAAAGACAATATAAACTGTATATAACGTAGTCATTGCTCACAGTTGACTGTACCAACAAGCACAAACGGGAAAATTTTGCATTTTCTTTGCACTGTTAGGTACAAAGAAGATAGCATTATTTTAATAATTTCAGATCCACAAACTACATGGAAAGAAGGAAATAATATATAAAAACCCTGTTTAATCCCTTTGGGGGAAAAAATTACCTTGCACTACACAGATCTATCTAGGAGCAGCATGCAAATAATGTGTGCTCACTGGAAGCAGATTTAAAGTTACAATAGTACTACTTATGGTATGGAAGTTAGTGCCACGTGGGCACAGATAAGTCCCCTTTCCCATCCCTTTTATTCAGGCACTAGTAAAGAATTATTATCTTTCTAAAAAAATATTTCTTGGATCAAAATACTTGGCGTGCAGTATTTAAGAAAGTATTATAAAACTCTGTGTAAAGTGATGTTATTGCCTCAAGTTAAAACAACAGGCTGATTCCTGAATCATTCAATCCTGATTGCTGCAGCGCGTGATTTGGAATGGTGATACATCCAGGTGTTTGCCACTACCTGAGTAGGAAAATCACTTCAGTGTAATGTGGAGGACACCTGTAAGCCCTTTTATTAAATGCACCCAGAGATCAGCTCATGGAGGATAACTTTCATGTATCAGGATTGCAGAATTCAGAATACAAAACTTTTTAGTATCTCAGAGCACACTATTTCTCCACAAAAAGCTAAGATAGTATTTGTCAGCTCCATGCAGCATACCCGCTGTTTTAGCAAGACTCACTACTGATCCCTCAAGCCTTTTTCACATTTACCCCAGACATTAGATATCCGCACAGGTAAGTCTCCTCTATTAACCAGTATAAGAAGCTGCCAAGTTCAGAAAAAAACGCTGAAATGAAAAGCAGCCATTAAAGATATTCTGAGATGAACGGATAACTTACCTAAACTCAGACTGAGCTCCTCTGATTTTCCACATATGTGTCAAATAAAGAAAATGTCAATGTGAGAGACAGTTCTGGAGCTTAATATACCCTTCTGAGATTATCAAAGCATTGTAATATTAACTCTGCTGAGGAATAGTTTGGAGTTTGTGCTTACATAACTCAAAGAAGTCACAGATCAAATACCTGACAAAGTTATGTAATAACAGAATACATGTAAAAGTTCATGCAACGAAGAAAGACTTAGAACGGAATAGCTAAGACATCAGTAGAACACCCTCTAGTTAACATGGTGGATACAACAGGAAAAAATAGTTTCTATAGGTTTCAAGTTCAAAGAGTTTTGTTTTTAAACCCAGAAACAGATTAACAATGTCTTGTTTTGCACTAAACTTTGGAAAGCTCGCTCTCCTAAGTTAACCAGCATTTCCAAGTAAAATTAGCTACTGAAAGTCACTTGTGATAAAGGCCTGTAAAAAAAAGATTGCATAATACCAGAACTCAGAACTTCCTGACAGTTTTAGCTTTTGTAGTAGATCACTGTATTTTAACAGCTAGAAAGGTAAAGGTGTAGGTTTTGTTGCGAGTTTGTTGTTTGGGGTTTTTTTTTAAGGTAAAATCTCTTTGCGGACCACTGTATTATAATTACAGATATCTTTGATATTAAGCATTTTTAAAAAATCTACACCCACTTTTCTCTCCATCCCTTTCAAAGGGATTTCGTGGCTCACAGCCATCCGGCTAAAAGTAATTGAGCGCATAATCCTTTGCAGTCACATCCATGCCCCTCCAGCACCATTTCTTTAAAGATGAAAGTATGGGGATCTGGCTGCAGGCCCAGTCAATAGGGGACAAGCAAGTGAATAGGGCTGACAACCACACAGCCTGAGGCTGCATTAACTACTCGATACCTCCTTTTATATTTCATTGAAGAGCAATGGCAGCAGCTGAGGAGAACCTCAGAGCCACAACTCCAATGGCACTGGAGAAGAACACTGAGAACTCAGGCTTGAAAGACACATCTCTGGTCTTCCACATGTCCCCAGGGGCTAGAAGATTTGGGCAGGAATCAAACCTATTCACTGAAGGTTTTTGTGCTGTTACACTCACTTGTTTCTGTGGGAAGACATTATCTGCATGAGAAGCACCCAAAGCACCAGACTATTAATATCTTCTCAGCACTGGAAATCATGACCATCCATCACAGGATTATCAAAGACTGGTTTATGAATGAGTCAGACTACAGACCTAATGTAATTTATGAGTTAGGGCAGACACGGATATTTCATGCAGGTCAGACAAAAAGAGCATACGATTTTCTGTCATGATCATTTATGAGGTCCTGACCTTAATGTAACCTCTCTTCACAGTGCCTATGACTTGTTTTCTTTGGTAATTCCCATGAATTAGCTTTTTTGCTTAGCTGTCTGAACTAATTTTTATCACATGTAAAAGCTTTTTCATGAAGCAACAGAACAGCTTTGCTTCTTACCTTTAAAAATCTCTCCTTCTTTTCCTGTGTATTGATACAATTTCATAGTGAGGACAATTTTACATAAACTATTTTCCACTCCACTGAACGTTATGTCGCTTTACATGAATATATTTCTTGGTTGACGCTAAGGCAAAATATTGCTGTAAATGCTGTATTTTCATAAATGCTATTCTTTGACTTTTTAATAGATTCATTCCATGCATACTATCAATACCAAGTCTTACTGATGGACCTGTACTAAGCTGCCAGCATAATCTCCTCTGTTGTCCCCAGAGCCTTCACCCATGAGTCAAAGGGAAAAAAAGACCACCAGCTCTTCTGTATTTCAAGGCAATGAAGTGATCAAGGTGGAGGGAGATGCTCTGATGAATTGAAAAACTCGTCAGTAACACAGAAAGGGAATTTGAGACTTAAAAGTAGTAAGTGGGAAACAGGGATTATTTTTGTTTGTTTTTTAAAAAAGCAGTTGAGATAATAACAACACAGGATGGCCAGATTCAGAACCGGCTGTAGATATGGGTCAGTTAAATAGCAATACATTAATACTAGGTCCAAAAAAAGTACTGCAGCTGTAAGTTTCTGACAGCATGTAGCATACAAGAAATCCCCACGATCATAATGTTAATAATGCACGAGATGAAAGACAGCATGACTTTACCAAATTTAGACTCCTTTTAAGTATCATTTGGCTCGCATTGCAACATACATTTTGTTCTCTTCTACATTAGTTTAAATCTAAATTTTGAGTAATTGACTCCAGGGTTATATTCTTCTAAAGGAGACTAAGATCAGTGCTGCCTAGACTTGTTTCTGGAAAAGGCCCAAGAATACTAGCAATAGCTGCATATTTTATTATAGCTTTTCAGCACGTTGGGAGCAATTAAACAAAGTGCATTAAAACCAAATGCAGTGACTTTGATTCTTCATCAACACATATCTAAACCAAATTTTTCCTTGGCTTTTTACAATTTGTGATTATTTATATATTCTCATTTGACTTTGTCCATAACCAGTAATAACTAATAATTGACTAGATATATACCTTATTAGTATACCCTCTATGCCTTATCAGTCCCCTCAGCATTTTTAGGGTTTCCAAAATAATACAAAGGTCTCCCTATTTTTATAAAGGTATCCATTATTACAGAGTCTGAACTTCTGAGATGCAATTTTTGTCACTTTCTGGAAATAACAAACCCATAAAACTGTATTTTCAAGCTAGGTTATATTTGTTCTGAGCCACTGCCAAATACCACATACTGCCTTTAATCATCTAGCTTGTACAATTATGATAATACAAACTGAGGATAGGTTCAGAGACAGTTCTGTCCAACTTCCTGTTTACCATGAAAACTGTCACATTTTAAAAGCAGTACCAAAGTGGTTCTGCTAATACAGCCTCATAGCAGGAACAAAGACCTTGGGAAAAGATTTTGGCCAATTCCTATTCCATTTTCCTAGAAAAATATACCTGCTTATTTAATTCAAGACGGGAAGGATGTCTGCTTGCAGCAGAGTTTTGCAACAAGACTACATATCCACAGAGACTACAAAGGCAATAGATTCTTGTATTCTTATTTGAGTTACTACTAAAGTCAAATCTTACAAAAGGCATTGGCTAAATATCAAGGAGTTCAGATCTCCAGCTGCTTTTGGTCTGTGTTGCGTGATGGTTTACCCAAGCCAACTGAACACATGGTCCTCTGTGGAGTTGGAAGCCTACCATATATAGACAGGGAAGAAAAGAGACAGAGTGCCACAAAGCAGTCCAAATGCATTTGATCATACTTCTTCTTGAACTTGCAGTCTTCTGTAGTTTGTATTTGCAGTTCAGCACTGCAGAAAACACATGACCTTTTAGGAAAGTCTTTCGCCTCCATTTTTAAAGACTTTCAAAACATGTGATACAGGAGACAAGTTACAGTAACAACAGCAGACAGTCAGGGTGTGAGACATTTCATAAAAACCAGCAAGTATCTTACTAAAGCCTCCCACTCACATGAAGTTTGGGACGCAGTTATAGCATTCTTATTTTGCTTTCTAAAGCTGAGGCTCCACCTCACAAAAATAATAATAATTTAAAAAAAAATTAAAAACGGAAGGGAAACATATTTACAAGAAGCATCTGATCCAGTGTTGGAAGACCAACCAAGAAATCCTTGGTTGTGGATGCAGCTTGGAGGACTGCCTATAGAGGATTAAGTAATCTGCATAATAGTACCTATAACATAGTGTTATTTTATTTCTTAAGCAACATTTGATTCCTTCATTTATGAAAAATGATAGCTCAGAGGCATTTGCGGATGGGATGTTCAGTTTGAAAGTTCCCTTAAGGTGCTGTGAAGCACCAGTACGGCTGCTGAATTGGCCTGAAATGGAGGAGAAGGGGAGTCATTAGCAGTAAGTATGCATACTAATTAGGCAGTTACTGGCACGGAGGTAATGTATCATCACCTTGACTTATTGCACAGAAAATTTCAGCTTTTACAGTTTAAGGTCTCCATCATCTCGCTTCATATGATCTAGTGCTGAAATCTTTACCCCTAATTAATACTGGAGCTGCAGAGAATCTGAACAACCTGCCACCCAGTGAGTATATTTTTATGTCACTATTAAAGCTATTATTCTGGGAACAGTGTGTAGATGTGCAGGCTGTGGGCTTCTCTGCTGTGGGGCACAAATTGTTACTAGGGCTTCAGAGTCATTGTCAATATTCAGCTGAGTATGGATCCTAAACAATGCTGTTGCCAAAGGGCTAACTGATCCTAAAATACCCAAGAAGAACGAATAGCAACATGGGATCAGTAAGTTTTATTTCTCCTAATTTGGCATTAGGGTAATTAGTATAGGAATACAGACTTCAGTTTTAATATCCACAGTCCAGAAAAGCTATTAATAAATTAGAGATGAGAAAAGCCTCAAGAATAATGAAAATTTGAAAGATACTCCATCACTATGTACAGCTGAATCTGCACTTGAACAAGAGAAGGTTAAGATGTAAACTGTGATAGCAGTCTGTAAGTACATAAATGAGGAAGAAATTTTGGTAATGAATGTCTTCAAAGGCAAAAGGCAAGAAGTCACAGTGTTGGGAAACCAAAATTAAATGTAAGTAGACAAATAATAGAAGTGAATTATATTTGAAAGCTACTTTTTATTTTAATAATATTGCTAATAACCAGATATTGGATCTGACCAGTATCTTTGGATCTTCAAGGGTTTCTTCCTCCCTAGCCATTTAAAAATATCTTTTCTAATAGTTTTCTGTACGTCAGGGTTCTAGATGAGTTCCAACCTGTACCCTACATACAAACATCTTTGAATCTTTCCATTGTCCTATTCATGTAATGCCTGCTGGCATCCATTTGCCTTAGTTTTACTGCAGCCATATAGATGTTTTCAAGGCTTCCCCCCCCCCCAAAAAAAAAAAAAAAAAAACCAAAAAAAACCAAACCCCAAAACCAAATCACATCTTAAATCCTTCTCTAGACAGGACTGCTGCAAAACAGCTCTAATGTATATTCCCAGCTTTGGTTTATCGCTCCTAAACATTTTTCCCTCTGGTTGTTTTTAATACATTTAACACGTTTACACAGGTAAACACGTTTACTTTAAATTCTGGTCTGCATTGAGTAGTTTTTTCAGTGGGAAGTGACCAAGCTCAACATTTCCCTCTTTCTCCCTCAGCTCACTATTTTATAGTTCTTCAACACTGGTACCTTCAGCAAAACTCAGGTGCTTTGTCTAAATAATTGTAAGCACACACTTTAACTTGCTACTATACTATTATATATCACAAATGGAAAATTACTTCAGAACAAGAAAGCTAGGTTTTCAAACACTGGCTTTTGTTTTTTGCACGTGATTATTTGCTGGCACAGTCTATCACACACAGATGGCTAAATATATGATTGTACCTCACTATAATTTACAGACGCACATTAGAGGCTTGGATGAAATTATAGTCCTAAAGGTCTAACCTAAGCCTCAAAACTCCCAGGATATTTAAAATTAGTACATTTATTTTGGTGTATTATGTCATTATAGTATGAGACAAACAATATGCAATATTATCAGAGTTCATCATTCTCAAGCTCACAAAAGGATGCATTACTGATACAATGTCAGTCTTCACTGCGGAACATTCTTTGTCAAAATTTCCTCACTTTCCCTATTTGATGCTCGTGACCATTAAAAAGATTTATAAGGTAAGAGTCCTCAGTTAATCAGAGGAAAAATCAGTATGTAAGTTTGCTCACTCATTCTCACTCCCCACCTTCCTACACCCATCTCATCTTTGATGATGCAAAGACAAAACACTATTGCTGGTTTGTTTTTTTTCCTCCAGTTTGCTTCCTGGTAATTTTATTTGATTCCTCTTAATTTTTGCACTGGGAGAGACAGATGGGGAAAACTCATAAAGGAGATCTTTACAATCCAATCATTGTTCTTAGGTTCTCTCTCCCTCTCCCCTTTTAATTATTAGCAAAAAGATCAGGCTCCAACTAGAAGAACTTGTGAGTAAGCACAAAATACCTCCAACCTTCCTTAGCCATAAGACAGACTGTCTTTTGATGCAGCTGTATGTGGGGCAGATGTGTAACTCATAGAGCCCAGGTTTGGTACTTGGTGCTTCTACACTGTAAAAATACAACTTAAATATTACGGGCATGTGCAAACAACTATCCTTGCCATATCTGCCCTAAGCAATATTACCTACAGCATTTATCTACTTTGAAAGGAAGCCTGCAACATAAGTAATGATAAAGGAAACTGGAAATACGACCTCCATCAATCTACAATACATGCAAATGCTTAATTTAATTTTTCCATCAATTTCCAAATGAACGAGGCTTATTGTATTGAAAAAATAAAACCAGCTTGCCCTTTGACTTCATTTGAGATTACTCTTCCACATTCACGTCCTCAACAGCATTTCTTGCAGGCTTCAGAGGAATTAGATGAAAAGCATTCAGATGATACACAGATGATATTTTGTTTGATCGCTACACGTTTCCACCCACACTTAAGGCCAACAAGGTAGAGAAGCATTTAAAGTAAGTACACATTCAAGCATCAGCACAATATGCCTCAAAGAGAACCGAAGGCATTGGTAGTAAAAACTTATTGAGATGTATCGTCAAACAAGAATACACACAAAGATCAGAACCTCACTTCCAGCATGCGCAGCCTACATAATACATTGGTAGCCTTGTCTCTTCTGCTAACAAGCTTTTCATATTTAGTGTTTCTGAAGAGAACCATTTAATTAAACACAGAGATTGAGAGGCTGTTCACTACAATCTGAATCTCATTTTGTTTTGCATCCATTGTCAATGAACATAAATTGTAGAGCTATTACAGATAGAACTCCGTCAAAGTTTCACACTGCTTAAGCAAAGCAAAAGGGAGTTTAACTACACACATATCGACATTGCAATCAGCCAGGATATATGACTGGCGTGTACAGTCATATATGTGCTAGGCTTGATCAAGCTAATTTCATCAACAGAAGGGAAGACACAGTAGAACAGGCTTAACACAAGTTTAGGGTAGGCAGTAAGCCAGCCGGATATCCAGTAAGCCTGTAGAGCCTATGCTGCTGCCATCCATGCCTCATGTGTACTAGTTGTCAGAAAGATGGTAGCAACTCCTCAGCCCTTAGGAAGGATCTGCACCATTGTCCTGGCTTCAGCTGGGATAGTTAGGTTTCTTCTTATTAGCTGGTACAGTGCTGTGTTTTGGATTTGGTATGAAAATAATGTTTATTAACACGCTGATGTTTTAGTCGTTGCTAAGTAGCCTTTACCCTAAATCAAGGACTTTCCAGTTTCCCATGCTCTGCCAATGAACAGGTGCACAAGAAGCCAGGAGGAAGCAGAGCTAACCCTAACCCAAACTAGCCAGAGGGATATTCCACACCACAGGGCATCATGCTCAGTACATAAACTGGGGAGAGCTGGCTAGGGGCCACCAATCATTGCTCAGGGACTGGTGCATCACTTGGGGTTTTTCCCCTTGGGTTTTATTCTTCTCTATCCCTCTCCACTAAAATTATTATTGTTGTCAGCTTGTGGTTTTTTAAAACTTTATTTCAGTTATTAAACTGTTCTTATCTCAACCCACAGGCTTTAACTTTTTCTGATTCTCCTCCCCATTCCACCGGGGGTAGGGTGGCATGGGGTGGGTGAGCAAGTGGCTGCATGGTACCTAGTTGCTGGCTGGGATTAAGCCACAACAGCCCTACACAGACTACATAGTTGCAGGGACAGGGGGACAAGGAAGGAAGAGGGCTAATTGACATCAGCTGCCAAGATGTGTTTGCTGATCAGGTTGGGAAGACAGTATCCAACATTCACCTCCTAACATACGTCTTACATCAGAGCAAACAGGAGGCAATGCAAGAGCCAGGTGTTTGGCTTAGTGTTAGAGCTTCTCACACTGGGAATTTACACCTAGCTAGGCAGCAGATTTAATTCCTTTGTGTTCGTCAGATTGAATGTAATGACATGTTTTGCACAATTTTTATCCCATGCAGACAAAGTGCACCACATTTACTTGAGAGAGATGGGAGAAAAAAGCCCTCATGTTAAAGGACTGATAAATGGAATGGATGCATCTTTTGACAGTCCAGCATCTGGAGGCATTACTATTTCAATATCTACTTTGTCTAAAGTGTTTTGTTTAAAAAATGTAATTCTTTCTCACCTCTATAAAAAAAGGCAACACAATGTAGCAAATCATTTTTACAGATTCACTGCTAAGCATGCGTTTCAGAATAATAAATGGTATTCAGAAATGAGCCTGGCCCCAATGGTGGTCAGCAGCAGATGGAAGGGTAACAGATTCTACCTATAATGTCACAACATAAAATGGGAAAGTCAATACACGTGAAAAACCAGAAGGTAGCAGTGATAGCATCTAGAGCCTTCCATCACTGCCATGTCGCAAAAGAAATACTATAGGCCACAAATCTTTTGAAGTTTCAGTTCCAAAGTTAAACGCAGAGTTTGACCAAGAGTTTAGAGAGATTAATTTAAATCTTTCCTCTCATGGGAAGTGAACCAAATTCCAGTACAAGGAAACCAAAAAAAGTTAGCTTTCCCAAATGAACACATCTTGCTTGGCCTAAGGAATTGGGCAGGCAAAGCCTCAGTATAGTCAATTTACACAGCTCTGACTTTTTACTCAGCAGACTCTTGTCCTCCTTCATTGCCCATGATTTCTCTAACATCAGTAATGCCATTAAAATAACTTACAGGAAGTGCAAAACTGAGGACAGCATCTATTGGCAATGTCTTTCTAACCCTTCCAGGACACATTAGGCAGATGTGTGGCAAGTTGTGACTACAGAGTATAAAAATAAAATGGATTCCACAAAGCCTTTCCATCAAAATTATTTCTTTAAGGGCACCAGCAGAGCTGGGAACTGCCTCAGATTTCATCAAGTAATACAGTTATTTTCCAGCATGTTTTTTCTAAGGAAAACAAAATAAAAAAGTGAGCACTTTCATTTCTTTTTTGCATAAGTCATTCAGTTTTATTTGCCTGCCTAGCTCCAAGCAACACCATTTCACTCTATATAGCCTTGAGTTGCGTATAAGCCTGCATACCTTTACCCATTTTTGCTACTCAGACACTCTTCCTCCACTGTTTCCCACTGTCCTCAATACAATTTCATTTTCTTCTCGGTGGTACAGCCCTACCCAGCATCAATGCAGGATAGCATGGTGTTCACCAAACAGTGACACAGTTATACTGTGAAACTCTTATTTGAATCTCAAACAGCGCTAGGCCAAAACCAAAACTCCTTTTAATTTAATGTAATCCATTTAGGCCCTTCAAATACAAAAGCTTTTTTAAAAAAATGCTTTTACCAATCCCTCTGCCTTTCTGGTCTCTAGCTCTTCTGTATTCACCCTAGTTTAGGAAGATGCCCAGATAAGCCTTCCTTAACTTGCTGGTTTTGCTGTAGTCACGGTAAAACAGTTTGTTTCACAACGCTGTTCTCACTGTTTCCAGCAAAACGTTTTCAGATCTAGAAAGCAGAGCTGCTGATTACCAGACTTTCCCAGTCTATCATTCTCAGTGTTCCCTTTTTCCTCTGTAAAGGAAGAGCTTATTTCAGAGAAAGGATACCCTCTGACTGAGAACTTGGAAAACACCATACAGAAAACTGTTTGGTGTTAGAAAACAGAAACAGCTGCCACTTCCACCAGCACAAGGTACTAATGGCCTTCAGAGCAACTCAACATCAGACTAGAGAGAAGCTTTTGTTTGAAGACCTGGGATACCATATATTGTCAGAGGCCCTCAGGTGCATACAATTCATTGCAGCAGAATACTAGTAAGAGTTTATCACACTTTGAAGACTACTATACAGGAATCAAAGCCAGGCTGCCTGTGGTCATTTTACACACTTGAGCCAGCTGTTATCCAGTATCAATTCAGATACTTAGGTTAAAGACTGATGGCATATTTGTAATATACCAGTGAGTCAAGCACATTGTAGGTAGTAAAGACTGAGTCACTGTTTCCAAAACAATGTGGTTTTTTCTTCAACACATAAAAGGAAGGAAATATGGTAACACCCTCTTTGCATGATTATCGCACTAGGTATTACTACACATGGCAAGGAGAAAAATCAAGATTATAACATGCCTTTTGGTCCAGAAATCTTCCCAATGACATTATACAGCAGTGTTTTAGAATCTAACACTGACAAGAAGTCACAGAAGCAACTACAAATGCACTGGAAGGATACTGAGATGAAATTTCTTTTATTAACAGTACGGGTAAGTAACTGGTGTCAGGAAGACCAGCAAGAAACCTGACAGGACTTGCAACATGAAGATGATTGACCTCTGATGTTCACTATTCCGTTCCACGGCCAATGACACAACACTACATACATGATAGTAACAAGGGAAACAGAGCTGAGTTACAAGTTCTTTCACAAAAACATTCTTCCATCTTCAATTAATGTGGCCTCTTATTACATCAAGATACCACCTACTCTTAATAAGAATAACTGTATATTATCTCAAAAGAGTTGTTTTCAAGTTACACCCATATTTTTGTGTGTAGGGAAAGGTAAAAACTACTCCATCACCCAGGCTCCTTCTTCTCCCCAAGGAAATAAAAAGCCCTAAGCCCTATTTCTGTTCCCAAGAAATGGAAAATACCGTGCAACATGCTCTCTCTCTTTATTCAAAGCATCTCCCAGACAACTTCATAGTACAATCTCTTTTCCGCACCGACAGCAATTAGTATTTTCATGTTAAACAGTTTTTGAAATAAAATTGACCCACAAAAAAAATTCAGCAGAGGGCTGCAAAGGTGTTCTCCACCATTTTGCTAAAAACAGTAACCATTTTCTTTTTCACTGCAAACTGCAAAATCCTTCACTTAGAAATGTAAAGCAGGTTTAATAAGACTGAATTTGTAACATCACTTCACAAAATGCAATTAATTTCTTAATTAGGCAAACTGAACACTCCTAGTTTGGAAGCACCCATGAGTGTACACAGTTAATCTCAGACCTATTTGCTTTTATTTAGTGTCTTTTATCTGCACCTTTGCTTTGGTTAGGTAAACTCCAAAGGTTTTATACTGATTTTTTTTCTCATTTTTTCACTCCCACTAAAGTAAAAGATGACAGGTAATAATATAATGTGTGGTGGAAGGCGAAATGCTGACAGACATTGTGTTACTTTGCTTCAATTAGGCTCTAATTACTTCTTCTCTTCAATTAGAAAATCACATGAACCAATTATGCCAGATAATGTGTGCTTATCCTATTCAAACTGCACAATGGGTAAGGTCTATTCACATTGATTATCTTCAATTTATGCTTTTAGCCTTTTTTTCCCTTCTGTCTGCATGGCCCATTACAGCTTTAAAGTGGAAGCTCTTAAGCAGTTCACAGTATTATGATATCATTCATAACAATTGTTATGTTTTGATGGAAGAATAATTTTGATGCCTTGAATGCAGAGGGGAAATATCTCTTTGGATTGAACGTATTTCAATTTTGCTATTTTGGTTAACAATATTCCCATGGTTTTTAAAATAAATATGATACAATGTGGTCTACTGTTAATGGACAGAGCTGAGTGAAACCATTGGTTCTATGGGAACAAAGACAGATTTCAAAACCAAACACAAGGAATCGAACACAAGACCTGATTCCTCACTCACTGTCACCACAGAGGTATCCAGTCCTAAAAGCCCTATCAGACCTCATTCATGAATGATCTGCTGAGTGGAAGGCAATCAGGAAAGGTAAAGTGACAAGCATAAAACCTAGAAATGAGGAAGTTATGAGAATGTTTTCCTGCGAAATAAAGGGGGAAAAACCACAATGTAATTACTCACCAGTCATAGAACAGTTCCATAGATCTGGATGAGCAGAAAATGCTGAGAAACAATGCTGAATACTAGGGGCATCTTAAACAATCTCACCTGTTCTTTTATAGATATTTAAGGGATTCTACTGATACATGGTTTTATCTATCCTAGTGCTCAGCTGAGGAATTAAACTTTCTGTACAAAGCACCTTAACATCCATCTTAAACTGTGGGGCCCAGAACCCCACATGGTTCTGTTCTATTCATGTAAGCATCATCATTAAGTGAGCACTGGAGAGGAATCAGTAGGGTAAAGTTTATAATATAAGTGGGACAAATCTAGAAGCATTTTTTTAATATTCAGAGCAAGAGCCCAGGAGAGTAGCTTAGCCTAGGCAGTTAACTTCTTCATGGGTATATTAAATGAGATTATTTTTAACATATCGGAAAATTTTTAGAATGGAATTACATTGGGAATTAAAGACCCAAAGACTTTGTTAAATAACCCAACTTAGGATGACACAGCCATTGAGATTTTTGCTGACTAGCTTTCTTTCACGTACATAAGCAATTAAAGCTCTGATTTGTGAATATGACAAATATAAATAACACGCAAGGTACAAAACTGCACTCTTTTACATGTGGCATACATATATTCCCTTAAAAGAACCCTGCACAAGAATAGTAAAATGATACTGCATAGTGAAATAAAAACAGGGCAGAAGCTAAAGAGTTAAACAAAGGCAAGTTATTTTCTATAATGTTATGAACATGAAATATGTATTTGTCAAAATGTAATTACAAAGAACTCTTTATATTTCATGATACAATGAATGCCATAATGGAAGTTCAAACATCACAGGGAAAATAGTTACCTATTACAGGCAGAATCATTTTTCATTGAATCATAACTAAGAGATGCAAACAACTGAAGTACTTGTGAGACCCCACTATTCTAAGAAGTTACTGCAGAATTATACGCAGTTTAGGTAAGACAAGTCTATGACAAAAAACACCTGGTTTGCCTAACAAGATTCTCTGTCATCAAAACTTTTTCAAAACCTCAGCTTTGAAACTTCCCCTCCCTCCATCCTACATGTTTTTGAAAGTCCAGATCTAGGTCCCACTAAAGTCAAGGTCTCTCAATCAACTGCTTTCTTTGACAGCAGAAGGGAAAGAAGCCAAGCGAGGCAGTTTTATCACAAAATTTGTACAGTGGCAGAAATAAAAAAAAAAAATTAAAATATCATATGCCAAGAGACTTCCAGTCCATCTGCCAGATCAAAGACTGGAACAAGTTTAAATGAGGACCTAAACTTTTGGAAGCTGATGTGAGCAGAAGTATTTCTCATCACCATCTTCATGCAACCACTCGAAATTCAGTAAAATTCACAGTTTTCCTGAAGTTCAAGAACACTTGTCTAGCATTTGAGTTATAGAAGTGACAAAGAAAGATAAGTTAAATTTTTTAAGATGCTTTTTGCACTCAAAAAAGTTGAACAGATTTGGTTTTGAAGACTAGACTTTCATTTCTCAATGGCTCACACTTCTGCATCTGATGGACATTAAACATGCCAATTTGGAGTGACTACAAAAACTTTAGAACTGTTTGCACAGACTCAGACTGAATTGATACAATCACCCCAACTCTTTTTAATTCACAGAAAATTACTCTTTTTATTATCTTAAGAAGAGTCAGATGGTCAAGCCAATTAGTTTTCTCTGAGCTTAGACACTTTGGCTGGGAGAAAGGTAAGGAAGGTCATTATTTGTTTTAAGTATGAAGAATGCTAGACCACATAGAACTGGTAAACTCGTTTCTCTCATCTAATAAAAATAAACCACTAAAAGTAACAACTTCCAGTTTCTGTCATTATACTGGCTTCTATCCAGAAGCAGAAATAGCAGTACCAACAGTTCTGTGAGTAGGTTACTTTACTGCTAAGGAAAAAGAAATCCTTCTCTCTAATCCAAAGGGCTGCATTAGTGGAGGGGTCATACAAAAAGGGCTTCTATTGAGTACAGACATGCTCTCACCTTAATAGAACTGCAACTTCTCTTTATGTCTCTTCAGCAATATTATGTGCTCTCCAACTGGTAAGAATAAGGAGGAATAAAATTAGACCTTGCCTATACTTGCAATTATTTGGGGCCAGGTATGCTACAGCAATAAAAACAAGGCCAGAGACACGAGGTAAAAATTCAGCAAGGAAGAAGTTTCCAGGCACACAAAAATGTAAAGAAACACCAAATTTTAAATGTATGTGTGCAAATTCATTGTCTCTTGGGTATTCATGACAGTTTAGAAATGAAATGCAGTTTATGAGCATGAAGTATTCTCATGGTTGGTTTAAACTACTGTAAATTGCATTTCATTTACCCCTTATAAATACTACTTTAAAACAATTATGACCTATAAGTAAATGCTTTTACTTGAAATGTTACTTTTTATGGCAGGCACTATACATTTATCATTCACCTCAAATATTCAGAAATAGATTACAAGAAAGGCACAACTAAAATATTTTCCCCATGGAAAGAATTCAGGTATGGAAGTCTCTTCCCAGGTATCACTTGTTCTTGATAATGGTGCAAGAAGAACTTTTGCATACAAATGGAAACAAACACACAGAAGTCAACAGGGATCAAGCAGCACAGCAGGGAAGCAGACACCCAAAAGAAGCAAACAACAAGATGTGAAATTTTATAGCATGCACGTTTCCTAGGTTTAGATATGAAAAATCATTTGAAAGACTTGGAGTTTAAAATTACAACTTAACCGAAAACTCAGTTATGCTAAAAAGTCAGCTTTGAAATTAATTACTTGAAATTAGTTTTAGCACTAAAAAGAAAAAACAGGTTGATGCAACTCAGCAGGAGAAAAAAAATGGGATTTTTCTAGGTAGACAAACTCTGCAGTGATCAATCAATCTAATAAAGTAGCAGATTTGGTTTGGGGGACTTATGTTTAACAATTACAATTATGGAACTGTAACAGTGATGAATAATCTGTGTTGTGAATACAATAGTATTGTATTTTTAAACTATTGTATAATTCCTTTGATGATTTTTCTGGCTATTCATCTATTTTATAAATGAGCAGGAGGCTTGACAAGATGAGAAAAAAAAAGGTTTCTTCCTCCCTAGATTTATGTATGCTCAGTTATATTCATTGTTAGTGCTGTTCTGAACAACTTACTCATTGATTTATGCTATGTACTCTGTAAAACCTTTTTAATGTTTTTATGTGCCCTGCATGTATCTCTCGCTTAAAAAAAAAAACAAAAAAAAAAACAAACCAAAAATTGAAGAAGTTTCAGAAATTGGGTTCAGCCCAAAAGAAGTTGTATAAATTGCCTTTTTCCTAAGTTTAAAACACACATATATTCCTTGTTCCTAACCCTCAGGCAAGTAAAGTTAATGCCAATGCCTTACATCATAGGTCAACTAAACAAAAACAACCAAAATATGTTTTAAAAAAGGCAAGTGAGAAAATGATCCATGCCTTTGGCAAGTCAAAAATTTCCAGTGCCTCTCAGAATTCTGCATGTATCCCCTCAGTCTCTCTCACTGAAGACATCTCTCAGATTGTCAATTACATCTGCTCTCACATGGACAAATGATGAAAAAGGAGGCGTGTACATCACTTCATCAAACAAGCTTTGGGTATTAAGCCAAATTAAATACAAGTTCACATGCTCTAAGACTATTTGGATCTCTGCCCTTCATTACTGGAAAGGTTAAGGGCTTTCCCCTCTTCTTCTCAGAAAAGGAGACACCGGAAATAAACCAGTGTAATTCTCCCTCTCTCCAAGGATTAGGCCCTGTTTCCCTCTTCCCCAGCAGTAAGGCAGAGGTAACAGGATCTAAAGGCTTCCCTTCCATGCCTCTCTCAGCAATAGATGGGCTGTCTCTCAATTATTTCCTTTCCCACCCCTGAAAAGCAGCTGAAAGTTAAGTATAGGGAAGCAGCAGTGCACTGTTGCTAAAAGTTGAAAGGAAATAACACTCACTCTTTCTTTCATAATTATACCCATTCTAATGGATTAAAGCAGGTGCCACTGCAATACACCACTCACTCCCCTGTTGAGCTTCCATCTAAAGTATTATCGGTCCCTTTCAACGGAAAAAAAAAAAAGAGATACACTTAATTCCTTAAATAACTTTTTCAATTTCTGGGCATCTAGCCCAACCAGTCCTTAGTGCTATTATAATGCAAGTAATAAATGATTATTCCCTCTCCACTGACTAAGAAAATGATTGTTCCCATTTCACAGTTGAAAAAAAATAAATGACTACCCAGATTCCCCAGAAAGTCTCCTTGAGCCTGTGAAGTGCCACAGCCACAAGATCTCTTTACTTCTTTTAAGGCATTGGGTGACTTTCCCAATTCCTTCAGAAACAGGGCATGCTACTGAAGGAAGCCACTAGAGAAAACAGAGCAAGTTTCTGGAAGAGACTGTTCCTAGGAGCTCTCTGGCTGGAAGCTCCCTCATGCTCTCAAGCATAGAGAGGGCTTGCATTTTTACACATCTGATACCTGGAGCAGGTATGCCTCATAGAAGAAGGCTAGGATCTCTCGCACAAGAGTGCTCCATGATTGGGAACTTAAAAGACATGGAAGTAGGAGCACTGAGGAATAGACCATAACACATAAAGTGATGCTACATGTTTGAGGTTCTTCACTGTAATAGCAGAGGCAGGCTTGCAGCAATGCAAAACTTCTTCCCAGTAAAACTGCAGTCTAAAGTCAATAGCTAATTCCAAGTAAAAGTACTGTGGGTATCACAGCAGCTGGGAGCCAGTATGAGGAAGCAGGTAAACCACAGCCAGAAGATGCTGGTAAGCAGCTGTTAGTCTAGAAGCACGGTTAAAATACCCTTAAATAACACCTTTCAAAGGCACTTAAGGTTGAAGAAATTTAAACGCATCAGATCTAGCACATAATGACGTGTGGTTTTGTTGAGGGTTTTTGAACTGCATTTTGGGTTCACCTCCTCAGTGGAAAATGAGAGACTAACAATACTGCCAATGTGACATATCCCACACTAACAGAAAAGAACACGTTGGGAACAGCTTGCCTCAACACATCATGTACATTGGACAAGGTAATGTTGCACGCTATGTCCACGGTGCTGGCCATGTCCCCAGAAGCCAGCGTGCCCCACATGTTGTGTGCTTCTCTTCTCCATTCCGCATTCACCAGCTCTTACCTATGTCAATCTAGTACCTGTGATGCAAACACCACCACACTGTCTCATTGAAACACCACTGCCAAGCTCAGGATGGCAGAAAGCAGCAGCACCCTCCCAACCTGCTCCCACCCACCCACCCACGCCCAGTGCATTAAGCATCCCAATGCAGTACTATTCCCAGTGCCATCACTGAACCCGGCAAGCAACAGAGCTCCCTCACAAGCCAGAGCAGAGGAATACAAAATTGTAGACACAGAGTATTTTAAGAAACAGCTTAATGGAAGTTACCAAGGGATGTGAATCCGACTTTATAACAAAGAGACATGTACCGATTTGAGTTTGAGTCCAATTCCCAGAATGACATTATCTGTGTAGTGTTAATTCTTTATTATTCAAAAGATTGCTAACTGTTCATATCTGCACAAATGTGTTCATGCTTCATTCATTCCAAGTCAATAATAATGGATTCTTACTATTGATTATACATGAGCCTTTTTGTCCCATCATAATGAAATTTTAATGTTGATGGTCCCCAAACTATTATTTCAACCTAATAACAGTGAGACTTGACAATTACCTCGCTCTGCGAATTGCAGATAGAACTAATAAGGTCATCCTTAATAACTTTTTGTTTACCTGACATTTGGTAATTTTATAGTTATTATGTATTATTTTAAAGTCAAAGGAGTGTTTTGCAAAGAAATGTTGTCTCCCTGTGGAATAAAATACGATCCTGCCAGGAGGAAGCCTTTCCCTTGCTTGCTCCCTGACCTGCGCTATGGTACCTGCTGCCATTACCTAAGCCCCTCAGCCCAGGGGAGAGGAGCACAGCTCCATAGCTGCAGCTCAAAAGCATTAATCACAAAAATGGAGCGCAGAAAAAACAACAACAAAAAAGCAAGAATCTTTAAATCTTGAAAAAAGACTGTAAAGGAAAAAATTTAAGAATCAGCAAGGATAGGACTGCTAGAGACATAGTATTAGCATGGTTCAGTGACCTGGTGTGTTTCACATGGCTGTACATACAGCATTGGTGTGGGGCTGTCCTCAGGACCTTTGTCTACTCTCTGACCACCAGCAGCCCATCCCAACACCCCACAACACCTCCATCACCGCCAGACAGCAGTGGCTTTGGTTCCCAAACCAACCCCTTCCCTAAATTACCTGGCACTGCTCGCTGCCCGGCCTGTCACCTCGCTCTGCTCCCGCCATGTTTGCAGGCAGCCCTGCTGCTGCACTCACTGCCATGAGATCCTCTCTCTCACAGCAGCGGGACTGCCCTGCGACCAAACCTCCGCTTCAACAAAGTACACACGTTTCCAACCCTTCTGAACCTTTTCTGAAGAGCTGCAGCAGCCCTGTCCTGTCACGGGCTGTAACCGGGCCTCAGGCGCTGATGGGCTGTGCCTCTCCACAAAACCTTCCAGAGCCACCGCGGCCGGCGGGGGAGGGCTCCCCTGAGGCGGCTGAGGGGAAACCCGCTCGGCGCCAAAACCGCGCTGCCCGCCAAAAGGCAGAGGGACAAGCCGTGGCCTCGGGAGTACACTTGGTGAGGGAAGAACCTTCAAACTGAGAGAAATCAGCAGCAAGGAGACCATGGCGAGGCTTCAGAAGCAACTCTGAGCTGGCCAAATAACTGCCAGCCGCTGGGGGAGAGAGCTGGAACAGAAGCAACAGCTGCAGGAGGGCTCCCAGCGCTGGGCACGCAGGTACGGAGCAAGCAAATAAATGGGATTTGAACTGATGTTAATAGAGTAAATACACGTGTAAGCACTCTCAATGTTATTAGGTTAACTATGCGTATAAGCACTGTGACAGTCTGAGCTTAAGTACCTTACCAGGGCTGGGTTTCCACACAGATATCCCCAACTCGTGGTTTTACTACAAAAGAAACACTCGTAAGTATGAACCTGCCTGTGCAGCAAGGCAAAACAAAGTCCTTAAGGGTCTTTTCAATTTAGGAAAGAGAATTTATATGGAAAACACTTTTCTGCTTGTTCTGGTCCCTGTGTGGATGGCAGGTTGACTAAATTGAGAAACCTGGCAATAAAATTGTTTCAGGAATGAGGGATCCAGGTGAGAAAGCTGGCAAGCCTTGCAAGGTACTTTGTGGGATTCCCTGATTCCACACGTATTCCAAGCAAATGGCCCCACTTTGTTGGCGGAGACAGCCCTGCTTGCCATCTTCATGGTACTGGTACAATTGCTTGGCATTACCCTATTGCTCGAGATTGATGGGTCAAAAGGAATCATTAACAAATGCTTTTAATAAACAGCACTTTTGGAGCAGGGGACAGAAGAAAAGAATAAACTAGAGTAATCATAAACAAAAGGTATACCAAAGCTAAGACCATGTTCTGTTGTCCAGTCTCATGCACACAGGTTCTTGGTTAACTAGCTTTTTTAGTACTGTGAAGATCCCAACTATGACAGGGATACAAATGGTGGGAATAGCTATTTCCAATTGTTACAATCTGCTTCAATTACTGCATTCCCCAGACATACTGAAATAGTCAGTTTGGTTTAACCCAAGTCCAGTCAGGCAATTTTACATGGTTAAAGAATGCATCTGAGAAGGGGGAAAACAAGTACCAAGTCTGTAGCTGGACTTACTGAGCCAGAGCATCCATGTCCGCCACTTCAGTATATAGCACTGGTTATGCAAATGGCAAGGCAGGGTTTGCATTTCCCTGAATTCTGTTTTTTTCATTGCTTTATTTTCTAACTCCTCTTGCACACAACTTCTTTCATTATACTGTTTGAAACCTAGGCAGTAACTCATGTGGCTAATCTGTACCCATTCGTTATACTCAGAAATTCCTACTAAAGAAGTTCCAGGCTCCTCAGCTACAAGTTTGCAGGACTCTGAGAACAGTGAAAGAATATCCACTCATATCAATACCTCTAGTGGAAATCTACTTTTTCTGCTAAATAAAACATTCTTGTAATTCAAAAAGTAATTCCCACTCATCAAAGAACCAAAAAACCTACATGTCTAGCTTTCTACAACAGAAACTTGAAGGCTTTTCAGAACAACAACCCTAATTTTATGATCATCCTTGATTTTGCAACAAGCCCCAGTCCTCCTTATAGCCGTTGAAGTTGCAGCTGTGCCTTGCTGAGAAGACAGCATAGAACCTTTGTACCCTGTTTTTCAGGCATGCCAAGGGAAGATAAAATTACACAGGTATTTTCCTAGGACATAAATCCATACACATCTTACAAATAAAGGACTCTAAAGGAAACTTGACTTAACTTTCAACTCTGTCCTTTATTTTCTAACTCACAGGAAGGTATCCAAAGCTCTTTTTTGTTTGTTTCTTTACAAACTTGCCCACAGCTTTAGCATTGCTAAGACTGCTGACAAGAATTCAAAAACACTGTGACAGGATGCAATACTGCTCAAAATCACCCAGATTTGTCTCAAAAACAAGGTGAAGGCTCTTGAAGGCAAGAGTCACAGCTTTTACGTCCTTCAGCTTCTGATGTTGCTGCTGCAGATCAGTACAAGGAAGGTGAAATAAGCATCCTAGGTATGAAAATCAGTGTTATATTTCTGATTTTCTGCACAGTACAGGCTTGCTTTGCCACTGCTGCTCGTGCTGCATTCTGCACAAGAAAGGAGAGGAAGCAGAAGTCTCCCCAAAATGAACTCAAATCCCCTGGTTTCCAAAGATAAGAATATAAGCTTTTTTGTTTAAAAAAAAATACAAACAAATGAATGCCCAAAAAACAGCCAAAGAAAACAAACAAACAAAAAAAACCACACAAAAGAAAACCCCCACACCATACAGTAGAAATGTTAAATTTGTTATAAAGCAGCAAATCAATGTTTCCCATACAGGGAATACTTCCGTTTTCATGAAACAAGTTTATTTCATGTGTATTAGATTGAGAACCTTAGATTAAAAGACCTGAAGCAACGGGTCTAAGCAGTGAAACTCCCAAATAGAAACCTGGATATGATTTTGCACTGAACGTGGGGTGAAAGAAGAGATAGGAGCTGAAAAAACAGCACAGGGGCCAGAGGGGGTGGGGGCGGACACAAAAACAAAACAAAGACTGTTCCGACTTCCTGAAGAAAAATTAGTGCTTATGGCCCCAAAAGAGGGAGAATATCTGGATGGAGGTTTTCCAAAGTATTCCTAAATTCCTAAATCCTAAAATTAAAATCAAAAGTTATTTAAAACCAAAAGTCTCAAACTGAAACACAAAGTATTCAAAAAACAATAAACTGGTTTCTAGAATATTTTCCCTATTCTCAAAAATATCAACAAAATTAACAAAACTGAATGAGCTTGCTCGACCCTATTCTCACTGCAATATATGAAAGTTATAATGTACAGAAAATCATAGCCAAACCTCTATATGTTTTCAACATCACAGATAAAAGAATTACAAAAATCCCTGTAGTCATATATTGGTGTCCAGATTTCTGAACCGTTTTTTCCGAAATAATTTTAGAACATTTGTGCTGCAAGGTTCTTTTTTTGTTTTTGAAATTTGTTTGCGATAAATATTACACCTACCGGGAATGTATTTTCATGCAAAAGTATGTATACTGAAACCCCATTTATGATACTCAAGGGATCAATATATTAATAAAAGTGAAAGCGAAAGCAGAAAGCTGGTTAATTATTGCCATTAACAGAGCAAATGGACAGGAGAAGGAAGTGCCACTGTTCAAACCATACCAATTCCATACAAGACAGAAAATGACTTCCAACAGGAACTGTTAAACATCCAGTGGACAAAACACACATGCATAGTACACTGCTTATAGAAACCACAGTACACCACACCAAATCTGCCTCAACTGTCATGAGAGTAAAGTGCCTCAGAAGCAATCTAATCAATAGCTCTGCTTTTCTGCAAGCATATACTCTGCTAAAGCAAACTTCTTAGTAATAAATAGATGCTTAATGCAAATTAAGGGCAAATACAGCCACCTTAATAAACACACTTACTCCCTCTTTAAAGATAAAATGCAATAATAAAAAAAGGCACACATCTAAAACTCAGGAGAACAAGTTTCCACCACAGCAATTATACAAGGGGAAGTCCACTGCTGCTCTTATTAGAGAGTCCCTAATTAAAGGCTCACACATTCCTGCGTCAAATTAATGAGGTACATTTTGCTTCTTCTAAAAAGCTGCCCGGAGTTTCAGCTATATGAAAAACTTTTGGTTTACTGATTACATAGGGTTTGCAAAAGTTACAAAATTATCTTAGACTTCAGTAGAAGTCCAGTCTGCCCGGGAGATGTACACCACCCGCTGCCTGCCCCGTGTCTGTCTACTTTGCAACATCTGCCCTAACAGCCTCCAGACACTGGGAGGACTTCATTTACATTTGAACATCCACATTCACCACTCCTGTAAAGATGCAAAATTGATGCCACCTCCTGCTTTTTTAAGGAAATGTATGTGCTCCTATGCTTCACATGAAACTGATTATTTGTACATCATTTTAAAATTCCCCTACAACATCTGGAGGTCCCAGTGCCATTTGTTAGTGGTAAGTTTGAGAAATAGATTTGTGTCCCTCTCAGACTTTCTAGATATTTCTTTGCACTGCTGACCTTTCAGGACACCTCTCCCTCTGATTGTCTGTCAGTGGGGAAGTCGACTCTACCAGTTCTCGCGCACCCTTCCAAAACACTCTGTACTACCCTGTCACAACCCCTCTCACATCTTATCAACATTTCTAGCATTATTGACACCTCCCAGGAGGAACAGCCTCACAGCCATTACCAAATGTATCAGTATTATGATATATAGTAAATCCTGAGATCCACAGAAGCACTATTTGTGCACAACAATTCTTTTTCTAACTGCCTTGAAAACCTATCTCCTTGACCTTGACCACCTCAAACTGATTGTGCATGGGTGTTTCTTGGACCAGCGCCTGCCTTGCACAGCAGAACAAGGTTTTTGATCATCCCTAGCATACTCCCATAGTATGCCAGAAACTGTAGCAGAATAATTATTTTTTTGCTGTAATTTATTCTCTTCATTTTCAATTTTTAGTCAGATGAAAAAAAATACAAATACTTTTGTTTGATAGATGATGTTGGGATTTTTAAGCATAAAAACCAAAACAAAAAGAAAACTGATGGTTTGGGCAAATTATTTTGTGAGAGATTATGTCGTATTCAAAGAGCTAAACTCTCTCCGTCCCCCAGTCCTTAATCATTTGAGCTCAAATTTGTGGTACAATTGCATATTATATTTCTTGATGTGCCAAAGATCTTTTAGAACCCATCATGTATGTCACCCAGTTGCTTCATTCTGGTTACTTTTTCTCTGGGGAAAAAGGTAATTCCAACCACACTGCACTGACCTCTGAAGCACAACAGAAATGTTAAAAACTCCTATTAATTACTGAAAACCTTACTTCACCTGCTACCTACAGGAACATAACAACATCTGTAGGACTCCCATCCAAAGCTGTCTTGATGGTGGGCTTGGAGACAAATCTGGTCAGCCCTTGGCAAGAGTTAAGGCAAGCACTCCACAGCAATTGCTTGTCAAAAGTAAGGCACAGACTTATGACAGATGATGCAAGAGCTTGTAATGGGATTGAAGTGACTTTGTTCCATATTCAGTTCAACTGTAGCTTCCTCAAACAACTAGTTTCTTACATACCTGAAGTGACAGTCACTCAAAACACTTTTTAATCTGGTCCTCAGCATTCCTAAGACTTGATTTTCATTTTAGGAGTAAGTCAAGACAAGCCTTTTGTGTTGCAATCTATCTGCACCTGCTATCTATTAGATCCCCTAATTATCCTTTGTGTTAGAGAAAAAAAATTTAAAAAAATAATGTTAGGGATCAACAACACTGAGAAATTCTGATAGTAGTGGTGCTAAAAGAAAATGGTGCTCAGCTTTCAGCTAGCCTTCTGCAGCATAGTTCTAGTGGACCCCAGGTTTTGGCCTCGCAGCAACGTTGTCCATTGATTTACTTTACAGTTGGCCCATTACACTATATTTTAGTTATTTATATAGCACTTTGGAGCAAAGTATTGGGAAAGGATAACAAGGACACAGCAATAAAAAAAAGTATAACAATTAACAATGACAAAAACTGTGAGCCAATGACTGGTGGCCCCAAGGGAGGACAAAATATTAAGCTGACATGAAAAGGCATCAAATCTATGGATAAAATGCTTTTAGGAAGTTGGGATAAAAGAGGCATTAAAACAAGACATTAAGGTGCAAAGAACAACAGATTAATAAAAAAGGAAGATTCAAACTATTGGGTTGAAAAGAAAAAGTACAGTAGGCAATTTATAAGTAGCGTGCAGAGGGATTTGGAAAAAAAGAGGAAAGAAGAATAAAAGAAAGGACTCCCTTGGGAAAAATAAGAAAGAATCTGTTTCTGTCTAAGCAATTGATTCAACAAACAAGTCAGAATTTGTCATTAAGATAGAAAGATTAAAATGAAAGAACATCTTGGGGCACACACAGCGCACTGGGATATTCAGTTTCTGGATCTGCCACAGACCTACATGACCTTGGTCAAATCGCACTCTTAACATTCAGCTCCTGTCTTGCAAAATGGAGATGCTAATGCTTCCTTTCTAATTTACATTTAAATAATAAGACAGCTATTGGTGTATATCCACATACTATCACAACAGCGGCTGTTGCTCAGGCCTCATTTTAGGTGGGACATTTTTGGAGCAAACAGTGACTACCTAGACAGTGACAAGAGATTTGAAATATGCCCAGGTAGAGAGAGATGATTGGGGGTGGGGCGGTGGGGTTGTGGGGTGTGAATTACACAATGGAAGTAATTTTAATTTTGCAGAAAAAACAGGCACTGACCTCCCAAAACCAAGCAACAAACCCATGTACCAGCTAGTAAAGAAAGCTGTTTTATGTCATCCCTCCAAGTGAACGTGTACTAGACTTCTGTTTCCTTGGAAGCTACTTTAAGGGCTGATGCTTGACTGCAGTGTTTTACTTATCCTGAGACATAACCTTAACAGGAACTGACAGAAAAGAGAGATGCACGTCATCCCTTTTCTCCTATCTAAGCACTAGCTCCACTAGCCTCCAAAGTTTAAGGATCCTTCTTCCCCTTTCACAGGTATATCCCTCAATTCAGTGACAAGGAGGTCTGCTGTTTTAATGTGTTTTATGAACTTGCTAAAGCACATTTTTTAAATCTGGACAAATCCACCTCCACTCAGCACACCATTAACATAGCCCTGCTAGCTATTAAAGAAGATACTAAGAAAAAGAAATCACTGAAATGGCTAAGGAAGAACAGGTATCAAGCTGCCTGTATTACTCCCAAACTGGCTGACAGTGTTATTTGCCAGCACAAATTATCTCTGAGTAGTTCTGCACATCTGCAATTTTTCGTACCCGCTTCTCCCCCCACCCTGTTCATCCTTATTCCCATCAGAAATAGCCCAGATTCTTTAATTGACAAGAGACTGCCCACAGTTTGACATTTTTGTGTTAAACTAACAGTCACATTACTTTTTCATTTTTAAAAGGTACTATTCTTGATCAGCGCCAACACACATATTATTGAGTGCCTTTCAAAGATGGCATTTAAATATTGCTAATGGAATTTCTTTGTAATCAGTCCCAGAGAGTTTAACTCTATCACACAACAAAGCCTTCCTAGCATTTGCCATCAACTCAAATAACAGAAGATTCATAACTAACTCTCACTTCAGTTTTTGTAAACATGATAAAACAAGAAAGTGACTTTTCAAAAGAAAGCTTGTGAGTGGTGAACTGGTAAATCTCATCTGGAGATGAGCAGTGTTTGAGGAACCTCTGAAGCCTTTTCTGAACATGGCAATTAAAATAACAATTATGCAAGGAACTCAAACCCATTTGGATTTCTTCTCTGTTGTCAGGCTCTTTCCTTTGTTGACAGAGATTACTCTATTATTAACCTTGCAGCAGATGCATACTGCAGCACTAACGAAAGTGGTTTTCAGGCTTATATTCTTTTCCTCTTACTTTTCAAAAATAATCTGCTTATTACCCACTCTTGAAGTGAACATGTTATTGAAATAAATTCTGGACAAGGACAGGTTGGTGGGTTTTATTGTAGAAAACGGCCAACCAGCTTCTTTAAATCTGCTTTTACTCAAGAAAAGATGAATAATTTTTTTTAACACTCCAAGAGTCTGTTAGCCTAGTTTGCATAAAGTAGGAAACCATTGGCTTCATCTTGGGTAACAGTACTCTAGGGGTCACAGACCAGTGTAACACAATTGGCTGTACCTTCTGCAAGACAGGGACTTCAGCATTTCCCTAGTTAATTCTTTCATACATTTCTCAGCCTAGCACAGCATCGTTGATAAATACTGATGCAATGGACCCTCTGTCCACCTGTGCAACAGATAGTAAATCTGGTGTCAGTGCAAAATGCAAGTTTTAAATCCAAGGCAAATTTATACATTGATTTTTTTAATAATTTTGTAGGGAAGTCAGACTGCCTTATGAAGAAGTTCCTATGCTGAAGTTACTAGAACTATCCTCTTGTAACCAAAAGCTGAACCTTACCCTGCATAGAGTATGTCCTAATAAACCAGATGAGCTGTCCCTGTCCACAGCCCACACCAACTACACTAGGGAAAGGAGAGGAAACTCCTTTTTACCTATTTGGAAATTTTCTTACAATTGCAAACTGTGCTGGCCTGATAACATCCAGCCCTTGGGAAAAGGTATCCCATCCAACCCAACTGTGGATTATTTTTTTTTTCATCTATACTGATGTCTAATCCACTTTTTCTTATTTAGCATCATGGACTCAGTAGTATGCCACGTCAATGGGATCCACAGGCCAAAACATCCTTTAAAAGTTTATTGTCTCTTGGCTTCATCAAAAGTGGTAATGAAAGAATGATTTAGGTCAGAAGGGATACTAGAAAATAGTCTGGTCCAAGTTCCCCCACTTCTCAAAACAAAGCCAAGTTTGATGTTCATTCAATGATTGCTATAGGTGTAAATAAGTGTTCCTAATTTTCTATGCCTCTCTCGTGACCCCTTAAGGAATCTGTTTTCAGTTTCACATGATTAAAATATTTACCCTCTATGCTTTTTTCATGCCTCTGAGTACTTTCACTTTCTGATTTATCTGGTACTTAGAGTGGGAACTGATTACTAGGAATAATCCCTTCCAAAACACACAGAGCAGCATGCAGCGCCTGATGAGCCAGAGTGCCTCTGTGATGCTTCTACAGCTATCATTTTTCTCCTCATCACTACAGCCACATCTCACTGCTTTCAATATTGTTGTGTTTTGTTCTACAGGATCCTGCAGGTTATGCTTTACAAAGATAACATGAGCCAGTGGCAACACTGCCTATAATCTCCTTGTACATGACAGCAGTGCTTATCAAGTCCCAATCCTGGACAGCCAGCAGATACATAACACTTGATTTCACAAAGGCTGGTTTGCCTCTCTATCACATGCATTTTGAATTCACTGCAGTCCTGCTCTCACGTATCAGTGACTCAGTCCACTGACCATGTCTTCTAAAGATTTCACAAGCACCAACTGAAGACAGCCTCTTCCTTTAGTCAGTGGCTTTTGGTATTGTATGTCCCAGATCAGAAAATTTGCAGAGGTAGGTATAAAATGAACTATTAGTCATCACAAACCCATTTTCCAGATGAACAGAGTCCTCTCTGGGAGCACGTCATCATTTCATGCTGGAAGCATCTACACTTCCTTAGACTCAAAAGACATCTTCCAAATGGCTCTGAAGTGTTCTGTCCTAAACCATGTCTCTTTCATAGTGATTTTTCCTGGTTTGTTTCATTTTTATTCTCTGTCTCCCTCTGCAGAAGGGGGTTTGCAGTAAAGTAAGAGTTATGCAAAACTAAAGAAAAGATGAAAGCACATTTAACTAATTAAGTAGGAACCTGGATTGTAATTTTGATATACCAGTTTATCTAAAAGTTCAGTAGCAGAGACAACACAAAATCAGACCCTGTGAAAGAGGCAAAGGAATTCAGAGAATGCAGGGATCTGACATGGTTTTCTGAGGCACATCAAGTTACAGATGGGTGAAAACTATACAGTAAATTAAAAAAAGAAAATACCAGTTAAATTTTTTGCCACCATAAATGATCATTTCCAAGTTCTTAAAGTTTTCCTAACAACACTAGCTATAAGACTTTGAATAATCATAATTCTGACTTATGTAAGTGTTCCTACCCAATGGTTTATCTATCAGGCTATTCTCCAGATACAAATAAATTTGTTTTATGGAATTTCAAACACTTCTGAATATTTTGGGTCAACTGAAAACACAACTATTATTAGCTTTATGTGCCACCCAAGAGAGAACTAGGAATTAACAAAAAACTGTCACAGCTCAGATGCACACAAATCCACCCTTTGCTAATATATAAGCATGACTTTTCTTTTGCCGCATGGAATTACCTCAGTTTCGGAAGGACAAAAAATTTTTGCAATAGCCAGAAGATAGTCAGAGCCTAACTGAAAGCCCACAGAACCCCTAGTGACTACAGAAGTGTTAAGGACCTACAGCTAAACTGCTCCCTGGCTAGCACTGTCATATTACTTCCAGAAATACTGCCAATATTGTGTCATTCCCACAGGAAAACTAATGGAAAGTATTCAAAATGAGAATCCTTCCTGCAGGTGGGAAGGTATTTCTTCAATCTCAGGGTTAATTGCACCTCGGCTGTGACCTGGAACACCCTTGTTATTTAAGTCTACAGCCTCCCAGGAGCATAGAAATCATGCTAAGTTACAGTGCATTTATACTATGGAAAATAACTGCTAGATGGTAGCGTTAAAACTATTGTGCTCTTATTTGTGACTTAAAGAGCACTTGAAAACAAGTTTCCAAGCAAGAAGAGATTGCTCACTGACTCACTTCAGCCCTTTTCCTCCCCTCACAATTTTCCCTGAGTTACATGGCATTTCAACCACTGCAAACCAGAAGTCATGTTTCCTGCTCTTAAAATTAATTTAAAAGAATAGCTCCTAGAGCTAGGGGCCACATCCTGCTCTCAGTTACACCCAAAGATCAATGAAGTTACGCCAGGTCTCTTCAGTTGCACTTGCAAAACTGAATGCAGAATCTATACTTGGAGGGACTAAGCCTGCTCAGTATAATGGACTGCCGATAACTTAGCTATTATTAATAATTCTTTATTGATTCTTTTACTTATATGAGCTGTTGACAGGGACATCACAACATGAATGGAGAAGGGGAAAAGTAATGGAAATTAAATGACAGCCTGCAACCAGGCAGAGAGAGACCTGTGTTGACGTTATATGTTGGGAGTCCATGAAAGCTTGTGGCCAAAGACATGAAATGTCTTTCAACTTACACAATACATAACTTAATGAAAGCATAAAAACAAGGTGATACTTTTGTCTTCTATTTCTGTTGCAGTAACCATCCTCCACTTTTCATAGTTTACAAGTCAGAATCAACAACCTAAGCTCAGATATTTCCTCACTTCTATTCAGAGAGCTTGCTTATTATTCAGCATTTTAATATTTAGTTTCAAAAATGTTTCTAGCCCACCTGATTGCAAAGCTAGCCTCACATCTTTAAATCAGTACCCTACTGTCTCACTGAGTCTGCTGGCAGAGCCCAGGAAAACAATCATATCTAGCAAGTTGTTCTGCTCTCCCAGTCAGCCTGACGCAGCATAGGATGTTAATGTCAAAACCTAATTGCAACCACTTACAACAACCACCACTGAAAAGCACCGAGTCTCCTGCAGGTACTGCCGAGTCAGCAGGTTCCCGCTATGCCAAACAACACACTGAAATGGACCTTCCCTGCTGTGCTCACAGTACACAGGGCCCATAGGAAGGAGCCCCGTGCTCTGCAATGATACCTACTTTATATGCTAATACTGTCAAAACAGCAGATCAGGAGAGAAACTGTGGTCTGGGTTCTAATTCCAGCCGCCCTCTAGAAAGACAATTTAAACAAGAACAAAAAGACATGATACTGTAAACCTTGCTGGTTGCCAGCTCAGTGAACCAAAGCAAATCTATGTCATAGTAATTATATTTAAACTGTAAATCTAGGCAGTAGCTCTTCAGGTGGTATAAATTGGCATTAGCTCATTACAATCAAGGAAGCCTTATTGATTTACATGAGCTAAGGCTCTTAGATGAATTTTCTATCAGTTACCAACCCAAAGCTACCTCCAGACCTGAATCAACCCATAAACAGTAAATTTCTGGAATGTCTATATTTTCTCTTCACTGTGTAATTTTTATTACTAAGAGCTGAAAGTTTGGCCCATGGCATTCAATTTCTGATTACTAAAATCTCTACTAGGAACAGGTGACCATAACTTCAGGTCTCTTCACAACACCAGCCCTAATTACAACAGCAAATTACATTATTTCAGGCAAGTCTGTATCAATCTTCTGATTTAAATGTTGAATTTTCAGGAATCTGAAACATATCCATAAGGTTTCCTTGACAGTGGAGCTTTGTTTACAAGCCCAAAGCTGGCACTTTGCTTACTTGTTTTGAGAAAACAACGGTTTTCACATGCTCCCACCCAAGCAGGCAGTAACTGGTCAGAAACTGGTTTTGTTTCTCTACAAATTAAGAACAGCTGAGACCTAGAAAAGAGTCAGATGGACATTGGGTATTCCGTATTCCAAACCTGAACCATTAAGCTACTGCAATTGAAAACATGCCAACGGCATCTGAACAATAAGTCTTCTCAGTCAAAATTTCACCAGGCTAAGCTCATGAGCCAGAGGTAGTTTTCCAATACTTCAAGTAGCATGTCAGATATGAAACTTTCCTGGGTAGCTCATTTACTGCATACACAGAACTTTTGCATGTGTCAACAGATTATTTTCTCTCCTAAAAATACATCTTGAAATATTCACTTTAAATATGTACACTACCAGACTGTGTACATGTACCCAGGGCAGAAGACATCTTTCTACTTTAGTGTACCCTGCTAATCACGTACCATCTGGTAATATATTATGTATTCAAAGATACACATAATATATCAAAACACATACTGTAGGCATATTATGGTGTGAGGAAAGAAGGAATATATCAGATGTATTCACACAAGTGTAAATAACTTCTCATCCAAGAAAGCAGAACAGCTTTAAAGTACAATGACATTTTGAAAGATCTGCATTATATCTAGAAATGAGAATTTTTTAAATGAGTCTGAGCACTCAGTGATGCATTAATTAAAGACTTCATCTGATGCCCATAAACATAATTGGAAAGACCTGCTGACTTCACCCATCTCTGAATCAGGCCCAGTAGCACATTAATTGAGGGCAAGTTTACATCTGCAGCAAGGCGAAATTAGTTCTCAGGACAGTAAATCATGGTTTCATGCATTAAATACTGATGTGCAGTTAATTTTACCTCTTGAAAGATCTCTGTTAAAAATCATGCATTGCAAAGCTGCTCAGTACCTAGTATTTTAATACTCAGAAACAGAAAAGCTTGTTTATAATGCTAGATTTCAACTACATGCAGAAGCAGGCAGTGGTCTCTTGACAGACAAATGTAGATATTAAATTATTTCCGTCTATAGCTAAAAAATGAAACACAGTATCAGTTGCTCTGTTTCTTTTTAAAAAAAATATAAACAAACAAAAAACCAACAGCTGTGATGTTTTTAAATCTGTAGCATTTAAACTCTGTTCTACAGTAAATGCATTTAACCTGTCTCCTTTGAGATTCTCACAGTGGGGTTGGACAGACACACTCAAACACTTCTTTTCCACATCCACTGCTGTACCTTCTGCTGATCCCATCATATCTTTGTTAATATGCAAAGGACAGTATTTATTCAGTTGTGTAGGATTTTGTTTCAATTGCATTTTCATTGCCACTTGTTTCATCACTTATTCAAAGAGAACTTTCATGCTTACATATAAATACAGTCATGTAGGACTCCTTTAGCATAAAGCAGAAAGGAAGCTATTTGAAGGTCTTTTTAAGAGAAAAACCAACTGATACTGGGGTGAGCAACTCCAGGGGACCTGCAAGACAGGAGGAAATGGGCAATTTCACACTGAATTCCAGACTTCAGGTTTGATTTTCCTCTGACACTGCAAATTGCTCTAGAGTGAATTGGCATAGAGTAACAAAACAAGATTCCCCAAAGAAACCACATTTCCTTCTGTAAGGGAGACAGAAATATTGGTGAGGACAGAGACAAGCATCCATAAGTTCCAGCCACAGAAATCAGTATGAATGAAAATACATGCAGCACACTGGAAAACTATTTCCCAGGCATTCACTTTTAACTGTCTTACTAGGAGACAGCATTTTTAGAACAAACCAGCCTACATTTGCAGACCAGATTACTGATTCCTAATCTAGTTTGAGTGACTTCCTTGGGACAGTGTGGAGAAGGCTGATTTTTAGCAGCATCTGAGCAGTCCCTGGATCTTAATCCTTTTCAGCTTTCTGAAAAGGCAGATATCATGGCGGGAGTCTGTTATAGATCACCCAACTAGGATGAAGAAGCAGACAAAATAGTCCATAATCAGCTGGGAGAAGTCTCACAATCACTAGCCCATGTTCTCATGGGGGACTTCAACTTACCAGATACCTGCTGATACCATACAGCAGAGAGGAAACAGTCTAGAAGCTTCCTGGAGTGTGTGGAAGAGAACTGCCTGACACAGCTGGTGAGTGAGCCAGCTAGGGAAGGTGCCTGCTGGACTTGTTGTCTGCAAACACAGAAGCACTTGTGGGTGATGTGATGGTTGGAGGCCATCCTAGAAATAGCAATCGCAAAAATGACAGGTCTTCATTTCTCACAGAAGGAAGGAGGGGGGTCAGCAGAATGTCTACCATGGACTTCCAGAGGGCACACTTTGGCCTGTTTAGGAGACTGGCTGATGGAGTCCCTGAGGAGGCAGTCCTGAAGGGCAAAGGGGTCCAGGAAGGCTGGACACCCTTCAAGAGGGAAATCTTAAAGGCGCAGGAGCAGGCTGTCCCCACATGCCAAAAGACAGGCTGGCAGGGAAGACGACCGGCCTGGCTGAACAGAGAGCTTTGACTGGAACTCAGGAAAAAAAAAAAAGGAGAGTTTGTGACCTTTGGAAGAAGGGGCAGGCAACTCTGGAGGACTTGTAATGTCGTGAGGTTCTGCAGGGAGAAAATTAGAAGGGCCAAAGCCCAGCTAGAATTTAATCTGGCTACTGCCATAAGAGACAATAAAAAATGTTTCTGTAAATGCGTTAGCAACAGGAAGAGAGCTAAGGAGAATCTCCATCCTTTATCGGATGGGGGGGGGGGGAAACATAAGTGACAAAGGATGAAGAAAAAACTGAGGTACATAATGTCTTCTTTGCCTCAGTCTTTAATAATAAGAACAGTTGTTCTCCAGGTACCCAGCCCCCTGAGCTGGAAGACAGGGAACAGGGAGCAGAATGAAGCCCCCATTATCCCAGGTGAAATGATCAGCAACGTGCTACACCGCTTAGACACACACAGGTGTATGGGGCTGGATGGGATCCACCCAAAGGTACTGAGGGACTGGGAAGAAGTGCTCACCAAGCCACTTTCAATCATTTATCAGCAGTCCTGGCTAACTGGGGAGGTCCCAGAAGGCTGGAAGTTAGCAAATGTGACATCCATCTACAAGAAGGGCAGGAAGGAAGACCTGGGGAACTACAGGCCTGTCAGCCTGACTTTGGTGCTGGGGAAGGTTACGGAGCAGATCATCTCAAGTGCCAACACACAGCACATGCAGGACAACCAGGGGGTCAGGCCCAGCCAGCATGGGTTTAGGAAAGGCAGGTCCTGCCTGACAAACCTGATCTCTTATGACAAGATGACCCATCTAGTGGATGAGGGAAAGGCTCTGGATGTTGTCTACCTGGATGCTAGTAAAAGCCTTTGACACCATTTCCCACAGCATCTCCTGGAGAAACTGACTGCTCATGGCTTGGACGGATGTACTCTTCACTGGGTTAAAAGCTGGCTGGACAGCCAAACCCAAAGAGTGGTAGCAAATGGAGTTACAACCAGCTGGCAGCCAGGGACAAGTGGTGTTCCCCAGGGCTCAGTGTTGGGTCCAGTCCTGTTTAATATCTTTATTGACGATCTGGATGAGGGGATTGAGTGCACCCACAGTAAGTTTGCAGAGAACACCAAGCTAGGGGGGGAGTGTTGATCTGCTGGAGGACAGGAGGCTCTGCAGAGGGGTCTGGGCAGGCTGGGCCGATGGGCTGAGGCCAGTTGTATGAGGTTCAACCAGGAGAAGCGCCAGGTCCTGCACTTGGGTCACAACAACCCACACAACGCTACAGGCTGGGGGCAGAGCAGCTGGGAAGCTGCCTGGTGGGAAAGGACCTGGGGGCATTGGTCAACAGCCAGCTGAACATGAGCCAGCAGTGTGTCCAGCTAGCCAAGATGTCCAACAGCATCCTGGCTTGTACCCAAAACAGTGTGGCCAGCAGGACCAGGGCAGCAATTGGCCCCTTGCACTGGTGAGGCTACACCTCGAATACTGAGTTTTGAGCCCCTCACTACAAGACAGACATTAGGGTGCTAGAGCGTGTCCAGAGAAGGGCAATGAGGCTGGTGAAGGATCTAGAGAACAGGTCTTAAGAGGAACAGCTGAGGAAACTGGAGTTGTTTAGGTGGGCGGAGACTGAGGGGGATCTTACTGCTCTCTACAACTACCTGAAAGGAGGTTGTAGCAAGGTAAGCGTTGGTCTCTTTTCCCAAGTAAGAAGAGGGAATGGCCTCAAGTTGCACCAGGGGAGGTTTAGATTGGATATTAGGAAAAAATCCTTCACCAAAAGAATTGTCAAGCATTGGAACAGTCTGCCCAGGGAAGTGATTGAGTCACCATCTCTGGAGGTATTTAAAAAACATGTAGATGTGGCACTTAGGGACATGGCTTAGTGGTGGATTTATCAGTGCTAGGTTAACAGTTGCACTCTACGACCTTAAGGGTCTTTTCCAACTTAATTTATGGTTCTCATGCCGGTTTTCAAGCATCTTAAATCACTGTCACTTCAAACAATAGATGCCTATTCCTTTTACATTGCAGCTTATTACATGTAGCAGAGTTAACCCATTTCATCTTCACACTAACAACCCATACAAATGCTGTTTGCAATTCCAGCATCAAGGGTGAGAGATCACTGATTAAACCAGCACATTATTGTTGTAAAGGAGATGTGGAAAGAACAGAGGAGATCAAAGAGCACAGCCACACTGCATTATTTGGGTGACACAGCAGACTGACTCAACTGCATCCATTTATATCTGGAGTGTTCCATGTCACGCATTCAATTTTACATAAAATTTGGGTTAGAGATGCAGTTTCATTACCAGATGAACCTTTGAAGGGACATAATTAGCATGTATTAGATCTCCAAGGAAGACACTGTATTGCAATGTTCATTTCCTTCTTCTCCCACTTCCGCACCCCATCCGCCTTCTTACCTGTCCACCATCTGCAGAGTCAGTTGTCAAGAGATCAAATTTTGATTTCTATATTTGCCAGATTTCAGCTTCTCTAACTACAAGCAAGACACTCCTACACTCTGCAGTTGCTGGTTTTCTTGGTAATTACTGTTCCATCATTGTCCCTAAGGGGGAAAAATAAAAACAACAATGAAATACCCCCAAAAATAACTAACAAAAAATCTTGCTGTTGCCCCATTACCAGCTGTCTTCTGACATTACTGTAACTCCCACCTCCCTTGAGGTATTCTTGCTACTGTTGACCCTGTATTTTCTGATATAATTTGTGATCTTTTTCATATCAAAAAGATCACAGGCATGTATTTGTACATACAGCTCACTCATCTCTAATCCAGGTCTCTAACTTGTTTTCAGGCTGGCAGAGTCTGAAATCTGCTTCTAATCTCCAGACTTCTCTCTATGCTTCATTTCTTCCAAAAATCTTTGCTAGAATAATTTTTCTGGAACTTTAACCTTATTGTCACAACTTAAAATCTTGAATGCAATAAACTCAGAGCATGCAACATGCTCCTTGGAGCACAGGGGAACTGATTCACTTTTATTTCTGTTTCTTCCTTCAGCTCCTTTCCTGGTTCTACACCCTTGGAAAAAAACATTTGCTACCTTTGATCAGAGGTAAGAAATGCAATCCATTTCTTTTTAATTTAAAAGTACTGTTTCCTTACTTCCAGTTTTCTGTTATCCCCACAGCTCATTCTTAGAAGTTTGCCATGATGCTAGGGATGGTGGAGTCTGAAATCTGAGAACAGGCCTGTCTTGGCAGCACTGCAAGACAGCAAGCATCAGTGTAGGAATGCCAATCACACAAGCTATTTTACATAGGGGGCTTCCTAAAAGCCTAGATTATTTTTTCTGTTTTCTATTTGCGGAACAGGTCAGACACAGGTACATTCAATATCCTAAATGAAATCTGCCCTTAGCTAAGGTCAAGCAGTCTTTCAGTCTCATCTCTATACTGAGAATCAACACAGGCATCAAGTCCAACTTAAACCTTCTGCACCAATGATCTTCACTAGTGTGCAGGCCCTTGGCACAAAGGCAAGATTTCATCATTAACAAAGTTAGCACATTGCAGTAATTGTTTCAAGAGATCACTTTTCTTTGGATTATCCTGGTGTGTAAACTTTAACAATCCTGGCTTGTGCTGATTATCTCTAGTCTTCTCCTCTCACATGCTTCACCTGGATAGCAGCCATCTGTTTTAACAATCACAGTATTTCAGACTGTGCCTGCTGAGATACAGAGGTGTATCTCAGCACTCAAGGGGAAGGCACTGAAATAAGGTTATCTTTCACTAAGCATGATGCACCAGGCACTTCATCTCACCTTGTCATCTTTTCATATTGCAGTCATATTTTAGCATATTGTGCTATATATTTTATACATGTATATGACGAAGAGTTTCTTCTAAGCGCAATCCAGCAGCAAATCTGTTGACTGGCCAAAAGGCACTGTTTATTTTACTGTTACTTCTGCTGATGGACACGAAATGCAGAGTTTGGGTTAACCTTGCATTTAGGTCAATAGATATTATAATGCATTGAAAGTGTTATGAAATGTATTATTTACTACTACAAGGGGTTGGGAATATAGTTAAAGAAAGTAAGAGGGGAAGGCAGTGGTTTCTCTTCAAGCTAGTTTACCCTTAGTTTTCTTGAAGCAATTTAGCCTTTGCCATTATTTAAATCTTCAGCCTCTAAAATGAAGCATTTCTCTCAGTCATGTGCTGTTCACAAGCATGTGATTTGGTCAACCATGCTGTACAGAATTGTTCTTGCATCTTTTTTTTGACCAAGCTGAACACTTCAAGCAGGCTATTACAAAACCTTTTATGACTGGGTTTTCAAATGGGTTTGAAGGGAACGAAAAGCCAGGTATCAGCTGACCTCCAACAAAAAGCAGTATAATTTTTCTTGTCCCTTTGGAAATGAAGGTGAATGGGGCCATACTAAGTCAATGGAGTAACGTTCATGGAAGCCTTCCACTTCCAAGCATTTATTGAGCAGCTTTGCTGTGCTATTCACAACTAATACAGGGCTCCCAAATATTACTAGGCAATACCATGCTTTCATTCATTCATATTTTCTAAAATATATTATTTAAGACTCACCCAGATCCTATAGAGATGAAAAATTGGACACAGTGGTGCAAAAGTTATTATATATAGCAGCCCAATTCATAAATAGGCCAGTATTCAAAACAGCTCAAATAAGAGATTTACAGTAGAGGGTTGTTTCAAGACTGAAGGTAAACACACTGTAGGATGAAGCTAAACAAGTTTTACTAAAAATTTAACAGAACAAAGCTGGTGAAAGGCCTGGATGTGGAAAAGTCTGCAAATACCTCCACTTATGAGAAAAGGAAACAACTTGCCATTCACACAGAGAGGTAACAGTGCCTATGTCTGCTGGCTGATACTGCATGACATTATGAAGTTGGCTGTCCATACATTTCACTTTGCATGGCGAAACCTTGATCTTGACCACAGTCTCTAGATGCTGCAGAGATAATGGCTAATACCTCTGAAAGGATTAGCAACAGGCTCATGATTTCTCCAATATAAAAATATTGCAGCATCCTATTCTAAGCCATGCAGCCTTATTTCTCACAAATGCTTTATATAATACTAGTTCAAAAGCTAGAAGTATTTCCCCACTTTCCAAGAGCTAATTAAACTCCTCTAGGACTGCAGAATATCTAATGCCAGAAAACAGGGAAGTGGCAACCATGGTGGTAAGAGGATCACACCAAATGTTGATGTAGTAAGATTCATACTTTACCCAATTTTTCAGCAGCTACACACAATCACTGCTTATGAATTCTTCACTCAGTGCAGGCAGTATGCATTTAGTCCAGTTCTTAGAGAACTCAAACCCTTATCTGTATGCAGACTGCTTTTGTTCTGAGCCTTTCTTCATTTTCTCCCTCTCTTCTTAATTAACAGAAAACAGTTATGAATATTAAAGGAGAAATTAACAGCAGTGTAAATAATTTCTGAGTGTTTGTAGATTCCGAATTTAGTTTTTAATTAACCCCCACTGGTTTCAAAAAGCTGTTTAAGAAAACGATATCCTTTCAAAATTTCCCTTGTGTTTAAAAAAGGAAGAAGAAATAAGGTAAGACTGTAAAATTGCAGTTTGGCGTTGCAGACACCACCATCACGTGAGGATGTTATTCTGACATTAGTTCTCCTCCACTTAGCCTGGTTTAGGACCTGGTTTCAATAGAACAACTCACATATTGCCTCCTTCCCTTAACAAACAAAATGTGGGGGGTCTGGCCAAATACTCTAACTATGATAACACAAGTCCACCTTCTACAGAATTAAAAGCATCCAACTCTGATTCCTATTGGATAAAACCAGAACACAGGAACTGGTCAACTTCAGAGGTCAGCTGAATCCCACATTGTAATCACTGACCACAGGTAATACAAATGCTTTCAAGGAAGATGCCAAAAGTGCTGATGTAGCCATTACAGAATTACTACCTTTTTATGGGTACATCCTTTTGTCACTCAAGTCCTATGGCCTTGGGGATTTTGTTTTAGTTTGTATAATTCTTCTCACAGTAAATATGTATGTCCTTGCTAGCCATTTAAACATCCAGTCTTTACAGTTGATCCGAGCAATCTATCGTCCTTCAACTCCTGTCAGCAATCAAGGTCACAGAGTAGGCTCTTTGGATTGAAGGAAAAGAAATTCCTCACCAGTTTTCTAATGGGCTTATTTTTCCAGTGTTTTGGCATTCACATAACCCAAAAGCACATGCCTTGAAGTGAATCACTACCACATACACAAGGCAAGCATCTGTATATCATACCAATAAGAGCAATTTATTTCTATTTTACACATCTTGAAAAGATAACCCCCCATCAATCTGTGGGCAGCAAGCCCTATTCAGTCAGCGAGAGTTCTGCATGTGAGACAGCTCAAAGACAGACACTCCAAGAAATCTAAGATTCCTCAGGAATCCTCAGGATCCTCTAAGATGCCTCAGGAAAGCTTTTAAACTGCACTTCCCAGAGCATGCAGTGGGGTAGATCGTCCTCTCCTTGGTGCATAACACTTATTAGCATTAATTTGAGTTGTCCATGTTCACTGGCAGGAGAACATGGCCTGGTGCTGCTAAAGGAGTCTCTTGGTTTCTCACCAACACCACTTATCCCCTCTGCTTCCTCACAGATCCATTGCACACACACATGCTAAAGAAATATCTCATGTACTACGCTTAGCCTAAAAGCTGCACAATGGGAAGAAATTTCTAATATGGCAACCAAAAAGGTACCTTTAGACCAAATGACAGATAGCAGTGGGCCATGTTGCCTCTGCAACAGCTGAGTGACAGTATACTGACAGAAAGAAGACACATAGGAAAAGATACTATGTTTGAAATACTATTGTTTAGATACACATTTTGGCTTCCTATTTGGAAAAATTACTTTTGAGGAAAAAAAAAAAAAAGACAACACTGCTGAGCCTATACAAGTGCTTCCTCCATCAGAAGTCATCAAACAACTGCATTCTTTGACCCACAATTAACATGTTTTATTAAAAGTAGAAAAAGACATTTGTTTTACCCCATCTCTTGCTTTTAATCTTTTTTCTTCGAGATTCCATTTTATCCTAGGAAGGTAGTTACACCAGTATTAAAACAGCGTGCACTTTAAGTGGATTAGCTGCACAACTGTCAACGCAGACCCACAAGTCAACAGAAACTACCGCTAAAAAGGAGGGTGGAAGCTGTCATTCACACATCTGAGGCCTCTGCCTCCACACCAGAAGCAACACACTTTAGAAAAGTCAGAAAGCAGCCAGGAGCTAAAAGGTAGTGCCCTATGCACAGCTGAGCATGCTGGAGTGGTTTTCCAGTGAAGGAACTGGAAGCAGAGTAAGAGCACAGGAGAACATTTAGGGAAGTACAATCAAAACTAAATTCCTATGAGGACAGCATCCAACGGTCAATACAAAACACTGTGGCAAGTGATCCCAGAGAATTGCTACCCACCCTGGATCTACCTCGCTGCTTGCATGAGGCAATGCTGCGAGCTTATTTCCTCACACCCAAACTGGAGAGGGGTGCAGGGGAACAGGCTCCCATGGAAATCTACCTCCACCCAACACCTGGGGTGCACCAGAGGGACCTTAGCCACCCCACCATAACAGAGGAGGAGACCAAGAGCTGGGGCCAGGCCTGGAAGAGGGCACCCTCTTCTCTCCATCCATCATGACATTTACCACCCTGACAGATGTCCACTATCAATGCATGAACACACCTTCTCTTATACTGAAAAGCTTCAGCACAGTGAAGTGGATCTCCTAAACAGAAGCACCACATAACCAGTTGGTGCATTTCTTTGCCATTTTCATTGGCATTCACTGACTGACAGCTACAGGTCTGGTTCAGGAAAGTAATGGCAGCAGCTCGAAAGGTGGGAGAGATCTGGAAGGCAGGCATATACATTGATTTGGCCTCATACACAAATTGCATCACCAGTGGCCTGACTCTGCAAACCTGACAGATTTGTGGATCCGTTTAATCCTGTGATAGACCTCATACCCACTCAGGAGTTGGACAGGCAGCAGGAATTTGGTGGCAGGTGCTCAGATGCAAGTACAGTAAGTCACCTTCCCACGCAAGCTGGTTTTCCTGCTAGCTAGGCTATTAGCAATCCTCAATCCCTACACATTAGAAGTTAATCCTGCCTCAGGCAGCATTAACTTACACATTAGCTCTTTAATGTAACTTCTGCAGTGCTAGAAAAGAGTCATCTGGTACAAATATTATCCCACATGAATCCACTCACTTCCCCAGTTGCTACATTCCCTATTCTCTTTTGAAAAGATCTTTTTTATGAAGCTTTATGTTGTGAGGCTGTAATTATCATGGCAACATCCCACAAAGGTGTTTTTATCCTCTGTGTGGTAACTTTGAGCCTGGTTTTGTGGTATCGCCAACAACACTCACTCAGTGGTGCACAGGGAGCGAGCGATGTGGCATACAGCCAAGGCTGCTGCCCACCAAACAGAAAAAACTTTGAATATTCTTACAACAAGCCCTCCATGCAGTTTGTTATTAGCAGTAGAGTAATTGTAAAGGTACTATGTATTTGTGAAAACATGCACAAATCAAAGCATCCTGAAATTCAGGACAAGTGATGATTTATTAAAAAATGCATACTAGATGCCTAATTTATAAACTATTTATAACCCAGCAAGGGAGCAGAAGCTGTACTGTTTTACTTTACAGACTCTCCATGCAAAAACTGTAAAACAAGTATTTTAAGAACAAGCTGGATTGATTTCCAACTTGTGTAAATCAAGCTAACTTCATTGACTCTAGTTTTATATGCACAAATTCTTCTGTGTTTATGAATAATAAATTATTTTTTTTCCCCCAGATAATCAGAATGAGATTACATATCTTTTGCTGTCCTAAAAAAAACCACAAAAAATATTGCATAAAGACAGTGACTCAAAATAGTTAAACCAACAGTCCTTTAAATTGCACATTTAGGTTAACGCTTACAGAAATATCACAGGAAAAAAAGCATTTATACAAATTAATGCAGGAAAGTCACTAGAATAAGAAAACCAAAATTGTTGTAAATAGGTTTCGGAAACTGTATCACAGGAAAGTCACTAATGAAATCCTTGGAGAGACTAGGCAATCTTCAGTGCAACAATTCAACTTCAGGTTCTCCCCCCCACTACTTCTTACATTTTCAGATGTTCCCCAAGGTGCCTGTGCTCTGAAAATACCTTTGTGGTAAGATAAGTTCAAATACAACTTAAAAGAAAATGTATTTTATGTCATTTTGATAGGGTGAGGTTGTCACCTTATTGTTTCAGCAGCTTCCCCGGCAGATCAGTTGGTAAAGAACCAAGCGGGTGTTAAGGTGAAACAAAGCTATCTAAGTCAAGCTGATAAAGCCTCTTGTGGTTAAAGCACCAGTTCCTTCTTTTTCGGTAAATGCCTCCCGATCCAGCCCTCCAGTTGTTGGAGGCTTGCAAAATCCTTTTTCCATGGAACCCGATCCCCACCTAAACAGAGCAAGCCCATCTGAGCCTTATTCCTGCAAAAAACTTGGCTTCTCACCCCCAAGGCCATTTCATGTGCCACTCCCCTTATATCAGAGCAAACAAAACCCAAACTGGAGATACCAGAGGAGAACATGGCCACCAGGCCACAGCACCAGGGCAAGATCCTTCCCACTATCACGTGTCCAACTGATCCATCAGTGTGGGTCTGAGTTACTTCACCAACTAGTTTGCCACCACTCCCTCAGCAGATCATTGCACTTCCTGATCAACCTAAAGGACAGGATTTCCCCTGTGCTTCTGTAGTTATTTCTTTTTTTAAGCTGCCTCATTATGAGCAGATAGGTTGATATTTCAACAGAGGATAACAGAATTAAGCACCTAGCGTAACTCTTAACCGTGATCTATGCACTGCTGAAAGGTAGCAGTATACCATACCATGACAAGTACAGTCCATCCATCGTACAAAGTGCTCATAGTCTGCATTATCACTGGGATAATCTACTGCGCTTTTAGTTTAAGAGTAATGCCATGTGTTGATGCCTTGCAATTTGATGGGATTTCCGTTCATTAGTAGTAATAAAAGAACCACTTTTTATTCATTAAATTATTCTAAGTGACAGAAAAAAACCTCCTTTCTTAAGCATATGCACAGCTGCATTTTTTTTCTCATGCAGTTGGGATCACCCCTCTCAGCACATTAATATTGTATTAGAGGATGTAGATCGCTTTTTCATTCTTAATTGGTACTTAAAAATTTCTCTCTAGTGAAAATACTGATTGATTTGGTGTTTAAATGAACTTGCTCATTGCAACTGCAAATATCCTGAATACTAAGTAGTTTAAAATAACTTGTCATAATAAAAAAATAGATGGACCATACCTAGAAAAACAGTGCTATTAAAATTAAAACTCTAGCTTCATAGCTATTTTGTAGTATCACTGAATAAATAACATTCTGAAGGAAATCTAGAACAAGCCTACCATAATCGTGCTCCATCTTTTTGCACTACCAGCTTTGATGGCTCAAAAATAATGAAACTGCTAGAGGAAGTGATCAGATTGTTACTGATAATAAAGTTATACTCATTATATTTACTTTTTCATTTCTGACTCTTTCCAGATTTCTTATTTGCAGTATTTCCCCTACATCCACAAGATCTAGTGTTCTAGGTTCATTTTTAAAAAAACAATTGTATAAAAAGGAAAGTGCAGGCTATTCTGACCTAATCGCATTATCCAAAATAAAAAGAAAGAAAAAAGTTTGGCAAGTTGGGTGCGTTTCCATTATTTTTATTTCTTTTTTTTTACCCTCAGCTGATAGCATTTGTTCATCAGCTATTACAAGTGTGCACGGTGGGTACTCTCAGGTGCTACAGCAACAAGGGTAACATGCACATGAAAGGTTCTCAAGGCTAGTGGGTGTGCAGAGCAAGGTTTTATTTTCCTCTTTAGCATGCCTCAGCTATCTTCACAACAGAAAAGGGATAGTAGCACACCTCAGCCAGGGGCTGCTGACATCGCTACACCAAGTAAGCTGCATAAAGCTTAACAGTGGTAGCAACACAGGAAAGCTACAACGAAACTAGAAAACCCCACGGCCAGCATCAGGTCTGGGTGAAGTGCACTGAGAAACAGCAACACGAACAGCCTCAAAGCAGAGCATTAGAAGGAATGTTCAAAAATCACCTGTGGGCAAGCTCCCCTGGCCGGTGGGGTGCTGAGCACTCTGCAGATGCTGGGGGCCGCAGGCAGGCAGAGGTGGTCAAAGCTGCCCAGATGAGTGCAGGAACCTCCAGGGCTGAACCCCGGACTCCTACCATGCTCTGGCCCCTCCTCTGAGCTCTTCCTCTTTCCTTCCCAGAGCCATGCTTAGCCTTACTGACCAAGACCAGCCACGGAGAAAGCCTAAGGACAATAGCTCAGGTGCCCAAGGAGGCTTGGAACCTGCCCACACCTCTTTATGGGCTGGGCAAGGAGCCCAGGCCAACCAGGGCAGCTCCCAGCACCCGCACCTGCCAACAGGCTGCGGTGAAAACTGCCTGCAGCTGGCTCCTGCACTCAGGTGCTTCCCTTAGCACCTCACCGTGCTCTGCTAGGGAGGTGAGGCCAGGGCAATACCTCCTCATCTAAATACTATGTATTAGCATAAAAGACAAAGCTTGTGATTTAATGTAGGTTCTCTGAAGACGAGAGTGAAAAGGTAAAAAGTAAGTTCATTAACATACTGCAGGCTTACGGTCCTTACTATGTGATCTCGTTCAATTTACCTTTCACATTCAGATTTATTAAATTTGCCCAGTAAAAGAATATGCAGTCTTTATTTAACAGCCCCTGAGATTTGTTATTTTTTTTTAATTTTGTGTGCTTTATTCAAAGTCTACTAAAACAGAAACAAATATATAGAACAGTTTACATTTTCTACTCATTAATTATTTTGTTCTCTCAGCATAAAATGCCTTTGAACAGTCTCTGACTTTCAGGCAATGCTGAGCCTGAAAACCCAGCTTTTTAAGTCAGCACCCAGAACTGAAGATTCTACTTTTGAAAGCATTAGGTTATGTGTTAATATTTCATTTTTATCTTCATTTTGCAGAAATGAATTTATTCTTCATGTGGCTCAGTGTTATACTTTGTTTTTTCATTCCTTGTTCTCCTCAGCAGCATTGTTGATTGTTTCATCAGGAGTGGTCACAACTCAGGAGAAGAGGGTTTAGGCAAGTCAATTAACATTGCTGTAGAGCAGAGCCCAGGAGAGGAATGGACATACGGCATGCGATGATGTGCAATTTACTATTTTTTAATTTCTTAGTAAGTAGAGTGAGCTAGAGGACATTCTTGGTCACATTAAGATGAAAGACCAACTACAGAGCTTTACTAATCTGGCCTCACTTAAAATTCATAGATGTTTTACATGTCAAGTAACCTAACGTCCTGAAAATTTACAGAAAGGAGATTTAAAAAATGGGATTCTTTTGCTATACCAAATATTTGCTTTCATTATACATTCATTAGACTGGGAGAAGTGCTGGAGGGCAGAATTTGGGCTGTTTAATGTTTATTAAAAAAATCCTTTGTTAGACACAAAAATGTCCTAATAGGTCATCAAATTCATATCATTGTGCCACTACAACCTGACCCATGTTTATTTCCTCATATGCTTCTAATCAATTTTTATAGCTGCTCTAGAGTAGTCAATTAAGAGTTCTATTAATAGCAATGAATCCACAGCTCCAGCAACCTGGAAATATCTGCCAGGACTTTCTTGCTGAATTTTATTTTTCACTGTGAAGAGAAGTGCACTCCCAAACACAGGCTTTATGGGGCACTGGCACAGGTCAGCATACTGTGCTGCGGTCATTTGTAGGTCATTTGTGAACCAGCATGTTACCCTTCTGGCCATTTGTGCCCAGACTTAACAGGTCTCCCATGGCTCTATCTTGCCATGAGGAGTCAAAACAAAGCACCCACAGACTTAGCAATTCCCCCCAAGTCCTGGGTAGAGAAAACAGGATAAAGTGTAGGAGCAGTCAACCTCCATTTGAACACCTTTTATTTTATTTCAGTTACCAATAAAACCAGAATCCAGGAAGGGAACAAGTACAGACGAAGCCACACACATGCAAGTTTGGCTCAGAGCAGTCTGAGGACCTTGCACCTTTTAACAAGCTGCAGTAAAAGGTTTCCACAGCTTCCTTAGCAGGTGTGCCCGGTGAGTGGAAGCACAGCAAAGCAAGCAGGGCTTATACACAGTAGGTGTACTGCAGGCCGTTGGCAACATGGAATATTTTCCCATTTTTCCACGGATTTAAGCTCCTCTAACTTGAATTGCATTCATTCCACTCAGTGCCTTTTTCAGTCCATATAGGCACTATTGAGCCTTTTCTTCCAGTATAGTTTTTTTTTTAACCAGCAAGCCGATCTCACTGTTTACATACGCACTCTTCCTCACAGTTCTAACAAAGAGAAAAAAATCCAGTTTTTGACCTTCCTGGCTTCCTTATGCTCCCTTTCTCCTTATGAAATTGCCCCTTCTCAGGAGTTAGCAAGGAAGGCCGCCCATTGATCAACAAGCCGCAACAGCAACAGCAAGATAGGACATGACAGTGGTTCTGGCAGCTGGAATGAAAAATGAATGTCTGTCTCTAGCTGGCCAATTCAAAACCAGGTTAACAGTACCTGAAATTCATCACTATCTAATGTCTTTGTGAGATGAGACTGATGTCAGTTTAATTTAATAGGCCAGGCTGAAAAATGCGACAGTTCAATAATTGATTAATGAGTGGTTTAAACATCACTGCCTCAGGGGTGGTAACATCCACCAAAGAGTGGGGACGATGACTGGGGCAGTAACGACATTAGCTGCCTCATTTTAGTCCAGCCTCCAAGCCTGCCAGACACCCCAGCCTGTACCCACGCTGCTGCAGAAGCGGGCAGACAGGCCCATGACTGAACACACCTCGGAAATAAAAGCATGCCCTACATTACCCGTTAGGAGAGCAAAGGGGGGAAACTGGTGCTGTAGGTGTCTGTACTGTAAATCCTGCTGGGAATAAACCAAGGACTGCAAGGTACAGAGCTGTCAACCAGGTGCTTTCTGCAAGGACTGAAACTCACTGAATAAATAAAGGGAGAAAAGGGAGATGAGAGTCCTCTTATCTCTTTCAGTGATGTTCTTGCTGACTCTCCTCATTCAGGCTAAGTGCAGTTCTCTTTCCTTATCAGATACCTGTAACAGCAGTCACCCCGTGCCACTGTTTTCTCTTCCTGCTCTTTCACCCCACAGTCTCCTTTTCTTTCATAGTATGTAGAGATACGCCATCTTTTCCAAAGTGTTTCCTAGTTAATGCTAAGAAGCCTCCAATGACTCCATAATGTATTCTTCAACAGTCACACTGAGATTATGGCTGCCCTACCCTTGTATCTTTATAGATTATTAGTAAACCACTTACTTATGGGAAAGAAGTAATTATTTTGATCGCCATCTTTTATTTTCAGGCTCTGAATGCTTGCACAATACTTTTCTGTTTTTCATGCAAATTGTAAATGTAGGCACGATAAACTGCACTTCTTTACGTTATCAACATGAAAGACACATTCACTTTTAACACGTTTTAATTAAGACTTAATTCATTGAATCCAGATGTTACCAGAAACCAGCTGTTATTTGGATAAATACTGCATCGTTTATAGTGCTTCTTAATATATTTGGTTGGGACAGAAAAGCAAAGCAACTCCTCACTTGACATAGAAGAATAGCCCAAGCTGAGTGTTGAGAGCTCTTAGCAATCTAGGAGTTACCACGGCAAACTTCCACCTTTGGAAAGCATGTATTTTAGATGGAAAGGGGGAAGAAGCTTCAGGAATGTTACTGTACTAGATGTTTACCCCTTCCGAGGCCTCAGTTAACCCAAATAGGGGACAAACCCAAGAAGAGGGTGCTACCTTCAACTTACTTCCAGCAAAGCCATACTCTCATGCAAATTCTGGTCCTTCTTCCAAGAAAGTCCTTCCTGCCGCACCAGTTCCTCTGTACCACACAGCAGCTGCTTGCAGAGCTCTGGCCACAAGCAGCTGCCTGGTCCAGAGCACCTTGCAGCATTCTGTTGGGATGTCAAGGATCACACCTTAACCTATCATTGCTATTGCCATCAAAATAATTAAAATAGCACTTTTTTTATTTAATCTTCAGAGGACCTAAACATTTCTTACACTATGAATATAAGACTAATGTAAGTGGAAGAGAGTCAGAGAGCAGAAGTGGAAGAAATTCATAAGCTTATTTCTGCTTTTTTTATGAAAGTAGTAGAACAAAAGTGATCAGACTTGGACATTCCTGAAGCCTATAGGTCCAATGTTTTCAAGACAACATTAAGTATAAAAATGATCCATAACCATTATAAAAAAAATATTCTCTTTTTAAATAGGCCTGGGCATTATCTCAGTTGCTTTCTTCCTGGAAACAAAGCTGGGGTTAGACACAAATACGGATGAAGCTTTAACAGCCAGACAACACATAAACAGTAGTCATTCATTAAGCCCTCTGACTGCAATGAACCAAAGTGTGCCACATATGGACTACTAAACAGAAACTTCTAAATATACAAATCAAGAATCTCTGCTGGAAACAACCAAGAAACCACACAATAGGTGTAGCTGCAAAAAATTAACTGGCTTGCTTCACAAAGCAGGAGTTGAACAGTGTTGCCCTTTTAATTTTTGTCATGCTATATGACAAACAATTAGGACATACCTGCACACCCATAAATGAGGAGCTGCTATACCTAGACTTTTACTTGCTGCCATAATTGAGACATCGTATTTTAAAGCTACTGCGGTTCCACAACCATTACCATGATTTTACTGGCCTCAGTGCTTACATTACAACAGTGTCTTAGGTTCAAGCCAGCTCAGGTTGCAACAAGCGCTCTGTAAACCCTCAGAAAATGACAGTTCCTGCTCCCCAGAGCTCAGTGGAAGGCTAGCTAGGCAACGCCAGGAGTTTCTATGGCTTTTAGGTTCCAGTGACCTACTGCTCCTTTTAAACTTGCTGGGCAACGGCTTGATCCTCTTCTGCCCTGAAATTCCTATCATGTGGTGATCCACACTCTCTTTAAACTGTAAGGGACAGATCCTCACCCCATGTAAACCATCAGCATTTCACTGAAGTCCTTGGTGTAAACTATCAGCACACCAAGGTCAGGATTTGCCTTTAGCCATCTTGTCTCTCAGATACGCTGAACACAGAAGGCATTTCTATACCTGTAAATAAAAATATTCATACTTGAAAATACTGTCAAGAGCAGTATGAGATTAGTCTGCCCTCCTACATGTACACACTGCTTACCCTCTGAGCAAAGTAATGATCCAGCAACTGTGGTTACAGAAGATCTCCAGATTAAATACTGCCAGGTAGGAAGTGCAGATTAAGAAAGTTTTCAGGGTACTTCTCTTCCTCCTTCACGAGTACGTATATATCACTCAGCACTGCTAAGGACTAAGAAAATAAAACACCCGTAGAGACTTAAACTTCAATTTACCTGCAAGGCCAGTTCTTTCCCGTAGCAACTAAGTACTTTCTTCACTGTAGTACACACCCAGAGGTCTACTCAGTCAACAAGGACCGTTTTTTGGTGCATATGATGTCATGCCTCTCCCCTCTCTCTCAAATGAATTTATACACTAAAATTAATTGCAATAATACTTTTGCTGACACTGACAATAGAGGAAATACCCTTCAGACAAGAACAGAACTAAAAAAGAAATCCAAATGAAAAACACCACAAGAAAATTTTAAAATTTCAGATTATTTTACAAAGCCAAAGGAAATATGGCCAGTATAATCACACAGCCATTCTGTAAAGGAAGTATTTCCTGGTATCTTGGCCCCTTGTCAATGGCCCCATCTTGTGTCCCAGTTATTTTTAAAGCAGGCTTTGCACAGTAAATAAGAATGGAGGTGGAGAAGAGAAGGAAAAAAAAAACCACCAGTCTCCTCTTAGGAAAATAAGACTTAATTAAAAAGTCTGCCATTGCTTTGCACTTAATTAGGGATAACACAGCTGTTAATAAGTTTCTGATTGATAGTAAACCTGATGTCTGCACAGAAAACTACTTACTTGGTTCAAAGATGCTGATAGTTCCATACAGAAAAAAGATTCTGTTTTGTAATTGTGCATAATGTTAATATTTGAAACATCCTTAAGGGTGATTGTACCTATTAAAATTTCATATGTGAAACGAGAAATAAATGAATTGGTGTTGCATTTTTAAAGGATCAGATTACTGTTGATTAAAGCTTTGTCTACACTTGAAATTTCCCAGTAGAACAGCTCTACTGGTGGTTGCAATAATAGGAGGACAAGCAGAGATAGGCTGCCAGCAACTGCTGTTTAAATCACAATGTCATACAGACCTGATCTGTAACGGGTTAGACGAGACTGTCATTATAACGTGGCTGTAGCAGTTAATACTGCCAACCTAACTATGTTACTGAGTGTGTAACAAGAAAAAATGGAACAAAAAGCCAGTACAGATGCAATCGGAAAGTTGGTGTTTGTCAGTAAGGCTGAGATACAGATCAGATTATTTATCCACAACATGGTAATGTGAATGCTACCATGAATTCTCACTCCACCTGAGAAGTTAAATAATCAAGCAACATAAGTGAAGGGGAAGATGAAGTGGAAGGACAGAGCAATAGAGGGAAAGATGAGTTAAATGATTTTGAAGTAGAGGAAGGAAGCATTTGAGGATGGTAAACTTCATAGAAATAGGAGGGAAGAGAAACAGGTCTCTAGAGGAAAAGGAGAAATAAGAAATTCCCACGCAATCTACTTTTAATTTTTCAATAGTGCTCCTCCATGTAGCAAATACAGTGAAGAGACTAAAGTAAGCTCTGAGGGTTGAAAGGGAAACATGGAGAAAAGCCACATCAAAAGGCACGACAAGAAAGAGATTTGTGGAAGAAGAAAAGAAATCTTTTGACAAATGAAAAAAATCAACAGAGAAAATGTAGGTATTGAAAAGGAGTGAAAAAAAGGCATAAAGAAAAAAGAGGATAAGGAAGAAAAAGGAAAAACGTTTGGAGCATATTGTAAGAGCTCTGTTTTGTTTGACAAGAGTTTTAACACTAGGAGTCACACACATAATGAAAGCTTCTTCTCCAGCCTTTGGGTAGATGATGTTCTACTCTTCTGCAATTCCAACACAAGCTCAACCGCTCCTATCCACAAACATTCTGGCATCACCACCTTCAGGACACATTCCTAATTCCTCACTCCCTTCTTTCTCTGATAAAACTCCGTGTTGGGCAGGAGGCAGGTTACAAGCCATGGATCTGACAGGCTGCTGCCCTCTTCCATGTGAGCCCCACAGCCCTCCACTGTACATCATCAAAATCCACTGATATATTGGGACAACACTGGACATATGTGACACACGGGGCAACACAGGGCATCCATGTGGTCTGTGGCAAAAAGCATGAGGAGTCGTGGAAGCAGAAACGTACGTAGGCGAAACAGAACAATGTACAAAATAAATCCAGGAATGTAAAGGAAAGTCAAACGGGTGATATCAAAGTCAAGTCTGTTGAGAAGCCAGCCACAAAATGTGTGCTTTAACCAAAATATCTAAAGATCGACAGCTGGGAAATAATTTAATATCTCAGGATAGGGGAATGCAACCAAGACAAGTAAATAGCTCACTCTTTAAAGGTAAATTATGCTTATTGTGCTCTGCCAGTGCTGTAAAAATGACATAACCCTTTGATGTGAAGCAGTGCATTTTCGAGCTTCCTTGGTTCAAAAGAGTAGGGGTGGTAGAAAACGGCAGCATGTCTGCTGGGCTTCTGGAAGTTTTATCTGTGTTACAAAAAAGTGCACCTGGTAACAGAATACCAGCACCCTCAATACCGTGCCCTGTCAGGGAGAGGAGTTTACTGCTGAGCAGCTGTGGTGATGGGGTAGGACTGCCATGAGCTTGGCTAATGATGCAGCCACTGTTTTAATAGTAAGTCCAGACATGCCCTTCAAGCGACTGTCTCACTAAATGAAAAGAATGAGCGGTGTCGGTTAATAGTCGAGGAGATAGTTATTCAGGCCACAGTCTGACCTAACATTCTGGTGTCACAAGAAGCAGAAAGCAGTCTGGACTTTGTAAAAGATTTGAACCACATCAAATAAAAACAGTGTGACTATTAGGGCTTGTATGTGAAGTAGACTTCACTACTGTGTGAGCACACAACAAAAAGAGAAAGAAAGGACAACTTCCTGTTTAAAGTGAAAATCTTGCTGAAGTCTGTCTCAAAAGTATAGAAATCTGACTTTCTTACGGTCACCACATTTGGTGGAATACACCTTTTGTGCTCAGCTCCTCAATAGACTTGACTTTGATTTGAAAAACAGAAACTAGAAGATTAATTCTCCCAAAAAGGTGCCTGATTATATATTCTTCATTGAGAATGAGAGTGATATATTACCCTTCTAATATTATATGGTCAAAAAGCTCTTACTTCGTTTACTGTAAATCAGATCTCTCCAAGTTTTCACCTATGTACAGAGAAAGATTTTGGCCCTCTAATAGGAATAATTCAAGCCTCAATGAAGTCAAGGTTGTAATGGCTGTAAGAGGAATTTTAAGATTATTGTGGAGATCAGAAGATATTTAAGTAGGTGATGTCTCCTCAGACTGATATTCTCAGCATAATTTCTTGAATAAGCCATAACACAGAATGTACATATATTTAAGGAAATGTTTTCAACCAGCCAGGAGCGTGTATATCTTGCTCACACCATGTACCACAACGCCAGTCTATGGGAAAGACCTGTCCTTAGAGAGTGGCTTTGTCTTTGGAACAGTAAATCACATTGCAATTTACACATATGTATAATAAACCTAAGCTTAATGGTAGCTCATCCTTTTGAAAATGAAGATTAATTAACTTGTAAAGGCCATTACTCTAACACCTGTTTTATTTAAAGAATTTAATCAACACACCAGAAATTCAGTAGTGAGAACCATAGCAATTCCATTGTACTTAAAAATACATTTCCTATTCATCAAGCTTAAAATAAGTTCTGTTTAAAAATAAGCAATTGACGGCAACCTAAAATAGCAGTAACAAATTCCATAGACTGGAGCACTTCTGCTGTAATGCCTCAGGCAAATTTATAAGCAATTTCTCAGAATATTCTCAGGGTGTAAAGCATCCAGTGCTTGGGAATCCCTATTACAGATTCTGGCCTCATTTTTTTGCCCCTAAACATTTGTGATAAAAGGAAAGAAAGTAAATGTAAGTAAAACACAGCAAAATGGATTTGTGAAAGCCAGCTGCCTACCTGGCATGGTGCTTATTAGTATAGAACAGGTAAATCACATACATTTTTAGACAATTCTATAATTTGTACTCTGACAAAAATACTCTCAGTGGATGTCCTCTTAGAGGTTAGGAGTTCACACTGCTGTTAGATTTTCTTCAGTGCTAAAGGAAAGCTAAAGCTTTCTGATTAAAGGGTTCAGGAGACTAGAGGCAAACACTTCAGGATAGATTTATCCATCTTTATACGGTCTGCTCATTCTGACACAAGTAATAGTTGTTTACTCTTAAGCTGTTTGGAGTTGATGGTTGCCCTATGATTTCTTTTTGGTTCTGAATGCAACAGCAGAAGTCAGTAGGCTTTTATTTCCTGGTTCACTGGTGGAAGGCACCAAGGACTTGTCCAATTCTCCCTTTTTTTCCTGGCAATCCTGATTCCACTTTGAATTTGATACTGGAGATCCTGACCTACCTGCAGGGGACTACATTTTAAAAAATAAAAATAATGACCACAACTTTATAAACACACTAAAAAGGTGGGAAGAACACCAATATGAGCAAAGTGGTGCAACAGAGAAGAATTACAAAATACTATTCTAGTGTAACTGTACCATACTGTATAACATATATTGTGATATATAATAAGATCATACAGAAATGATAATTTTTTATCTCTCCTACAGTACACAGAGACAAGTTTCATACCTGTACATTTTAAATCCAATCTTTCTGAGACAGAACTTTCTTGCTTTAACAACTGTATATGACTATTTTCTTGACTTTAATCTTCACTAACTAGTTTCTGAGTCAAAATTACACATATTAACTCATCACAGTATTCAAACACAGTTTAAAATGGTATCTTCATATTATAAAAATGAGAGATGAAGAATTGTATCTTCATCTCTCATAAAAATGATGCTCTTTGGTATCTCTTTGGTGTGTTTCATGGTTAAAATTCAGCCAAGATAGTATCAATGGTCTTCACTAGACAAAGTCCAACTTTTACTCGAAGATTTATCTCTGCAAAAAACAAGACAAAGTTAGCTAGCAGCTATTCCTTGGTACATGTCTTTAATTGCTAAGAATCAGTGATTTTAGTAGTAATAACAACAATTATACCTACTGAAAAGCTAAGCCTTTTTACTTCAGTACAATGAGAATCTCTTGACTTTCAAAGATATACTTCTCTAAACCCTCCTGCTAACACAAATAATATTCAGTACTAGCAGATGAAGTAGTCCAATACTTTTAAAGCTTAAAATCACACTCCTAAATACACAGGATGACCAAGTATCTAAACCCTGGTCATCTCAAAGGGCAATACTGGTTCCTCTGCATTGTGTTTCCTATCTGGATGCAAAATAGTATTTTACCAGGGAAACATGAAACAGCCAGTTTTTAATTACATGTTACTTTATCTCTCAATTTAAACAAACTTTCAATAAAATGTTAGCGAGGGTGCTCAAAAAGGTACTCACAACACTGTAGGTCTTGAGGGCTGTATTCTCATTCCCAAGAGTCACCTTTGATAAGACAGGTGTGCTACTTTTTTTCTTGCCAGTCCATGAAAAAAGAATGAAGGAGCTGAAGCAATCTGCTGATATGCTTTGGAGGCTTAAAAAGGCTCTAGAGAACTGGCATCAGTGAAACGATCCTGAACATGGCTCTATTTGGGGGAAAAGAGTGGTCCAGATAAGTGACAACATCTGTATGTTTATCAGCAGTAAAATTCTTACGCAGCTAAACTGGAAATGTTCTGTGTACACTTTTACCCCTGGGTGAAGCCATATTTCTTTTCCCTTGCAGAACACAGAGAAAGAGGCTTCAGAAAATAAGAAAAAAAAGAAAGGGGGGGTGGGTGGGATGGGGGTGTTGCATGTGTAAAATGACACACTTGGGGAAAATAATTCAGAGCAGGTCTACATGATGGTTAAAAACTGGCAGTTACAGTCACAATTGAGGGAAGCTACTTGGAGCCACCACTGAGGGCTGCCTGGTGGCAGTGGCTGGAGAAGCAGTGGTATCCAGAAAGCCAAATACATCTGGCCTTGCTGAGATGGTATTGAGAATATCACAATATACCCCATCTTCCTAATACATAAAACCTTGGTGCCTCTGCATCTTTAGCAAGGTACAGTTCTGGTCTCCACATCTCAAGGAGGACATAGAGGAATCAGAAAAGGTACAAAGAATGGCAATTAAAATAATCAAAGTGATAGAGCATGAGAGTGTACATGAGAAGAGATTAAAAAGTCTGGGGCTCTTCAGTTTGGTGAGAAGGTGACTGAGGAGGGATACGACAGAGATCCTAATAATAAATGTGAGCTGTTCATCCCATGCTGTAATTCCAGAAATAAGGGCTATTTGATGAACAGAGTAGGAGATCCGTTTAAAACAGAAAAAACATTGTTTCTTTACTCGGTAAAGAGTGCATGCCTGCATCTCGCAGCCGTGGGCAGCTGCAGAGGCAGATGGTGTCGGCGTATTCAAAAAGGAATCAGACATATTCACTGACAACAGGTCCATAATGAATACTAAAAAGATTATGTTGGGATGTATCTTCTAACAACCGTAAGGACAATTCTGGATGCCAGGGCACTACGTGGGAGGAAATGTCCAGGCTTGGTACCACATGGGAGACAACAGCCAGGCTTGTATATTCTCCCGAGATAACGTTTCCTGCTGTCACTGTCAGCGAGAGTACTGAGCTAGATGATCTCACCCAGTAAGTCATTTCTCACTTTCTAGGGTTTTGTCTATTTTGCTGTGACTTCCTGTTCAGTTGAATGGGAAGGAAACAGGTCCCCTGGGGAGGCATCCCATGTAAGTCCGCCAGGGATGGTGATCAACGACCAGCTTAGTAGCAGGAGCAGTCACCTCCATACAGCAGTGCTGCATATTGGGTATGGAATATTGAAGGAGTTTTTGTCCCTATCGGTACTTAAAATACTTATGCCAAGTCTGTCTTTTGTCTTGTGTGGGAAAGAAGGAGGAGGAAGAGAAAGGAAATATAAGCAAATTCCAACACAGGCATTGCCACAAATAATTTGTGCGTACGTGGTCCATACAATGGAATCCAAACCACAGCATTTGTCCTCTGTCTGTGGAAGAAGTGCTAGTATTCTTTGAGTGATAGTGATGAATGAGGTGAAAGGAGATACAAGATGATAAATGAAAGAAAAGTCCCGCCTGAGAAAGGAGCTGTCTGTAAGCAGCATGCTCAGAAAGACAAGGAATCTGAAGTCTCCTGCAGCTCAAACTCCGTGCCTAGGCTACAGCAAAAAAGAGCAGCAGCATGACCATCACCACTTCTGCTGCCTCAGGGCCCGTTTCGGAGAAAGAGCAGTTTTCATTGTTTTATATAAAACCTAAGCTATGACACTCCAGAAACACTCCCTGACCTAGCTTTTCAACAGGGGCTGGGCCAGAGCATTTCCAGGCAAGCTCAGCAAAGTTGTTTGTGCCCATGGAGCCTGGAAGTAAGGATGACAGTTTCCACATCTCCAGTTAGGGTGGCATGAAGCAGAACTTCTAGAACTTTGATTCTGGCATATAAAGTATATTTAAATCCTTTTTTTGTGTATAGACCCCTTTTAATTCACACAAGAATATTCAGCTGTAATAAATATGCATTATTACTCCCTATCAAGAGCTCGTTCTTTGCTTAAGTAGCCTCTTTGAAAGCAGAAACCACCCGATGTAACAACGCTTTCAGGCTGTGGCACAGCAAGGTACCTTGTGACTGACAAATCTGTGAGCCTCAGAGGTCATGGCTGAGGCAGAGTCCTCAGCGTTTGCATTAGAGTTTTTCCCTGATTAAACAAAAGGATCAAGAGAGGCACAACGAAAGGAAATTCAGTATCTTGGGCAATCCTCCAAAGAAATCAAAAGACTACCCAACATGTTAATCTTTGGACTTCATTATTAATTGGGGGTTTATATGTTTGTTGTTTATGAACAATTATTTCCCCTTTTCTCCCCCGCTCCCCCCTCCTTCCCCCCAGAGCCAGTGTCACAAGATGGCTACTTAGATTAGCTAGAGTGCGCATATACAAAAAATCAGCTGTTTTGTGAAGAATTCCTTTTCAGTGCCCCTAAATATTGCTGTCTTAAGATCCCATGGTTTTCTGCCACGTTCCTCCTGCTCTCTCCCATCCCGTGTGTACACATAGCCCCTACACCTGAAGAGAACAAACAGGAGACATTACCTGTTATGGACTTGGTATCTCAGTCAAAATGTTTTCTTACAGTGCACAGTACTTACATGACAACTGTGCATGGCGAGTTCACCTTATATCCTAGTATTTATTTCTGTTCTTACACTAAAATGTTTGAGCAGACATCTGCAATTTCTCCCTGCAGTAGGTCACACTGCACATTTCCTAAATCACTCTCCATTCTACTTGTCATTTACCTTGTTGCATTTTACAACAAAGTAGACCTTACCTGGCCTGCTGTTGTGGAGGGTTTGTTGCCCCCTTTCTCTCTTTCAATTTCTGCACCAGGTTCTATGTTATTGTTACTGGCAGAGCTTTCTTGTGCTTCGCTGGTTTCAGCCTGCTGGCAGGCAGTAGCAGGGTTACTTGATTCTTGTTACGTATTGCATTCCTCACCAATGTCTAGATTATTTTTCCATTCCCTCATTAACTCCAAGGCGTGGTCTCCAGACAACATGAGTTTCACCCTAGACATGACAGTAAATTTTATTAACATTTGACATCAAATCTAGGACCTATTACTAAAAACATGACAGCAAGGTAATAGCCCTGTTTGGTTTAAGCCCAGCAGTTCAATCCACAGTCACATTGAGAAAAAAAGTTTTTCCAAATGCCGGTCATCTCTTTTGCAAGCACAAACCTGCGAGTACTACTACTACTACTGTTCTTTTTACCACAGTCAGGAAGGAAGCAGATGACCTTTTCCTCCAGAACTCCTTCAATTATGGATCTCAAAAATTTGCAAAGGAATTTTAGCTTTTTCTACAAAAGTAACAACAAGAAACCCCAAAGAGTTGGAGAATGGCTCTGAGATTTTCCACTGCCTGTGCTTCTCCCTGTGTCTGTATCCATCAGTATTTCTTTACGTTACTGAGCAAACAAACATGCCTATCCAGCACTCCTGTTTTACTCAGCCTATCTGGAATGGGTAGTGCAACGATCTATGGGTCCAGAAGGAACAGTTTTCCTTAAACTGCTCAAGCTCCTGTCTTCTCAGCTCACACCGAATGATTTGAAATAATTTTGATTTGACTCCTTTGGCCATTTGGTAAAGCTGACAATTGTGTATCTGAAAGCTTGGCGAGAAAGGCAAGCGCGTACTGTATGCAAATTTTATACACGACTCTGAAAACTAGAGTTGTCCTGTTGCTTATTTGTCAGGGATAATATTTTGCATTAATAATTGCTACCAATCTCCTGATGCTCTTAGAGCACTTCACTAACAGCAGAGATACTTTTTTCTAACATTAATTAACGATAGATAGTTACTAGGTAGTTTTTTATCTGCACTGTATAGACTGGTAAACTGCAACACAGAAAATATGATCATAATGGTGTTTTCTGAGGTCACACAGTGGATCCAACAGAGGAAAGAGGTAACAGACAAGACTCTTTTGTTTGAAAGCTCTTTACCCCCATCTTATTAGACTAGCAATTCTTACTTCAAACTCCTAGGTTTTTTTCTTTACTTGACTGGTATTTAGAAAGTATTTCCTTTGAAGTAGCTACCTACATACACATACGTACCAAGTGATCAAGGCATAAACACTCATCCCCATCAGAAAGGTAAGTCTCGATTTTGCAAAACAACCTCATCTGTTGCAGATGCATATTTACACCTGCAGTTACGACGGCTGTGGGCATAACCGATGACACGTGTTGTAACTACCTCTTTGGCATGAACAGTTATGTAGTTAAATATGCAGCTTGCAGTGAATTGCACCCAAAAAATCAGAGGCTGATTTTAGGGGTTTTTAAAAGATCTAGGCCTTGCAGAGTGCCAGATAATTGTATACCACATAAAAGAGAAGGGGGAGTTTATTTCCTGACAGTTTTTAAGAAAATAGGACCATTTAAGTTAATTATCTGTGCTGGCTCATTTGAACACCTGTTGGGTTTAATTCACTAGCACCTGGTGCCAACTGCGGGTGAAAGGAGGGGAGGTGTACTAACTGACAGACTATGTTGTTCCCATTTCTTTTGTTTCCATTTCAACTTTTTTTCTGCTCAGTTTTAAGGAAGCAAACTGTAGCAGGGTTCAAGGCAAAAATGCAGAGATACCCAACTTCTTATGGAAATACAATAAAGTATTTTGTCCATGAACACATCTAACATACAGAATTTCAAGCCTGATGAGCACCTTTATTCTGTTAATCTCAACGGCACATACAGCACTTTAAAACCACAAGGCTGAAGTGATCATTTTCAAGAGCTGTTCGAAGCCTTAGTCTGGAGTATTTTAGACTTAGATTTTAGGAGACAAAACCTCAGTACTGAGGGGGAAAAAAAGATTTCAGTTAACAGCAGTAAACTGAGAGCAGGAAACAGTTCTGTTAAATTCTTGATTCATTATCAGACATTCAGAATCCAATAAGCATTCCACTGAAACAATTAAAACGTTTAAAACGTTATACAGTAAACAGAAGAACCTTCAAACTAGGTATGATACAAAGTAAAATAGAAGAACAGGATGTCTGGAAATACTAAAAATGCTTCTGATACCATGGGGACAGTTGACAGAGCCAGAGAAAAGCACTGATACATAAAGGTCTTAGAGTTTAAATCCGAAACCAATTGTAACTACACAAAGCAAAAAGGAGCAACTGTCTTGCCTGGTTTCTTGATTTTTCTATACAGAAGAAAGCTAGAAACAACGCTTTTGATTTAGATCAGAGAAATCTTGAGTGCCACCATCAATTAAAAAAGGAGACCGATCCAAAGAAATGGAAAATCTAAACATGAGGTAACTAAGATGGGTAACTAAACATGAGGTAACTAAATTTACACAGACAGTGACAAACCCACAAGTAATTAGGCAACATAAACAAAAGGGAACTTGTGTATTAGAAAAATATCACAGAGTGCAACTGCTACTTATTCTCCTGAGCTATGACAGCAGAATGCGTTCTTTTGCTGGTAGCAAAGGTGTTGAAGGGGTTTCAGGTTCCGTATTTGGTGCAGAGTGAAGGCATATGTGTATTAAATGCACTTGTGTAGTATGTATCTTGGCCCTTATCGTTCCTGTCAAATGCCTGCTCTGCAGAATCACAAAAAGTGACCCTCTCGCGAGCCATCCAACCCAAATGTCATCGCTTCAGTCAAGGGAAGAAAAAGCAATGCCGTGCTGTCCCCCAGCGCAAGCCTTTGCCTCTAGGCAAGTTTATGCTGTGCATCAAGCCCAGGTCTCCTGCATCTTCAGGAAGTAGTCTGATCGCTAGGCCACCACACAAAAGGTTTTATCTCTGCCAGTTACTAAGAGCAAGCCATGATTTTTACTGCTTTCTGTCAGGAAGCTGTCTGGTTTGGCTGTAACTCAGCTCAGACCTCCCTCCCTTGGCATTGCTGGGCAGTTTGAGGTGCACAAAAAGATGCAACTCCAGATAGCTGAGAAAATTTAAGATGGGAGAGTGAGAGGCCGCTTTGTTAAAGCAAGAGCTCTAAGCAGATTTCTCAGAATCATTATGCAGCTTAGGCATCTCAGTCCTTCATTGCATCTAATTTTTCAGGTCCTCAGATAACTTTGGAAACATACTTAAATAATTTGCATAACAGGAACGCACCTACGTGCTGTTTACTGTAAGTCAGGCATGAGAGGATTTGGGCTTTAGGCATTTTGTTTGCTTCTAAAAGTCAATCTGCTCCCAAAAGGAACAAGAAAGCTCACTCAGTGATCACATACATTTTCTATTTAGGGCCTTGATTTACTCTTCAGTCAAGCACTCTCATAACTGTAAATTTCATCAAAAATCACAGCAATAACAGAGGATTCTAAACCAGAGCTCACCTTCAATGTGCTCAAAAGCTCTTCCAAGAAAAACTAAAATCAGAAGTGGAGAAGAAAGGAGAAAAAGACCAAACCCACTACCTGAAAGGAAACACCACCTTCCATTAAATCAGATCTAAGAAAATATCAAATTCTTCTAGTGGGAAGTGAAGAAAATGAGGTAGAGTATTCTTACAGTGAAACTGTATCACAATCTATACAATACATTATGAGGTTTAAAAAAATGGAATACAGCATACCTTAAAAATCATGCTTAAGGTAACTGGAAATTACAATATCAAACCAAAATATGTGTATCCATAAAACTATTTATTGCAAAATTCGATTTGCCCTGTATTTTTTGAATATTTTACTCAGTATATAAATAATATACTCCTGCAGAATATTCAGAAACAACACATAGTGGTAATACAATCTTTGCATTTCTTAGAAACTTAAAAGTATTCTGCGATTCTGTCATGTTTTTTTCTCTAACTTTTTAGCAGATGTAAAAATTTAAGTGCATCTGGGAAAATTTTAACTGGTATAAAGATCAGAATAATCAAAACTAGTAACAGAACTGCATTAATTAATATTTCTGGTAAATAATTAATCAGCAACCCTTTGCATAGCCCCCGGCCAAAACTATATATGGTCTCAAACTGACAAAACACAAACCTCCAGAGGTATACATCAACTTGAATTGAGCTTGAGGTCATTTGTTTAGCTATAAGTACCTGGTAACTTTTAAATTAAAATTTTTATTGTTAAAGTATTGTCTGGAATATAAAACTGCTGCACCTATCTTTGAAATGCCAGTTTTAATCATACAGAATGACTTGTGACTTCATAAATTTTTGGTACAGATGGTAGGGATTTCCTGGTGGGAGACTGTGGTGCCAAATGCATTTACTCCTATGCAGAAGCTCATGTGTCACACGGCACCAAGGGGTTAATTTTTTTACACGCAGAATTCTCTACATGATAATGCACTTTCATGTTTCCCATCTGGCTATTGTAAAATCACAAAGGCTGTGAAGGCACAAACATGAAGTAGAAACTGGTGTCCTGATTTTCAGCGGTGCTGAGTACCTGCAAGTCCCACTGAAGTAAGGCGGGAGCCACAGGTGCTCAGCGGTTCTGAAAACCAGGCCCTACCAGGACAGCTTAAAAAGCAGTTGTTCAAGAACTCTGCAGAGTGTCACTTAGCACTTTAGGTCCCCGTTCCTTCTCTTTATACTCTTGTAAAAACCTAAAGCTCTAACTGGAAATGGAAAAACATTTAAGCGCTGCTTTGAACACTGCGATACGTATGAAACCCACAAGCAGCACTGGAGAATGCAAATAAGAATCCAACAAAACATTCTGGTGGAAGGCAGAAGGTACAGAACAAGGGAGACTCTCCTTCCTGGTCTCCCCACAGAAGCTGAGGAATTCTTTGCCACAAGTCTATTTTTAGGAGTTTCAAAATATTTGGACAAATCTGAGGGAAAATGTCAACGGAGCTTTGTCACCACTGCTTTCTTCAGGTTCAGAGCAACAAGCGGCTGAAGGCTGCTCTAATATTTCAGTACTGTTTTCACTACTGGCCGCTGATGGCGATGTGAGAAAGACCTTTGACATTACCTTGTATGACCATTCTGGTATTCTTAGCTCCTTATAAAAAATAATCATTTGTCAACGAAATAAAAAACGCTATTAAATAAATAAATAATTTGGAAGTGTCACTACTGAACAAAGATGAGGGTGTATTTAGTAGTAAAATTACTAAACAGGTCCATCAGTATTCAAGAAAACGGGCAGATTAGTTGATGTTTTTTCAAGAAATTCAGCAGAAGCACATGAGGACAGTGGGCACCACACAGGTGCTGTGCGAGCCCATGGGGCAAGTTCAACCAAATACCTTCTGCAAGCGCAGCAGCTGCACGAGGTAACACACAGTGGATCCAAAACATCTCATGCTGGAGCTACTGCTGAAAGGCAGATGGCTGCCAGTCTCCGTTACAACTGGAGACACGGCAACCCAAGCCTTGAAATAGCACTGAAAGTCAGCTCACGCTAACGTAGAGAAATTTAAGGGACCAAAATGCCTCTTAGCAATTCTACCATAATAGAAGGCTGGCTGGCCCGTAGGAGGGGTTGGAGCACGAAGGCACGACCACTGCCTGAAGCACTGCCTCATCTAGGAAGTTTTACCTTCAGGAGAAAGCTTAAAATTGCTGGAAGTGAATCTGCTGGAGGAACAAGCGCATTTTAGTGTATTTCCAGAGCCCATTTCTGTTGGTATTTATTTCTGACCCAATAACGTCTGCCAAAGCTGTCCATAACAGCAGGCTTCAGAGTGAGGTCCCCACCATGAGGGAATTCTGTCTGCAGTGCCCATCTCTCAACATTTAGAAACATTCAAACTTGGTCAAAAATTCTAAAATACAGTTCTGCATTGAAACTAACGATTAAAAGTGTTGCACACTTACTGTGAAAGTGTAAATGGAAGACAACTAACATGGCTTGCATTTGTAGATATTTTATAGTCAGGATAACCAGTCTGCTACCAACTTCTTAAATGAAGAAAAGCATTGTAAATTAAAATCTACTGTGCCTGAGTTGTTGTGTAGTACAGAGAGAAGAAATGGTTTACTATGAACTATAGCAAGGCTTTGTTCCATGCAATTATGTTATCATATGGAATTTAGTCTCAAACTTCATTAATATATATGGTGAAAAGTCATCAAATCACATGGATGGTAGTTTTCCGTATCTTCATTTTCATGAAGCAAGGACAGTGTGGTACTCATAGTATGGCAGGGCAGAAGTGAATAAAAATTGTCTCATTTTCAGGCCATGGTAGAGTTACACCTTTGCTTGCCGTTGTTCTCACACACGTAAGAATGCACTGAAACTTAGGAAAAAAGCTGCTTCTTCATCTCTACTCAATATAGTGGGAAAGAAGGAAAATACATGCTAGTCCAGAATGTGTCCTTCGTAGATGAAGGTGTGAGGCAAAACCAGTGGTCCATTTTTAATAGTGCGTGCTATTTATCCTCCCACATGCCAGAATATTTTCCAGTTATTCACCGGCATTTCTCTTTCTGCATGGCGTTGAAGCCAGCTTGGAAGAAATCACGGTTTGTTACCATTAGCGCTGCCTTTAAGCAGCAGGTGGACCCAGTCTCTCTGCTTTGATTTCAACTACAAAATAGCATGACTGTTTCATCAGAGCGCTGAAGGCTCAGTGCCTGCGCAGTGGCGTGGTCTCACAGGTTCCCTTTCCAGCACCACAATTCACTTGCCTTCAGGAATGGCCACAATCTCTGTGACTCAATATTCTGTTTTTAAATTTAAAAAAAATACTTTTATTACAGTAATAGGAATGTTGTGAGAATTAGTTAAACCTGACCGGAACCCATACTTCCATATTATGTCAAAACGTGGGAAATTAGGTAAAGTCGGTTTGGGTAAGGAACCTAGTGTAAAGCTTCTCCTAATTAATGGGCTTATCAGAAGCCCATGGGATACAAGCAAAACATGTTGATGGATTTGGGAGCTTTGGATAAGGCCCCTACAAGTGTCCCGTTGCTTAGGTTGTGGGGGGTTTTAATTTTCCATTCTGCTGGGTCCCACTGATGCGATACAGCATCTTTAGGTACCAAGTCAGTAAGAGTTAGAACAGCAGGTGAAGAAATGATACCTCCTCAAAACTCACCGTTATCCACTGGTTATCACGTAATTCTTTAGCTGCGATTTGGCGAGCAGGACCAACTTTCAGAAGCAGTTTCAACATTTGTTTTGGTAGGAAAAAAACCCCACAACTTGATACATCTCATTTCCACTAACTTCTCAACCCATTTTCAACTGAGTGCTTTAATTCAGCAGAGAATATTTCACTCACAATGCTATGAAATCAGCTCATGATATCATTTATGTCAATTGATTTTTTAACATCAGTTTTTCTTTTCAGAAACTGCGTACTACTAAAAAGCAAAAAAAAAAGAAAAAGATTACTGCATTTGTGGAATTCATTGCAATATGTTCAGCATCTATCTTCTGAGCACACCGCATACTTACCAGCCTCACTAACCATTTCCCAGACCAGATTTTTAAAGCACAGGTCACCCTTTCTTATTAGTTCAAAAATCATTTCTTCTAAGCTTGCTATAAAAGGTGTAAGAAAATTAGCATCAGTGAAAAAGTACCTACTATTTTTCACTGGTGAGACAAAAACTATTGTGTTATCACTGTGAAATCAAAAAGTTTGCAAGACTGGGAAAGCTTCAGAAGAACTCTACAAAAGTGAGACAAGTTCTGAAAAATGCATGTCTAGGGTTTAAAGGGAAAGATTCTGAGGTTAAAAGGTGATATAATCTTGGTCACTGGGTATCCACATAAGGAAAAGATAATTGCTGTTATACAGATTTTCGAAGTAGCAGCCAAAGGTTTAACGAGATACAACAACTGAAGTAACAGCTAGAAAAAAATAAACTGGATATCTAATATATTTGTATTCTGTAACTCACTCATCCAAATCACTTGGCTGACGGAAAGCTAACCTGCTGCTGCCGTGTGCAGTATTTCCACCACAGAAATGTTGTTTACTGCACACTTTACACTTACAATTTCTTTTGATTTCATGTCAAAGTACCTTTGCCATTAAAAAATTCAACAATTCTGTCCTAGCAACTACTACATTTCAGTAATAAGATCCAGCATTAATTCACACCCCACTGTTTTTAGACCAGTGAGCTAAAACTCCGCTGAGTTGACAATCATGAGAACTGAAACAGCAGCAACAAGACGAACCAGACTGCTCTCGGTTTAGGCATGGTCAGTCCCAATCAGCTGTCTTTCTAAAAGACGGGTCTTGGATCAAATGCAGGTCATTGATTCAGTATAAGAACTACAACATACGTTTTGTTCTGTAGCCTTATTCATGTAAGAAGTCAGTTTGGTCATACATGGTGGTTGCTTGTGTCCCTGAAGTCAGTTCCAAATTCTTACCATCTATGAAATATGTTCAATTCTCAGTCTTATGTTGCTACTCTTCAGTAAATTAAAAGTGTGTAATATCCTTTTACTGCTACAAAAGATGTATTTTTCAGGACAAAACCATAAAGCAGAAAACACTATGACAAAAGAAAACATCATATTTAATTTCACTTTTTACACTTTTTTTTTCACAATTTAATTTAACTTTTTATTCTGTTATCAAGCTGTATCTCCTTTAGCTACATAGTGTGGATGTTGCCTTATTTGGCCTTACCAAAATTTCTATCAGCAGAAACAGGATAATAAAAAAGTTAAGATGAGAAATGTCAGAAAAATTGTAAGACATACCCGTAAGGGCAGATATTAAGAGTACAGAGGTTTGTAAAAATATACCTTGGCTGCATTCTTGCCCTGTATGTATTTCTTGTTCTTTGGAGTGAAATATTTGAGAGAATGTGGGATCTGGATGTCTGTAAATTCAACCTTTCTATGTCACCTGCTTGTATTCTTAATAATGTGGTACCAATAAAAAAGGTTATATATATGAAACTAAACCAAATGTATCCTAAAAAAAATTGTGTTACTATCAAACCCAGCGTGTAAACTTGCTTTGTATTTGGTTTCTGTGACTATTACTGTTTACCAACAGAAGTATTAACCAGAAACATCAACTGTAAATGTTTATTAGAGAATATACTTCAAAACTAAATATTGATCTGTGTTCTACTAATCACATAACGAATGAAAAACTGTATCATCTGATCTGTGTTTTCAATCAAAACTAATAAAGGCAGATTAAATTTCTGATAGATTTTACATCATATTATTCGTGCACAACTGACATGCAAAAAATACATAGCAAATACTTCCAGGAAATGAATATACCTATCGGTGGCCATTTAAAACAAAAAAGATACTAACTTCATCAAATAAATTATTTGCGTCAAATTATGGTTCTAATTCTACTCCCAAAAGACAGAAGCAGCTACTGAAAATGTAACTGTCACGTTCTAGTGAAGGATGCCTGCCACTTTATATCAAAGTAAAATGCTCTGGAGTTTCATTCACATGGCTTTAATTTTTAATTTTAAGGTAAAACATAAAATTAATATTTTAGTGCATTTTCCCCAAAACTTTTAATCTCAAAATGTCTTCAACAAAAATTGTTTTCTTCTGTCCTCTGATTCTCCTTTGCAATGTCCCTGAGGAATTAAATCTACACAGAACTCAATTTGAAGAACAGAAAATGGGAAGAATGTATTCATTTTGGGACACAACACTGCATAAGCAGTGGCTGGTGACAATGCCCATTATTTCGTTATGCACAGACAGGACTAAATTCTCTCCAGACTAAGGCAGTGGCAGACAACAGATAACTCCAGCTAAAGGAATCAAGTTAAGTAGGTGAAATGTATCACACGGAACCTTGAAAATCTGCAAAGAAATGTTCTGTGCCTTTAGAAAGGAGCAAGTACCACCACATTTTCTTAATAGGTTTCTTACTGCTGCAATGCAGGAAGTAATTTATTAGGCATCCTAGATTTCTTTAGCTGCGTAAAGGTTTTCAAGTACTATTGCAGGGGCCAGAGCCTCTGAGCATACTTGGAAGAACGAGCAAGAAGTGCAGCAGCATGGACTGCACGGGAAACAGCAGCCCCCAGCCCTTTCCTATCAGAGAGCAGCTTATGGGCCATGCTTCGAGTGTGGCAGGCAGCAGGACTCCGGCTAGTCTACTCTTTCAACGTGCTGACATACTTTTGTATTTTAATGGATTTTCTTTTTCTTGGTTACCATTGTGTATGCTTCTATTAGTATATGTTAAAATAGAAATGAAATGGAAAGTGTAAAGTACACCTCAGTTTAAATTACATATAAAAATCCATCATGCTGGCATTGCCCCATTATGCAGAGGCAACCCTGTGCATTAACATTCATGAAAACAGAGTTCATGAGTCACCTCAGGGCTTATGCTCCCCAAATAGGTAGAGGCTGAGCCTGCCGTGGCAATAATACCCTTGGTACCAAGATGGAGCAGGCCATCTGCACTGCAGAGAGCTCTGGCGGCCAGCAAATTACCAGCAAGGCATTAGCTGCAGCCTAGAAGGGTCAAAGTTGTGATGGTAGCGGTAATGGCTGTAACAGAATCTTCAGGCCCATTAGAGGAGCACCAGGAGCACAAGCTATTATTCAGGGCAGGAAGAAAAGTAATTTGCAAAACCAGAATTAAAATCAGAAGATGATCTTACGGCTTTTGTATTACTGTTTTCAAATTAAGCAATAAAAAGGAGTGTGAATTGTATTATATTAATTCATACGCAGTATTTTCATTCTTGTGCAGTCAACACAACAAGGGGTGAATTAATGTTACTTTCTTCTGACACTGTTGTGATTACAAAATGCTAATTTTAAAAAATATTTATATTGCTAATTAAGGAAGAAGGTCAGAAGTTCTAAGCTCCGGCTGCAATCAAAATAGTTCACTGCTCTGAATTTTACAAGTTCTGAGCTGTGAATTGTGCTGATTGCAGGCGCTGCTCTGGATTCTTATTAGCCAGTCAAACCATCCAATTTCTACCAACCATTTTATAATATATTCTATTGTATTACGTTGTGCAAATCCTACTACCATGATGCAAACGTTAATATCACGAAGTACAACAATAAAACTCATTCTGTATCAGCATAGAAAGTGCACATGGATTTTAGAAATAAAAAAATATACAGGCAATAAAGCTATGAACACTTCATCTTGCTGACACAAAAAGAAAAGCGAGCTAATTGTATAGAAAAGAAAGTGGGGAATCAAAACAAAGTGAAAAGAAAAACCAAAGAAAATCCAGAAAAGAGGAGGTTATGAAAATGCGTGCCGGTTTGCATGCCCACGTACAAAGTCTTAAGTTATAAAAGAACTCTGGGGTATGCAACAAAAGTAAAACAATCACAGGACAGAAATAATAACAAATGAAATGGCAAGTGGTAGTTTTCTAAAACATTGGCATTACAGCATCATCTGGGGGCCACTGAGAGAAGAAAAAGCCTGAAAGTGGGGAAAAAAGCCCTTGCAAATACATTACAAAAGAAGTCCCTGCATACAATGTGACATTTTAGTTGCATCATATGAACAGTAATTTATGTTGTTTGCCACAATTTATTTTTAATTACTGGAGTATCTTTTTTTATTATTTAGCTAGTATAGGCAGGATAACATTTTTCAGAGAGAAATTATTATTTTGTTACTAAGACGAATGTGATAAATGATAAAAGACTTCAATAAAAATATGCATGTACTCTTACAATTGTAAAATTTCATTTCATCCTCTAATAACAGCAGGCTAATAAACTTTCAGAGGACACAGATAACCTGTAGTGAGAGACCTGGCAGCCCTGGAATGTCTGAGTTACAGAGTTACCATGGGCACAAGTGGAGAAGAAAGGCCCTTGCCTTGATTGCACAGCGTGCGCAATCCATTTGAGGATTTGACCAATAAACTGTAAATCAATAACTTGGTTCTCACACATAGATCCAGCCAACAGATGAAAAAGAGAGGTCTAAACTCTCAGTTTAGTTTTACAGTGTTTCACTGCAATATTCTGTAATACTCTGTTATTTCAGGATTATAAAGTGGTTTATAAATCAAAACCTCGATTTTTAATACTGAACTATATCTTTTACTTTATTTTACTTGGAAATTTGTGATGCTTATATATAAGAAAGTATAAGAGCTTGATCTTTTGTGAAGGTTTAGCACGCATTTTTTTTTTATTTTGGTGCAAAATTGTAAGTACTTGTATTATAAATGGGTCTGTACATTTTATATTACTTTTACAAGCTACTTACAGCATGTTCATAATGACACCTATGCTCCAAATGTCACACTGTTGGCTGTAGTCGTAGGCACTGATAACTTCAGGGGCTGCCAACCAAGCAGAAAAAATAGGATTAATAATAGAAATAAAAAAACTTTTAAATGCTTAAACACAAAGCATGAAGAATGTGCTGATGTGGTATAATTTATTCCCATATGTAAAGAGGAACCAACAGCAGATGTTTGAATGAATAATGTACAGACCTTAAAAATTCATGCTGATGTGTCCTCACTTTTATCATTTAGCTGTTAAGGGGGTGGTGACATGGTGACATTAGCTGTATGATTAAACTTAGTATTCTTTTTCCCCACAATAAGTTATTAAAGCAGTATTCGCAACACACTGACAAAGTACCACAAGACACTGTATGAACTTTTCTTTTCCTCCCAGATGTAAGTGTAGCACATAAGAACACAGGGGTTTTTGCAAAACACAAGAAGCCCCGTTTGTATGTATTAGCTTGGATACATCATGATGGGCAAAATCAATATCAAAATACAGTAAAATAAAAATTTTCAAAAGTATTTACTTATATCCTAGATTAAAACCTCACAAATTTTATCTTTTCACTAATGGCTTTCTATTATTTCAGCCACACATCGGAAAGATGCTGCTTTGGAGCCATATTGGTGATATTTTATCTGCTAGATGATGGGAGATGTGGTTGTGAGTTCACAGCAAGATCTATGCTTTTCGCTTCCATAATCAGTGGAAGTGCCGTACTTACTTAGCCCCAGTAATGAACAGAAGATAAAACCTTTCACACAATAGCAGAGGAGACTGACAGAGACTGTTTTATTCAGTGTCATCCTACCAAATCAAAAAGCTTGTTTAACTCTACCCTCAGATTTTTGTTTTAGGTAGGTACTGAGCTTCAGATACCTAATTATGTCACTGAACTTAAAATGGTTAACTTCATGGTTTGATAACAACACGACTGGTAAAACAAGACTTTAAAGGAGATTCTTATCATTAATATTGCCAAACTGGCCAAAACCTACGGTACTGTCTCATTTTTAATTGATCTTTGTGAGAACATTTTAAAGCAGCAGTAATTCATGCTATTAACATCCTGGGGAAACTTACAAACTTACATCAAATTATATATACTTATATACATATCCTACACAAAATAAAATGACTGAATTGGGAAATTGCTATTACTTTCATAGTTGGGGTTTTTTTAATTAATAAACCAGTCTGGTTAAATCATGAATTTCCACAAGTCTCACATGCAAGAAGGGAGCATATAAAAGACGGACATAAGACAAAAGGAAAACATAAGCATAGAAGGGCGATATCAGAAAGGAAAACTGAGGAGCAACTAGCAAGGGACGTAACTAAGAATGAAATAATCTATAAGTGTATGAGTAGTAGGAAGACAAGGAATGAAGAGGCTGCTATTTTACTCAACCAAGGATGCAATTGATAGATGACGCTCAGAAGGCGAATGTATTTAATGTCGTCTTACATCAATCTTAACCAAAATGTCAACTGCAAGCAGGGGATAGCACAATCAATATCAATGACAAAGGGGCAAGACCTCAGTTTTTTACAGAGAAGCAAAAGGTTAGCAAGTACTTGGGATGGAAATTTTAAAATCAGCCATAACCTATAAAATTCATTCTAGAGTGCTTCAGAAGCTGACAAGACTTTTCAGAGCTATTAGAGGTTCAAGAACTATTAGTGGAAGGCAGGTAAAATGCTAAAAAGCTGAAAAAGGCAATCATGGTATCTATCTGTAAGAGGGTGAAAAAGCTGGTATCAAAGAAATACAGATGTGGCCCATTAATTTTAATTCCCAGGAACATACTGGAAATAATAAGCACCTAGAAGAAAACAAAAAGGTAAGTAACAGCCGTTATGCACCTGTCAGGAACAAATCTCCATGCAGCACAGGCTGACAGGCTTTGAGGAGGAGGAACACTAAATATCACATATATCTATTTTAGTAAGGCTTTTGACACTGTTTCACATAACTTTTTTCATAATACTGTCTACACTAAAATATCACAGGAGCAATGCACACATGCTTATAAAAAACGCTTCTCAGAAAGCAGTTGTGACTTGTTCACTGCCCAGGTGGAAGGCCGCACCAGGGAACATTTCGGAGGTGCCTGTCCTAGGCATGATACCGTTGTGCTTGATGACCTGGATGATCCAAGAGAGAGCACAGTAAATCTGAAGACAACATCAAGGCAGGGATGACTGTAAGTACGTGGAAAGCCAAGCTCAGAATGCAAACACGAGGACAAGAGCTGGTCAGGCACCAGCTCAAGGACCGTTGCGATGAGATGGACATGAGTTAACAGTTCCACTGTTAGCAGACAATGCTGCTGTGAGGCAGAACTGCCACCCCAGTACAAAACCTCCTGCGCACACCTGCCCTTGCTGGGGTGGCCAAGAAATTGAAATGCAGTCTGGGGTAGAAGCCATTTAAATATGCCATGTGAAAAACAGGCCAACGGCCCGATTCCCAGCCCTCACCTCTTGTTCTTCCATGAGGATTGCAGAGTCCTTCAAAAACTACAGAAAGACGGTCATCACCTGTGTTTGAGAGGCAAGCCTAAGGTCTGCAGTACATACAAAACAGTCCTTCCATGCAGCCCAGTACTGGTGAGGCTCCAGCTAGACACTGCCCAGTTTTGGATGCTCCCATTTTGAGATAACAGGTACCAAATGGAGCATGGCGGGTCAATCACAAGGACTGGAAATGCAGGACGGGACTGTTTAGTCTAAAGAGCAAGAGACCAAGGGAGAAATGTGACCTCGGATTCCTGAAAATAGGAAGGTTGCTACCTGTTCTTTATACCCATGATGGACAGGGTGAGAAATAACAGTCTGAAAACATGAAGTGTAGTTCCACCCTTTTCCTTAGCCCCACATCCAGGCTCCAACCACCACCCTTAGGTCAGCTCTAGTAATTGTGTAGCTGCAGGTGAATTAACTGAAAATTTATAGTGAAAAAAGTGATTCGATCACGGCCTGTAGGTATAACTTTAAGCTGATTGTCAAACTGAAGGTGCGGGGCAGACAGGAGGAAGAATTTCTAGGAGGATAACGAAGCATCAGAATAGAGTGCCTGGGAAGATTATGGAGTGTCCATTACTGGAGGTCTTTAAATACACTTTACACAAATATTCAACAGAAATTACTTTAGTATAGCTGCTTCTTTCTTTGGACAGAGAAATAAATCAAATGACTCAAGGTCCCTTCCAGTGATGACACTCTATGTTTCTGTCATGATTAGTAAATTGGAAAGTAATTTCATCCCGTGCAACTCCCTCACTGGAAGAAGTATTTAATACTATTAGTATTTCATCAATCAAAATGTCTGAGGCACTAATTATCTTCCTCCAAAAAGGATTTCTTTTTTGCTTCAGTTTGTTACAAGCAAGCTGTGAAATGCATTGCTGGTATATACCATTGAGGAAAAGAACTTCATAGATTTTAAAAACAAACACTGTATTGGATAATGAAGTATATTATAGCACACAGTATAAACCTGAGTAGGAATCTGAGTCTGGATTTCTGCCGTAATTCTCTTGGCACATCCTGCCCCAAACCAGAAAATCATGGAGGTTCAGGAAAGCTATTTCTCACAGCCAAAAACAGGAGGGCGTGAACCTTAGCCTCATGTTTAACATCAGCAGCCTCAAGCCCGAAAACTCTGAAGCAGATAAATGTTGTCTTAGCCGTTTAAGTTTCACACCATGTGACGGACATCCCCTTTCCTGCAGCCGCTTTTATTGCTGCTAGCTGTACCAGCTCCAGGGTTTGCGTCCTTGTTTTCTGCTGCTTCTATTAAAGTTATTCAGGAGTTACTCTCTTCTAAAACGAAAAGAACAGGGAAAATGGGGAAATACGTGTTCTCGTTCACAGGATGGAGGCCAAGAAAAATGCTCGCACCTTGAAGGAGAGATGGTAGAGTGTGATAGTTGCTGTTCCAAATGCATATGTAAAGCAAGGCCATGAAGCAAGGGTAGCTGGCCACGATGGTTTCTGCAGATGGAAGTGGACTACAAGGATAGAAAACCTGTTGAGAAACTAGAGATTCATATCAGTGTCCTACCGAGCTTTAGCATTTGCAGGAAGAAAGGTAAAACTGCCTCAAAATGAAGGATATAAAGAAAACCAAAACTATGCTTTTTAAAATGGGTATAATATGATATAAAAATACACAGGGGCTCCAAGAAACATAGCAGAGTTCTGCAACCTGGATTTCTCCCACCATAAATTACTGAGTTGTCCACCCACTTCAGTATCTGAAACACTTCTCAACATAGTTTTCTACCCAAGATAGTACTTTCATTATCCAATAATTCAGTTCTACAATGTTATCTTAGAAGATGCGTACATTTTCTAATGATGCCTACTACTAAATCAGCAAATCAGCAATGGATATTTAGCATATGATTTATTAAGCATCAAAGACTCTTTTCAAGGGTAAAAAAGAAGATGTAAACATATGGCAGATTGTGTTTAGATAGTAAATGTTTATTAATAAATCAAAAGACTCCTATAATATATTTGTATTTCAATCAAAGCACAGGCTAAATAGGTGGTTTTTTTCTAAATTATTAACAGATTTGCATTAAATTGACAATATTCTCAATATAAAAATTAATTACATCTCATAGCAACTGCTGGCTTCCTGTAACTAATGGCTTGGGAATATGCTAATGTAGATCTAGATGGTATAACAAGGTATGGTTACTTTAAGGATTTTTTTTTTTTAATTGACCTAGAAATATACTTATTAAAAGAAAAGTGCCTTTTTCAGCAGTGGCACTTAGCTTCCAAAATTATTTTTTTCCCTAATAACACCATTTAGTAGCTCATTTCAAAAGCTGCTAATAGGTATCAAAGGCAAGTCTCCCAGTAATACCTGGATGTTAGAACTACTTCGTGAAGTAGAACAGCTTCAGTTGTCGTCTTACCTTTATCTTTAATTTCATTTCATTTGCTTCATCGATGTCACTGCTTTTAACTAAAATGTTTTCCAGTTTTAGAGCTATGTGAACAGATTCTGCCAAGAGAAATAAAATCCTATCAGCTGCAGTCAAGATATTCTGACAGAAATGTTTTAAACTCTTTCGATTGAGTAATTTCTTTGAGCAGTTCCAGTGCGTTTCACTCTGAACTAGTGGAAGCCTAACCAAAAGCATCTTTCCCATTTCATCTAGGGAGTCATAGAAATATTTCAGATTTCCAAATCTCATTCCTCCCCACAATCCTGTAGTAAAGGAAAAAGTTCATATTGGTTCAGTTTTTTGTATCAGTAGATCATCTGGCATCATCTCACAAAAAAAGTAGGGTTTATATTGTATGATTACCAAATTTGTACATATTTTCGTACTTGCAGTTCACTTTCACATCCAAAACTCACAGGTTTTGCCCTTTCAATGAGTACACAGAAGAAGCAAGGCTCTAAATAAGGCACCATTCCACAATTCAGCTATCTCTACGGGAAAAAATGTAAACGGAGGATTCCTAGCAGTATGCTGTAACAGAGTTTAATCTTTCTGTGTAAAAAAACTCCAGAATTATTCACAATCCTACACTATCTACCAAGTCTAAATTTTTGACTGGCTAGGTTAACCCTGTTGTGGACTGTGCAGAATTGTAATGCTTCTGTGTGGCGGATGAAAACGCTGATGTTTACTGAATCCTAAATGCAACACATATTGTTAAGTATCAGAAACAATCTGCTTCTGTTTTTTTACCTCTTGTAACAGACTAGTAATGTGTACTTAACAACAAAGCTAAGATAATGTTCTAATGCAAAGCAGTTGCAAGTTAGGAAATAATAATACTTGTAATTGTAGCTGGTATAGAAAGAGAAATAAAAATGGTAGCAGTTATTGCATCTGTAAGTAAAATAAAGTTATAAAAAAGCATTAATGTAGTATATTTTACTTTTTCTTTACTGGACTATTTTTATCCTATGAAATAAATGATAGTTAACAATACCAATCAGTAACTGTTGTTAAATGTATGAATGCTCAAAATCAATGAACATATGGGAGAGAAAAAGGAACTTAATTACCATTTCTGTGAAGATACGCTGTTGCTGAAGCAAGACTAAGTGATATGCCTTCACTAATTTTCTGTAAAATGCTTTTACTACGTATAATTTTTTTAAGCTCTCCATCCTCACACAACTCCATTACAAGATGCATCAGCTAACATTAATGAAGAGAGAATGTAATGATTTTGTTATTTCTGGGTTTAGTTTCTTTTAATGTAAAAACAATATATATAATTAATGGCAGTGCTCCAGCTGCCATGACCTAGAACCCTAATGCACTTAGTATGTCATGAACAGAAGGCAAAAGACAATTGACCTGCCATAAATATTACCCGTGGTTACTACAGCAAAACTCTCAAGTTCTCAAAACATATACATTTAAAAAAAATGTATAATGATGTTATGATTTCAAAACAAGGACTGAGTGTGGATTTAACTTAAAGCCTCTTCCATTCAATGCATTAATCAATGGCTTTTACAGAAAGTACCAACATCTGAAAAAATATAAACCGCAACTTTTCTGCAACTAGGAATGAAAGCTATAATACATTACTCAAATGAGACTTCTGACCAATTCAATATTCCAAGACAAAAACCTGTGCTTAAAGCTAACAGCAAATATTATTTTACATGTTACTGCAATATTTATAGTATAGTGATGTCATTGAAGAGTCCTGAGATCTTTTCTGTTCAGCTCAGCAATAACACCTTTCCAACAAGTAATACAGTAAGTTAAAGACAGAATAGTAGTAATTTAACCTCAAAAATAAGATTTCCATCATTTTTGCCATTGTGACAATTTCTGAAACAACAGACATCCATAAAAAAATGGAAAGACTGCTTATGGGCTGATGTCTCCCCCTGTTAGAAATCCTATGGACACACAAGAGGGTCACTTTTCCTATAGAGCACTACAGCAAACAAGCAGAGGAAAGGAACAACCCTGCAATTTTCATAGTGACTGTATTTAATTGTTGCAATAGTTCTAAACAGAATAGGGGAAGGGGGGGTGGGGGAGAGAGAATCAGAAGTAGGAAGAAATTACAACCTAAGCTGCAGTAACTGTCTCTGCTTATCAGAGATCGGCAAACAAAGCAGGCTTAGTTGGCTATTTGCCTTGACATAAACTGGTTTTGTCCTCTGTTAAACTGCTAGTTTATATTTCTGGCAACAGTGGCTTAGCAGGAATTTAGTGGAAAATAAAATATACTTATTTCCACAATGTTTTGGTAAGATCTGTGTCAAATGATAAAATTGTCAAATAAGATTTGTAATGAGTTACCATGGAACTGAGATGGTTCTTTTGTTTGTTTTTCAGCCTACCGGCACTCTGGCAGCGATTAATGACATCTTACCTTTGGTGTCTCAAATATCTCTTCTAAGTGTATTGTATAATCATGCTTCACTCTCTTTGGAGATGCTTACCTCCTGTTCAAGCAGCTTCATGGCAGAACTTCTACCTTTAGTTATTGATGGAAAACACATTTTACAAACATCACTATTGTTTTTTTCAATGACAGCAATTTATTTTTAAAAAAAGGTATAGGATGTATTTAAGAAATTAATAGGTCTTACATTCAGAAATATGTCTACCAAGTAAATCCTAGTGTATTTCAGGATTGGTTCCCCATCTAATAAATTTGGCCCTTACCATCTTACAGTTTTTTAAATACACACTTCCCTGAAATGTCCTGTAATCCTTCAAGTTGTATGCAACCATTTTCACGTTATCCAAACACACCATTCACCTATGATACAAAAATAAAATAGACTTTACTTAAATAGAATAGGTGATGTTCAGTAAGCCTCTAAAATGAACACAAAATATAGATGTTGGGGCAATGGAGTTAAACAAAAAGTAATTATTCACATTGAAAGCCAGTAAACTCAGTCAAGCTGATACCCATGATCTCACTTGTATATAAACAAGACCAAATGAGCGAAAAAATATTTTACAGAGCACCAAGCATCCCAGGACCCAGCAACATGATTGTGTATTTTAGTGTGGTATCAATGAGATGAAACAATTCCATCTCCCCTGTGTGAAGGTATCCCATTCAAACACAATCATACCCACTACTGCCACATCTGCCATCTGCTGACAATGACCTACATGCAGTATTTTTCTAACCTGTTAAATAACCCAGAAAGTAAAATAATTTATTATTGCCAATTTAGCATTTGAAAAGTTTAAAATATCAAGAGGAACAAAATACTATCTCTGAATTTTCACCTGGTAAGTTGTGAGTTTCAGGATTCATTGTGCAGCAACAAAACTTTAAGCATCTATGGCCACACATCTCTAACTTCATTGCTGAGACTTTGTGTGTCCTCCTGCTAACCACATTTTCCACATAATTCACAAAAGCAAATAATCAGTTGTATATTCAGCTATGACTAATTTAGAATGATAGTTGCTTTATACCCATGTATATGAATATAAAGAAATGGATATTTAGGAACGCTACTTGAAAGGAGGCCATTTATGTTAATATCAAAAATTATGGGGTTTATTCTGAAATTTCAGTTTCAGTGCTTTTTTCAATTTTCTTTTCATATGTATATATAATACAAACTCCTTTAAGGAAAGCTTTTAAATTATTTAACCGAACAATTTTAAAGCCTACAACATTATAGAAGGTATTATGATATAAGATAAATACATCTCCATCAATTGGTTAACTACTGCAGGAATTTTAAGAAAAGAGATTCTGTACATTGATAAGAACGAACTACAGAGAAATTAAAGAGAGTCAACTTCAAATCCAGCTTCTGCCTAAACTTTTTCACCTATTATCATTAGTATAGTATTACCAGTTACACACTATTATATAGTTGGAAAGTACCATATTTGAAGGACATCAGGAGTATGAGCAGGTGGTAGGAAAAACAGAAAATTGCCCACCACACGCAGCTCTGACTCAAAAAAAAAAAAAAAAGAAAAAAAATCTTGATTTTCAAAATACAATGAACAAGAAATTTTCATTGACTTTAACTGCATGTGTGTATTCTCAGTATTTCTACTTAGTTGTACTTAGAATACTACTCAACAAATGTGAAGCATGTGACCTCAGAGGTCAATTCCTCAGGGGCTGAGTCAACAAATAATCCAAATTCAGAGAAGCCTGAGCATGTATTCTCTGACCACAGGATGGATTAACTAATTGGGTATCACCTGATTATTGCTGACATAGATTTAATAGTGTTTTATTTACTTCTTTAACTTTATTGTTTTCCCTACAGAGTTACCTAGACCTAAATCCTTAGACTGATTTCTCACTTCAAAGTCTATAAACGTAATCTAACATGTTGGGCTACTTGTGGGACTGATAAGCCATTTAGAGCATGCATTTCTCATCAATTTATACAGTAGTAAGAAAATATATCTACTGAGCGTGCAGACAAATCTTCTGCATGAATTAACTCAATCTTAGGAATGAAGGCGTGATATCTCCAGATGAATACCACTACAAACTGCTACACCATTTCAAAACATTATGTAATTCATCCCATTTATTATATTACTTTGATGTAAAACAATAACACTAAATGTTTCTGAAAAATATAAATGACTTTTCAAAGTTCACTATTTAGGTTCATTTGTTTAACACATCTTGGAATTTCTTGGAAACCAGCACTTTCTATGACCATTGAAAGTAATGTCAAGTTGTCATTAGGTGCAAGAGTTCAAAAACATTGTCTGTGGAAAAGATTTGACTCCAGTATATCAAACTTCAAATAATTCTTTGAGAAATACAATCCTTGTTTTGCTTCAGAGAAATGAGCACTAGTGACTAATTTCTAGTCTAGTGACTAGTGACTATAGACTAGTGACGTGAGTAGAATATGAAAAACACTTAGTCTTGAAAACGCACCTCAGAAATACATAGCAAAGAAAGATAGGTCCAATTCCAGTTCGTTTACCTGCTTTGTGCATGCTGGATCCTTCAGAAGGTGAAGCTATTTGTTGTCCTCTCCGTCCCTGGTTCTTGGCTGGATGCCTCTGCTAACACGCCTCCAAAACACATGATCTTCATTGCAATGGGGGCAAAAAATTTACAACGTTGCTTGGTTCAAATGACATTGAGCATGCGGTACATTTTATGGTCTTCACTGTTTTCAGCCATCCGTTCTATCTTATATAGCTGCCCAAATTAAATAAAAGCACAGAGACTGACAGGAATGTGTCCACTGCTCAAAGAAATGGAATAAAATCTGAGAGATGAGGGAGCTGGTGGAACGCAAAAGCCTTGTATTCTAACTACAGCTGCCTGCTGCACTGACGAGGAGATAGATTGGCATAACACAGCATACTGGTTTGGACAGCAGATCTGCAAGAATAAAAAAACGTAGTCAAAAATGATACTTCAGCTTGCCGAGCTACAGAATGCTGGCTGCATTCAGAGATGGGGGGGTGCAGGGGGGTGGGGGAAGAAAATAGATAAATCACATTTTTTCCACCAGACACGACAAAACCATAATAGATTTTTCCTTCAAAGCAAATGGTATGCAACACATTTTTAGAGGATTTCAAAATACTTTTAAACCCGGGAAGTTGTTGATCTGGAGTGTCAAAAAAAAGAACGAACTTTTGCTTCTAAGTGGCACCATGTGAGGACATACTCCAGCAGTACTGCCAAGACAGTGATAATGAAAGCAAGTATTTCTGGGTGCTCTTGTAATTCCCCTGGAGAGCTACTGATTTGCACACAATTCCTCAAAGTCTACTTTTTTCATAAAAGAAGCTGCGCAAAAAGGCTCAGAGGGAATTAAAACGCACTAAAGAAGGCATGCTTATCTAAACATTTCCAGGCAACGGGGCTAGAGCTCAGCTCCTACACATTTGAAAACTGAGAATAGGCAATACCTGAAAGTGTTAGGGGATTAACTAGGCAACTATTAACTGCCTTTAACTCCTGGAAAACCATCATGTTGAAGATGCCCAGCTATATAAAAGAGAGTTGTTCTTGCCTTCCAGATGGCTGGTGAGAGTGAGGCATGGAAAACTACCTTTACCTGCTGGTACTGGTTCACCTCTTGCACGCCAAGGGTTGGGGTGCTTACACTTGTGGCCATCCCGCGCCCAGCACCTACGCCCCACGCTGAAGCAGCTGCTGCCCTGGCCAGCTGTGAAAGGCAACGTCCCTCATTTCAGGCAGTTTGAGGCTTCAGTCTATGGAGACTACAAGGGAGATGGCATTTTAGAGACAGAGACACAAATAAGCTAGGATGAGGATCCACATTTCAAGAAAATAGAAATCTGGCTTAAGCTTAGAGTGTACCACCAGCATTTCTGCAGAAAACAAGAAGCAAATTTTCAGCAGGCATTCTGCAAAATCTCCTCTGCTCCAATACCTCTGATGCACCTCAGAGCTAAACATGTCATTTGAACATTCTTAAGCCCTTGGTTCCTCCCTGTCCCCTCACTTCCCAGATCTAGGACTTTTCTTTTTGAATGACAGATGGCTTATTAGAAAACAATAGTACAAAATCCTTACATTGCAGGCAAAAACTACTTAAGGGAATATTCTTTTCCGATACAGTGCTTTCATAATGAGAGATATCTTCTAATCCAACTTGATAGTCCATATTCTGCAATTTACATTAAATGTGATTAATACCCCATTTTCATATTTAAGTCTGTGACTTAAGTACTCTTATTCCTACTGTCCAAGAAATTTTTAACTGTAATATGATAAAACTATTACAATCTGTGATTCTCTGAAACTTAACAGGCAAAAAAATGTGATAACTAGCACAAAAAACTAAGTGTAATGATACGTAGAAATATTTTTGTTCTCTTGAAGATATTCTGAAAATATAAAAGGCTAAAATCCTGAATTCATTTTACATTTTGCTTGTGGGCAAAGTTATTGCATTTAAAAATTCTGAACTGAGTAAAGTCTTCTGTTGACAAATACTGAACTGAAGGATGTATTTTTTAACATTACCAATAAGACTATGCAAGAAAAAGGAGTGATTACTTTTCCAGGAAACCTTTGTGAACCTTTCGTCTTGCCACAAGTACTACTAGCTCAAGATAAATAAATAAATGAGGGACCTGCAGCTGCTTTAAATCAAACTATTGTCAATAGAAAAAAAAAAAAAAAAACTGATTAGACATCAGGCAAAGCCTACCATAATGTCTCCATGCATCTAACAGATGATTTTGCAGTATTTTATTAATCACTTAAACTAGAAACTGTAACAACAGATTTAATTAAACCAATTAAATCATGAACAGATAGCATGGCAGATAGCCCTATGGATAGATAAAACCCCCAGACAGATAAAAGGAATGCAGCATATAGCAAGAAGAGCAAGTACTCTGGAATACACAGCACAGTTGTTAGATATCCTTTGGTAATAAATATCCAAGATCTCAGATGCTCCAACAGTGAATTATCTGCCTTAATCACTCTAGGTAACTATGACAAATGCACATTTTACACAATTAAAAGCTGTACAGGAGGAGCAGATTAATATTTGCTCTGGTTTTAATAAACAGGGACAATATAATATGCATGGGATACAAACAGGGAAATAGCAGAGGAGGAAACGTTACACGACAGCTTTAGGCACTAGAAACACTTCCCTACCAAACCTGCAGCTTGCTTTCCTCTCCATTGCGAACTGACAACGTGATCAAAAAGCAATTTGAAGTTATTTTTCCTTCCCAGCCCAGAAGTATTTTTAGGTGCTTTTGATCAAAGTTAAAGTGGTGAGGAATCCAACGGGAATGTGAGCTCACATCGATATATTTAGTTGTCACTGGTTAAGGCAGATACACTAATTGACACAGTGTCCCTCATGAATAAAGAATGGTCACACACTCTAGGAATTCCCACTTCCAACTTTCTGGTGTTGGAAGGTAGGAGCTATGTGGCCCATGAATTAGATTCTAACATCCCAATCATCTTTTATTTCAATTCCTCTATGATTTTTAGCATCTGCAATACCCAAACTTGATGAAAAAAACAAAGCAAACCAGAATGCTCGGTTTTTAGACTTACTGATTGCTCTTTTCTCCAAGTCTGAAATTAAATCTTCTCTCAGACATAGCACCTCCTTTGGGAACTGAGAGGTTACATCACCCTCCTGCTACAATTTTCCTTATCTGTTAAATTAAGATAATGTCAGTTATCACAATTAATGTTGTACAAATTATTTTTCATGTATTAATATTTTACAGAAAGACTAGTACTGAAAGGAAAATTTTCTAAAATGCACAGGGGAAATTCCTACAAAGGACAGAGAGAAAATCTACAAAGCCCCTGGACAATTCCCACCTGGAGGGGAGTTTTCTCAGAAAGCACAAAGAAAATTCCTAAAACACAGGAGGTAAAATTCCTAGGAAGCAGACAAGGAGAATTCCTGGAAAGCAGAGGGAAAATTCCTGGAAATAAAAGAAGGAATTTCTAGAAGACACGTTAGCAATTACTGAAAACTGGGAGGAAATTACTGGGCAGCCTAGGAAAAATTAATAGAAAGCAGATGGGGAAACAATCCTGGAAAGTGATGAGGAAATATACCTAGGAAGCAGAAGGTGGCGTTTCCTACAAAGTACAGTATAAATTCCTAGAAAGCCAAGGGGCGAATTCCTGGAAAGCAAGCCAGGAATTCCTGGAAAGCTTGTGGAGACTTTCCAGGTCTGCCCGACACAGCACTACAGCTCAGCTTTAACAGTTGCATCGGTTTTTGTCTGTAGAGAGACATTAGGATACATTATCACCCCTTCCCTCGGTGACAAAACAAGAAAAATAACTTGACAGTGCAAACAAAGATAAAGGCATCCTTTAACTCCAACACTAGAGACTTTCTCTTCTAGACAGATCTGTTTGTTTTCTTCTGCAGCCATTAACGGTCACATAGACCAAGAAAATGCAGCAGAACATAGGGGTGACCTTCCCTACTACATGTTGCAACTGCTCGAAGTCTGAACACGCCTAAAATTCTGCTTTCACACATGCCCCCAGCTGTTCAACTCCTGCCAGGAAGCAAACATCTCCAAAGTTATCCGGCATCACAGTCCAGACTGGTTTCCAGTGCAGCCTGCCCAGGTGGCTGCTCGGTCGGCTGCGGATGCTCAGAGTGCCCAAGGCATTTCTGTGGGAGCCCTTTCGCCCCAGGAGCCCAAGCAGCAAGGTGCTGTGCCCTGCGGGGCTCAAGCCCTCCTGCTGCTGTCAGAAAGTGCACACCTTGCACCCTCCCTGAAGGGTATGACATTTTAGGCTCACAGGGGATCAGCACGGACTCCACCAGCTATTCTGGCGTGACCGTATGGAGTGTGCACCATGCCTCCTCATCTAGCCACATGTTAGAGGAAGGTCTTTGAGGGGAATGGGTCAGGGCTGTCCTGCAGCCAAAGCCCTGGGAACAAAAAGGACCAAAGACACACCCCTTCCCGCAGAGCAAGGAAGACCAGCAGACCAAGATCTTCAGCTCTCCTCCTTAACTTAAACACCCAGAAGTACTGTGATGTAGCACGGACCATGAATACACTCCAAATATTTTGTTGATCTAACTCCAAATATTCCAGTGTTTCAGGACTTCAGAAACAGTTAAAATTATTTCCCCATATCCATAACTTAGTCAAATCTAGGATGGATGTTCAATTAAACCATATTACTATGTTACAATAAACAGGTATTTTTGATATAAATGCTCCTTTCTTTTCCTGTATTTTTTTTTTCATCATTTCTGTATTATCCTTAAGTTACATTGAGGATGCATAAAAGTCACACTGGACCGATTTATTAACAGAGGTAAGTAGTAACCAGTTTCTGTTAATTATTAGCTATGAGTAGCAGTCCATAATTACTAACACAGATATCTTTGACCTTTATCAATAAATAGGAGATATTGAGAACCACAAGTAACAAACAAGCACAGGACTCCCATTAATTTTCATTGGTCAGTAAATAAAGGAGGGAAAAAACATATTAGGCTCAGCAGCAAATTAACTGGTCTTACCACATTAAAAAAAAAAAAAAACCTCAAAAAACTACTGAAGGTTCTGCTGTGGATGGTCTGTTTGGCTTACAAGTCTGAAAAGCAAGCTTCCAGTGTAAAGAAAAAGTCTTCACTAAATAGGAAACATTCACGTCTGTGCCATGAAATCTGCTGTGAACAACCTACATTTTTGTTCTGTACGAGTCTAATGCTGTAGTCCCTGCTATGCAGACAGCTCTCCTATTGACAGTATCAGAGGTTGAAAAAATGGTTGCAGGATTAGATCCTACATTTCAATAGTTTCTATTTATGACCACTTACCAAAAAGTATTCCAGAATACATCCAATTACTCCATCCATCCACAGACATCCAAATATATTCATATCAGTTTCAAACTGACTATAAAGCCAGTGCAAAAGCTCATGAATAAAGAGAAATTCTAGTGACAAGCTGCAGGAATCTTAAAGCAACTCAAACTGGCTGTAAGACAATGAAAAGTCAACTAGTGCATGCATTTAGCACAACAACCTCGAGCCATCAGTACAAACACACAGACAGATACATGACAATTTTAACAACTGGTCAGTGATGAATGCTGTTTGAATGAGAAAGCTGTCATGAAGAGATGGGAAAAGTCATCCATATCTTTCTTGCTTTGGTGGCTTCTGAAGATCTTGTAGCAGAAGCACAAATACAATGAACTAAATATGCATTTCATTTACACTGAGATGTTTATGGTAATTCCAGTGAAGTCAGTGGAGTTACTCTGCATTCACACTCAGGTCAGTGAGATCAGAATCAAACTGTAAGTGATTAAAATCAACAGAGCACATCATCTGCTGATACCGCTGCCCAAAAAATTGCAATAAGCCTCAGGCATGGTATTATCAGATTACACGATTTCACTGTCAGGTTGACAAGTTCGAAAAGCAACTACAAACTGTGGAGGATTTAATTTTCACAGGCAAAGTATCCTTTCTTTCAATTAAAAGGACAAGACCATGTCATTTCTTCAAAGTTCAAACTTAGTTTTGTTTTTCGCTTGTGAAATGCTAGGCAGAAATGCTCTTGCCCTGTATTTTACCAGAATTATTATTTTTATCTGTGACTGGAATGTGAAGAACATGAAAGTCTGATTTTGCTTAAGAATGCCATGAAGTGTGTACCATGCAATACCAGCAGAGATCACAAGACTGTTGACACCACCATTCCAATTGACATAACACCATGAAGTGATTCTGCAAACAGCAGGAACAGTGGCCACAAATCTGTTTAGTAGTGATGGCAAGATGTGAAAACAGATTCATCCTTCCAAACTCAGATGGAATTTTGTCTCAAAGACTAATGGGATTACAAAAATTCTGACTCAGGAAACCTCTAAGAGATAAAGTAAGTTGGTGTGTTATGGTATGAACTCAGTATGTCTAGATATCTGACACAGATCTTTCCTTAACACCACCAAGACTGAAAACGTTTTCTGTTTTCAACCTTTTCATATTTTGATTTAGATTTCCTTTCAACAGTCTTCCTAAACCCCCACTCTGTGCATTTTGGAGTGCTAGGTTGCTCAGTTAATTACTCTGAGTTAGTAAAGTAGACATGAAACTTCACAGCTTTCTAGCTGAAACAAACAAACCAGCAAAAAAAAGCTGCAAATATGCAATCTTTCTTAACTTGAAACAGCCCTTTTTTTAGATTACTTGCAGTTACTAGTTAGTAAAATTTAACAAAGAAGAGGTCACTTCGGTACTTTTTGGCAAAACAGAGTCCAGGGGCACAGACAAAATGGGACTTAATTTTTCACAACTCTGATTCAAGATTTCTGGCTGCCTCTCTGCACTCACAGTTGTCCTACTCCAAGTTTGGCAGAAATACAGGGTAAATGTTCACACTCACCAAGTGCCAAGGCAGCCTGCAATGCTTAAAAACCAGAACTGGAAGCCTTGTGGGCAAAAGGAATTTATTCTGACTCCACCAAAACTGGATGAGCCAGCAAGACCAAATTTAGTTCAAATGAGTGAATGGTCAGTAGTGGCTGCTGTCAGAAAACTAAGTCCAAGGGACTGGGAAACAACTAATGAAATACATGGGGAAATTTCATATATTTGTCAGCCAAGAACAAGAAAACAACCATTCAGACAAGCAAAATGTAATTACTCGTTGCCTGCTGAGTTGTGTTTTAAATTCCTTCCTGTACTCAGTAGCTAGAATGCCCAACCTGAGGCTGAAAAATATCTCAGTATTAATACCCGTATCTCAGACAATTCTGTTTGACATTGTAACATTCATATAATCTGTTAGGCAGTTATCAGCACACAAGCCTGCAAAAAGGACATTCTGTTAAATAATATTTATTTTTTATCAGCAAAATAATGTAAATCTTTAAATAAGGCAATCTAATGCCAAGCTGTTACAGTATATAGTAACAACCAGTGCTGTAGACACAGAAAAGCTAGCAATTGACACTTCTGCTGTATATGAATGAAACACTATTTTTAGACAAAAAAACACCAAGGGTAACCATCAAGATACACTTTCAAAATGTACAAATATACATGTGAATGTATATATAATTGCACATCCAGCATAAATGCCATTACACTTCAGTTGCATATGATTCCTCTTTTTTTTGAGATTTTTCGGAAGTGATGTGATTTGCATCTGTCATACTGCATAGCTATTTGACTGCGTGAGGATTACCTTATGGGTTAAAACATCAGAAGCTATTGCTGTCATTTATCAGGTCCAGTTCTAACATATTACGGAGCTGTGCACAACACTAGCTGCTGATAATTTTCATTTCCTCTTATTTAACACTCCTGAAAGTCTGTATCACCTTTATTAATAAGAAAACCTTAGTTTCTCCCCTACCTTTTTGCACTGCATTTTTTAAAAATAATTCCTCAGGTTTTTCCCCAACAAGTCTGCATAGCTCTGTAATTCTATTTCATCTCCTGAGACGGGTTCCTACAGCTGCTGTCCAGCTAGAATTTTATTTGAAGTACACCACAATGTAAGAGACAAATCCCTATGTTCAAATCACTGGGAATGGTTTTTCCTAAAATAATCAAATGCAAAGAAAGACTTTCATACAAGAAATATGGCTGACTGCATGTCCACATAATTTCACTGATAACTGCACCCCCAAAACCCCCTTTTATCACCCATTTCAATGTGTTATTTGATGCATATCTTTATGTTGCCATACATAAAAAAATACAAAATCCTAAATTACTTTTTTATCTTTCATTTTGTTCAAATGTTTCACAACTTAAGCCTATCATATTACAAGGCTCTTCAGGAGACTTAAATAGTATTAAAATACTATCTTCAATTTGAAGGGCAAAATACCTGGAAAATTAAGGTCACATAATGTTACAAAACCTAATGGAGTATGGATTTCTGCTTGAAGTACTTCAACCAGAAACCTCAGTAATCTTAAATCTGTCGCTCTTAGACATAATAAGTTTTAAAAGTTTGAATGAATTTCAGAGTACATTTTGTATACCCTGTAATTTCTGAGCAGGGTGCAAAGTATTAAGCTCAGAATAGTCGGTTGCCATAGGAAAGACAAATCTTTCAAAACAAAGGCACTCTTACAGGACATTAGGAATAGACAGCTGCAGTCATATATTTTGAACCTGTAAATACAATGTTAATTTCTTGCACTGCATTAGCATTTAAATATACATAAACATCATAGTAATAATAGGTCAAGGAGTTACAAAGCAGAGCTTGGCATGTTTAAAAGATGTGCACAACCGTATACAAAAAAGCTGCATCTGACAGTTATTACCAGAGTATTTGACTTTTGGGATGATTCTAATGTCATCGATGATTTCCTAAGGGTACAAAAACCAGTTAACTTAAAGCATAAGAGAGAACAGCCTTAAAAAAAAAATAATCTTCAGACTAGGAATTTTTAAATATGCTGCAATAGATTGTTTTTAAATACTTGACCTCTGAGGGTCATCATTGGCCAAGAAAAGCCACTACACTACTATTCAGGCTCCAGGAGGGACTGGAGACAGCCCGTCTGACAGCCTGAGCCCTGCTCAGCACAGGGAAGAGCCTGTGCTACTACAAAACCCCCGCAGCCTGCTCAGCACCTCCTGGTGACAGCATGCGAGCAAGTAGCAGATTTCAGATCTGAGATGCCAGGCATGGAGAAAGTAATTGCCAGCCATGACTGGCTCAGCTGCACAGCAGAACTCCCGTCCACGTTACTCCACTTGCCCATGCAGAAGGAGGTGGACAGAAACCGCCTTTGCCTGATCTGACCCAAAGTCAGCCATGGAAAAGAAGAAACCTACCTAGGGATTTACAGAGGTAACATAACAAACCTCCTGAAAGCTACAGACAAACCAGCAAGAACTGAATCCAAAGCCAAAGGAGCACTATGTTATTCACAGATACTTCAATCAGCAGAAAGGCCAAGTACTGTATTTGTTTTAGTTGGAGCCATGCTAAAGAAAGCAGCTTTAAACAACTGGGTTTGTTCTCCCCGGACTGAGCTTGGGATGTTTTAACCCTTCCTCACTGAGCATAGCAACCTGGTTTCCAGCAGATGCTGATGTACACATGATACATTTTAAGTAGAGTACAGTCTGAGGCATAAAATCTCTAAGGTAAAAGAAAAAAATAACCTACTATCCTTTGAAAGAATGCTACCGATAAGACCTCACTTGAAGACTGTAAGATGAAAAATAATATCAAAACATTGCAGCCTCCTTCCAGGAACTGTCTTGCTAGCCATCTCCATGAAATATTGGAAGTGCTGTCACAAGACCTCGCTTTATCACGTGTTGTGTTCATGTAGAACAATTTTTTTTTCTTTGTACACTGAAATTATAAACACATCAAGCTAGGGATCTGTTACCTGTTTGGCACAAGTCATTACTCCATGGTCCTCTGGAAATGCAGAGTACTTTATTTATTTGACTAAGTTGGGGAAAAAAATGCATTATCTATTTCTGGATAGCTCTCTCTGAAATTTGGACAACAGAAAACCACAAAAGACAGCTACTACAATAAAAATGCATTTACCAGTTACACTACTGAGGCCACTGAGTCTGTGGCCAAACTGGGGGGCAAGCACTCCCCACTGTGAGCCATGACACCCTGGTTCTTTGGTAATACACATCAGGAATGGGACTGTGTTGTGACTGCTTTCCAGTACAAACACCAGATTTTATTGAAATAGATGTTTTGGGAGACCCTGGCTCTTGCTCTGCACATGTTGGAATATGTGGAAGGGTGAAGCAGAAGGCAGGAATTCTGAAGCAGCCTTCTCCAGTTTAGACATTGTCATGGGGAGACAAGTACTTGCCTGGAGGCAGATGAATGCAAATTATCAGTTGAATGTCTTTGTCTGTATCTGCAAATAGCAAAGATAAGCTACCTTTTCCTCCTTGTAGATCATCTTCAAAAATGATAATAAAAGTATTCTCATTAAAAGGAAATCTGAAGACCTAGGAGTTAACAGTCCTGTGGACAAGTACAAGACATGAAGGTAAGGGGCTATTTCCTAGATGGACGAGTACCAGGGCTCACGCAAAGTCAATGACTCCACTGGAGGCTGGATTATGACTTGCAGCTGGCTTCCAAAGACAACCTACACCAGTCTTGGTAACTATTTCTTGCCACATCTGAGATCTGTGTTGCTCAGATCCTTTTTCACATGCATACTCCCCCTGCCAGCAACAAAATGCAGATGCTGCATGGCAACAACATTTAAACCGTGAGTTGTGTGGGTCACAAGTCCCCAACAGGACTTATGATAGAAAAGACCTTGTGCAGCATGTAGCTGCAGGAGTAGTTTTAAAATGCTTCTGACAACACTGGGAAGTGTTCTCCTTGCCAGTGTCACATCAAAGACTCACTATGCCGTGCAAGCTGAACTGATCCTGGAGAGTTCATTAGGAGTTTCTTGTGCTGAGCTGAACAGCAAACATAGTTTTTCCAAAGCAAAAGACCAAAATGAACAAGTCTCCAAGAATCCATGCAAGAATAAAGGGGACAAGTAATTCAAGTAAAATAGCCCGAATGAGAGTAATGTAGGTTTTATCTGGAGTCTTTCACCTGAAACACTTCACAGACCCATCTCACTCTGTGGAAGCCGTGCAAACAGAACACATGAACAGTACACAATACTTCGTTACAGGAACAGAAATCAGATTTCTATCTGAAACCACTTGGGGAACTTTTGGTACCTGGCTGGACTGTGGCATGGATACCAAGCATCACTACTGCCTTTAGTTGAGAGGTCTCATGAGCTGACTCAGCCATAGTTTGCTGGTCCACATTTTTTAGGTATTGATACTGTTTCTCTCAGTTGTGTTCCCCATATACAGCAGCTATAAGAGGTCATTACCACTGAATGAGGAAAAAACCCACTGACACAATGTCCTCAAAATCCAGAACACTGTATATAAACCTGCCCAAGACAAAGGTGATTCAAAACCAAGATCTGCAGACACCTGGCATTTCACTGACTTGTGTAAGAAATCAGTGAAGGGCAGCTAAAAAAGGCAAATTAATAGATACTATGTGTTCCTTCAGGTATGTAGTGAGAAGAATTCCAGCAAAGGAACCTGAATGCACCACCATTCTGTTTTCATACAGAGAATATCTACAAACCCATTAACTTTGGTTACCCGCTCAGGTTAGGGTGACAGCATTAGAATTGTGCTTCAATACATTGAAAACTGATGCCCAAACTGTGGTGACGAGGAGCACGAAGGAAGTTACCATCGTGTGATTTTTAGCAGTCATATAACACTTAAGACCAGAACAGTCCAACTGCAGTTACCGAGATACTTTACCAAATGTAAACTCCAAAAGTAATTGTTAATGTTGAAGAAAATACAAGCTCAGATTCTAGTAACCAGTCTCAAATGCATAGAATCTATTTGGTAAACAAGCTATTTTGAATTGTCTACTGCATCATTTATTTCACCCACAAGGTGGCATCTTTATTCTACATTTCCTTTCTTTAATAGCCTAGATAGGACCAACCTAAACTTTATAAAAAATACTGTAACCTCAGGTGAGAAGTGAGGCCACTGTGCAAAGACATGTTAGAATTTATATTCAGAAATCAGTTCTTTCTTTAAGATTAAACTTTTACTGATTTTACTATTGAGAAAGGAATCAACTTGCAAGTCATGGCATCCAGTTCAGCATTTTTCCAAGTTCAATGTACCTACTAAATATAAAAGACAAACTGCTTTAGGCATGATTGCAGAAAATCTATTGGCATTCTGTGTACTAATACTTGGTATTCTCAGTAATAAAGCTTTAAAAATGAACACTTTGTAAACATGTATAAAACTAGCTTAACCTGTAAAACTAACCTTACAACTGTCTGATAATGATCAAAACAGTTAAGTCATTCAATACTTAGACCCAAAGATCTGAATTTTTAAATTTATATGAAGTTTATCATTAAAAAATAAAATCAAGCATCAGCTAAATACGCGCCTGCCAAAAAATTATTCTGCACTGCATGGTTACATACTAGTACATATATTACATAGGTAAACAACTGTATCATTATGTATTAAAAATAAATTATAAAACAACAAGTAATTACAGATTTTACTGTCTGTGAAAATGCACTGAACGTGCATAATTTAAAATTAATTATAAATTATACGAAGATCTCTTAGATTACAGTAAGGCAGATTCTAATGCAAGACCACAAATAAAGTAATTATATTAAAAAGAAGAAAAAGCTAAGCAACGAAACATGCCTTTTTCCCTAGAAATTATGTTAACCCTGCTGTCTTGTTTTCATTGCTGTTCTTTTGTGTTTGGATTTTTGCCATAATCAAATATATGTATTCCTTAATCCATACTTTGTTATTATGGAACTGGGAAGGTAGTAGTTTTTCTTTTACATTAAATAAAAAAGTTCACAGGAACACATAGGGTTGCGTGCACACAAACACATGTTAAACTAACTATGCAAAAAATTTAAAAATATCAACTGTAATTTCAATTATTGGCTCTTAAAGTTTGGAAGGGGGGGGAAGTGTACAGAAAACCATTCCTAGAATCTTCTCAAATATATCACATTCACTGCATTTTACTTAGATCTTTCTTGAAAATGAAAACTCAGTGGTACTAAATTAAATGTCATTCATTTTTATACTGCCATCAACATGCAATTTGAACAGTCATAAAACCCAGAAATCTATCACAATTTAAAAATACAAACAAGGGAATGTGAATTACATGCACTGTTGTAAGATCGTATTTACTGAATAGAAATGTCAAGAGTAAAAATTAATTCTTACAGTTACTTTACTTTGCCCATCCAATACAACTTTCTATATTCCTTCTTAAAGATTGCCTACCATTAAATTTAATGCACTTGTTCCAAACTTCTTCAATCTGAAGACCCCTAAAAGTTTTCCAGTAATAACACAAACTCTTTCAGAAATTTTGCAGACTGCTGTATAAAGAATATGAAATCGTTTCCATAGTCAAAAAGTAGTTAAAAAACTAGTATCAGTGAAATAAGACATGCAAGAGAAAAAACGCCCTCTTGCATAAATAGTTGTCTTAGGCTTTGGCCTAAAAGGCAATGAAACAGCCTCCAATAAACCATATGCACCTGTTGTGATGATTTATTAAATATTTGTTCTAATATAATTTCCTACCTTCCCTCTAAACTTCTGGCTTGGCCAACAGTAGATGGAAAGATAAATCATCTCAAAGAAAACCTACAACCTTACTACACCTACATGCTAAAACATGGCAGAAATTAGACTCTATCAAATCAAGACTTTTCAGCTTTGAATAAAGAAGCAGATGAAAACACATGTTGTTTCAGCAAAAGCAATGAAGGCCCTTCAAAGCTAAAAGAAAAATCTTTTTGCCACAGAGATAAATATAGTAAGGAGTCAATCAGGACAATGATGTGGTTTGAAAAATAAACTACAGTAGAGTTTCTGACATATGTTAAACAGGAGCTACTTGTAATAAAACAGTGCATTTTTTACTGACATCAAACGTGGGTAAAGATAATAGTCCCTTCATTCCTTCATTAGAGCTTATACCTCAGATTATCTGAATTATCAAGTTCTACCCCATGCAGTTGTGGGCAGCCCCACAAAGGATGCTTACTTCAAAAAAACCCACAAAACAATCTAACCCACATTATACCCTACAGGTCAGACAACATTCTTCAAATCCCACAACAAATTGAGCATCTGTTGTAGAAATTAACTAATTTAACCAAAACTATCAGTTGTAATGGACCACAGTAAGAAAGAAGCAGTCAACATCCTGTGCTACTGCAACAACAGATTAATTAATTATTAAATAAAATCTACCATTCTCTGTTGTGACTTCTACTCCTTTCACTTTTCATATTTAAAACTATATATAAATAAATTACTCTATGCTATATGCTGTTTCAATACCATTTATGCATTTGGTATTTTGCTGAGAGCTTTTGTGAGCAGGCATCCCCAATCTCAGCAATGGATCCAATTGCTCTTGGAGCTCCTGGATGCACCTCCGAGCATTAATGTATAACACTATCATTTGTTAGCCATTGCTAATTAGCATCTGGAATGAAACATGCTGGACACAAAATATGCTGCTTCTCCAGATGAAAACATTTTGACATCTGGAGAAATTAAGCAGTGTACAAAACTTAAACACTATTTTTCAATTCACCTGAGTATCTATTCATATCCAAAGGTAATATCCCAAAAATTCTCACCAGCAATTTTAATAAATAACCATCTTATTTTTATAAAGAAGTATAAGACTTGTTTCCTAATTGAGATGGCCTAAGTAGATCCAAAGTAATAACTAATTTTTAAAAAGTATTAAGATATTTTTTTCCAAGTTCAACATACCCTTTCTTACATGTAGGCAATGTAGACAATACTTAAATGATGAAAAGAAAGCAGCTAAAACATTTAATGGTATTAAGTCATTTTCCTAAAACAGTAATTTAAGAAAATCTATATTCTGAGGGATAACAGCGTTTTCTATGTGTAATAGATCAAATATTTTAGCTAACAACATGTAATAGTCCATATATGTTAAATGCTTAAGAAGCTTAAATAACAACAACTGTTCCATTATAAACTGTATTTATTACATTTGCCAATGGATTATGTTCAAATTGAGGGGAAAAAAGCAGAATGATGTCAGTAAACTGCTAATTTCAGTAACACTTCCCTACACAGCTAGAAGATTCTACTCTCTCAGACTTGGGGATGAAGCACATGACTAATCCCATTTTTAGAAAAAGTTATTTCTTAGTTATAAGGCTGCTTGTGACCTCTCTGTTCACATAACGGCAAAGGGTGGGGGTGCACAGCCCCCCAGTTCTGAGGTCCAGACAGCCTGTTCTTTTATTACTGGGTTTATCAAGAGTTTAGTTGTGATTTCCTTTCACTTAGACCACTTTTTATTTTCAAGGGTGTCTCTAGACATACTCAGGAATCATTCAACATGTTTACCAAGACAGTTATTATTTAGAGGATGTGTTTGCTCTGGAAGAGTAGCAAACCACATGTTCTTTCAAAAACTGTTATACCTGCGCAGAGTTTAAATTTCATGCTGTGTGGTGTTCTAATAAAGCATATCTACAAAAATACAGAAATGCTTTTCAATTGCTAAGGCAATAGGGAGCAAAGATCTACTCTTTCAGTCCTTAGTTAAAATTGTAGTTGATGGAAGAAATTAGATATGCAGGCGTGCATATTAAATGTCACACTATGTTACCACAGTTTTATAAGAGTATTAATTTATGAAATATATAAATTAGATATTTTTATTTTCACTTCAGTATTAATAATCACTGCACCTGACCAGTGCCAAGCACTGCTTCAACAATTTTTTTTATGAGTTAAGAAGTTAAAAGCATTTGGTATATGGCAACCCAATGGACATAAAATTAAGAATTGTATCCACTACAAAAGCTGAAGCACTAATAATAGTGGTATATATATATATATGAGAATAAAATTAACAAATTATATCATAAGGAATATTCAAAAGTCTTCAAGAAGAAAAAGATTAATCTAATGAAAGCTTGCATTGTATTTCTTTGGATAATGACTTACCATTCAAAGACCACAAGCAGCTAACAGGTCACATGCATATTTTCTGCAGGCTTAGAGGATATATTACACCTTCAGAAATGCAAACACAACTTTCTCATTTGTGTTTGCACTTTGTCATGAGATATGAAACAACAAATATTAAAAACATTTAGGATTCCCACTAGTTCTGGTCATAATTTTCCTCTGTCAAATCACTAAAGACGATGAACCTGTTCTTACTTCACCAAACTTCAAGTTTTTCAAATATAATCACATGAACTGCAATTGCTCTCCAATGCAAACAGGACTAACACTAAAACCATTGTTAGCATCACAACTGTTCATGGCAAGACCTAATTTCAGGCACTTTCACACAGAAATACAAGGTGATCCTCTCCAAATAAAGTCCTATGGATGAACACATTTCAAATCCAATGTGACAGAAATTCTAGAGAACTTACAAATAATGAAAATCTCCTTGGTTTGAGAGATCATATTTTCTCAGTCACTCTAAGAAAGGTGATTTATACCTTGTGGTGTTCCAGCAAAAACAAAAATCCTGGACAAAAAGTACAGGACACGATCCTTCTTCTAGCTCAAGTGAAGTAAGTGGGATTTATTTACCTGAATATGCATTAAAATACAAAATTATAGAATACTAAAATTCTAACATTACTAATATTTTGTGGGCTTGTGCTGCAGCTCAGTCTATGTTGAGCACAATAAAACCTCAGTTTAGATCGACACGTTAGCACACTAACATTTTTTTACATGTTAATAAAGATGAAATGTCAAAGGAGACTGCACAACACAAAAATACGCTTGTTTGGTATTCGAGGATGCTCCACAGTGTACTTGGCACAGCAGGTTGGAATTGCACTAATACAAGATTCAATGTCAGGAATCTCAGGAACCTATAATCTCAGCAAGCTTCTCATTCATCTACTGAGCCAAAAAAAGTTTGGCATTTACTTTAAAGGAAGAAATGTTATTACCAGTAAACAATAGTCCACTGTGCAGCCAGCAATATTTATAGAAATATGAACCATGAAAAAGTGACATAACACAAATTATTTGGAAGCAATCAGTATTTGCTGATTTTATAGACAACTGGGTACTCTACTGCAAAAAGAAAATGTACAGGAATACAGCAGAGAGGCCTGTCCTTTAGAAGATATTTGCGTAAGAAATGGTAGGAGGAAAAACTTTATACTCCATCTCACTTTCACCCTAACTATCTTATTCTACTAGGTATATCAGCAAAGCTGCCATGAGCAGATGCTAACTAATTAATTCTCAGGACCCTTTTGTTTTACTGTAGGGAAAGAATATGAAATAGTTGGGTGAACTAAATTGAGCATCAAGTACATTCAGTTTGCTGATGGTAAATTGATTTTTTCACAGCAGGCTATCAGTACAATTTCAGACAAGCATTTCATTAAGATACAGCATACATAACTCCTTATAACTTTGAACTACCTTCAACACAACATTAGGATCAAAGAGCAATCAAGTCTTTAAGACTATTCTTAAAATAAAAAATGGGCGCTTGACACCATGTTCTCCAGACAGAGCAAAATAAAAATCAAACTCAAAAAGCTTGCTTGTACAGCATTTAAGTTTACTAACAGCATAACTGGCATGAACTGTTGCATAGCAATTTCTATATGCATTTCCCAGCATTTTCTTTAAAATGCATTAAACACCTGATGTCAGCTCTAGATGAAAACCCACACAATCCCTGCTACCTTTTTTTCCAAATGGTTTGTCACAGCAGTGCTCCTCTGACAATTAGGCACAGAGGACAGCTGCCTTAGCAGCACAACAGAACACGGAGAAATATTCTCCCTAGTGTCTGACAGGCAGGTAGGTCATTCCTTCGCAGCCTTTTTGAAGTTTGTCATGAAGGTGGAAGCAATAATAGAGAAATACCAAAAAAGAGAACTCTGAGCAATGCTACTCACACAGTTCAAACCCTAGCAATTTTCTCCAACCCATCTCTCCAGAAAGCCTACTAAAACGGATAGCACCACCTGATTCAGAGCAGGAGGCTGGAAGGAATATGGGCAGGGTAAATGAGAAGTGGGATTGAATTGGGGAATGCGGAAAACAGTAGTGCCCCAAACTGATACTGAATTTATCACATTTAAGTAGATGATCAAACATGTTAATTATCTGGTTAGGTTCTAATTTGGGTTCAGCAGTGACTGAAGTTGTTCCAGATTAACAAAACTTCAAAGTAACAAGTCAGTACTTCCTCTAGGTTCAGTTCCATTAGCTGTACTTACATGAAAACCAGTGGAAAAAATCCTGCCTTGTTTACTGTTTTTCTTCTAACCTTTCCAAGAGGGTTACAGGGCCTCTACTTAATGAGAATTTTTAGTTGAAAGCTCAGCCTTGAAACACTTTCAGCTTGCTGCCAGAAATGGTGCTGAACTCTGTACAGCAGAGGACTCTTTAGCAACCGGAACTACCAATTCATCTTCCTCCTCTATTCATTCCTGTCGGACACTGCAAACCCTCTCTCCTTCTGTCCTACCCATCCTATGGATTCTTAGCTCATGGGTGCCAAAACTCGCTTCTCTATTCCCATCAAGGACCTCCTACTCCCTCCAGTGTTCCCACTCTGCCTTTCCTTCATCTTGCCTAGTACTCAGTTGCATCTTCACAGTCTCCAGGCTTTTTTCCCAGCTCCTTCCTTAGCTATCCTGGAACCAATTTTTCCTAGCGCTTCGTTCCTATTCATCCTCTTTCACCTTCTTGACATCCTCCGCTTGCCTCTAGCCGGGGAGCCCCTGAATCTCTCTAAAAACATCCAAATACCAGCCCCAGTGGGAGCTATCAGAGGTGTTGGTCATCTTTATTGTGCCAGTCTAAACTTGAACCTGCAAAGATTTAGTAGATCCCACAGTCTCACACCAGAACTAGTGACAGGTAATAGATACATTTAAAAAGATCAGCTGGTAAAGAATATACTCACCAGCCTGCCATGGCAAAGTTGAATTCAGCTGTGAAATAAATATTTGAAACAGTCTTGTAAGTAAAACATAAGTGGCCCAAATTAGGGCAGAATGTCAGATGACAACTGGATTTTTGTAATTGCAAGAATTAAATTTTGTCATGGTTGACGTTAAAAAAAAATTGTTAGCTAAGTTTTAGATGGCTTGTTTTGTTCATTCTAACTCAAGCCAATTATTCTGTGTACTTGAATTACTTGAGTGCTTTTTAAAAATGCAAAGTTGATGCACAAAACATGTCAATAAGGGGATATTAATTATTTTTTCTATGTTAAGTAGTCCAGTGAAACATCTAACTATTTGAAAACTCAAAGAACAAATGCAACTAATAAATCACAACCAGAGTTTCCTCAGTTCTGCTATACTTGCTTAAGATGATGAAACAAAACACTTTTTTTTTTTAATTGGTTGTTCCTTGTTGCTTTCTATACAGTGCTTCTTTCCCTGGGAGATTTAAAATGATAAGTAACTGGAAATTAGGAAGAGAATTAGTCCATTATTCTGTAGCAATGACACAATGATTAATTATATTAGTTTACTGCCCCTTCTGCTTTCAAACCCTGCAGTCATAAAATGAGTTTTGTTCAATATTCCACAAGGGATATGAGAATTAAATTTATACAATTTAACAAAATTCCTGCAGGAAAGCCATACTCATCTAAGATAGTAGATGGATGAATCCTCTAATTTACAATAGTATGCAGATGGCATACCCCTTACCGAGCAATGCACAGATAAGGAAGCTTCCCAAATGAATCGGAAAAAAAGACTGTGAAGAGGCATGGGTAGAAAGAGATCAGGCAAGTCTGAGCTTGTGTGCCCTCCTGGAAAGCACTCAAAAACTTTTTACTGTAATTCTATCTATACCTAATAATTATACTTTCTTTTACCTAGTTCTCTTTGAACCACCTAATATCTTAAACACCCTGAGCATTTTCTAAGCCCTACTGAACATGAAATAAATTAATGACTACTAGAGCCTAGGAGAGGCAGATGGAGGTTTAGAATCACTGCCATACCCACACAAATCCCCACCATCTTCCATGTCTCTGGTAAATAATGTATTTTAGGAAGAGTATCTCACTTTTGAGGAACAATGTTTCTGCCACATTTTCAATGTTGGAAAACACTGAAATGCAATCCTACCTTCCCACTGTATGCCTTTTGCATGACATTATTACATAAATAGAAATCCATGTTTTTAATTAACTGACTTTTTCTTTCTCTCTCTCTCTCTCTCCAGAATTATGAGTAATATTGGAGTTCTGAAAAATGAAGTACATATCTTAACCACAAAATATCTAAGGCAACAGAAGCAAGACTCTGCAGTTAACCTTTGTGCCTTAGCCCTGACAGGGACACTGTTTACCATTTTTAGAAGATCAAAATAAACTGACTGAAAAGCATTACTTCTATGTTTAAATGAATAATACAAAACAAAACAAAGCTTCTATGTGAAGAACGCAAGGGCTTTGTAGGATCAGGGTCTACGCAATTATAAAGCAGATTTGATCTTTGAACATTTGTACTGCAATTTAATCAGGACATAGCTACATTACTGGGAAAGAGGAAGAAAGTAGTGATGAAGTGGAAGGATGTATTTAAGGCTTGATTTAGTAAATTGGCATTTCATTATCATGAATATGCTGTATTTTAGTAATGTAGCTCTTAGATAACCTCTTCTGTAATCTCTGGATAAACTGGATTATTATGGGCAAACAGAGAAAGTTAGTAATACATGTAACCTAAGAATACTTTTAATATCAAAATTAAACCCTGTACTTTATCACAAATGCCTTTCATAATGAAAACAGCCATACTGTTAAATATGAAAGAATACCAAAGTCTTCAGCTACTAAACCAGAAAACTCTAGATAGGTAAAAAAAATTACCTATTTTAAGATAAATTAACTTTGTATTTTGTAGCTCATTTCAAATAAATTGCATGACACACGTAAATTGCGTTTGAGATATAAACAAACACAGAGCCCTGGCAAAACCCACCAGCTCCTGCAGAAGGGGAGCCAGAGGCGGCGCGCAGGTGCCTGGAGCCTGTGGAAGGGGCTGGCAGGGGCTGGCCACACCAGGAGGTTGGGAGTGAAGGCAAGGGCCCTGCACAGTCTTCCCCTGTACCCAGGCGGCAGAGCTGGGTGCCCAGGTGTTGCTCCCTGATGGAGGGCATCCTTCTGCAGCCTCCCAGCTCCCTTGGATGGCACCTCAGCAGCCATGGAGCAATGTTTTGATGCACAAGGGAGGTCTGGGCACCCACGGGTGAAGGGGCAGATGTCGGTACCACCCAGGGCCTTCAGTTTTCACACTTGTGTTCTGCTGCCCACATGCCTCCGTGCATGCCTGCAGCAGGTGAGTGTGTGCAAGGGCAATACCAAGGACATCTCACATGGACAAGGAGGACTAAAACATTTTCTTCCTTGAATTATTTAAGGGATGATGCAGTTGATTCATGGGGGAAAAAAAATTAAAATTCCTAACTCTTGCAATGCTTTTTAACCCCAGTCATTTCCCAGGGCATGCACCGTCCCCAAAGTCAGCCCCTCGGCTCTGGCTGAGCCCCTCTGCACCTAGCAGCCCAGAAGCTGCTTCACCAAGCCCCCCTCACCACATGGGACCCAGAGGCAGCCAACCCCCCCCCCCCCCAATGGGGGACCCCTCACGTTCGTCAGAACTGCAGTAGTACCCGTGAGTCCTGTCCCGGGTGGGCCCAGTAATGCCTCAACACTTAGCAAAAGCACCACGTTCTGTTCACCGAAATGGCTATTGCACAGGCAGTCGGACCCATGCCCAACGGCCCGTGCCCACCTTGGCCCTCCACACGTGCCACGGCTTGCGGTACTCAAGTTGTGGTTTGGTTTTTCTTAAATTGAATTTGTTCCTATGTCTGTTGTTGCAGGTTTCTTTAAAGCTCTGGGGTTGCTGCTTGCCCCTCCCTAAGGCTGAAATTCAGAGCACTCCCCAGAAGGCTCCCTCCCATGCAGAGGTTTGCTACTGCCCAGCTACACCTCATCACCCCGGGCAGTAGTAGCTCTCCCAGTCTCCAGCACAGCACTGGACCAGTCCTGCCTGCCTTTCAGATGTGCTACGAACAGGCACACTCATCTGCTCTGACCCACCAGTGTGTTCTGTTTATCACTGCAGTCTTGGGTTGTTCTTTGGTCGCTAGGGGCTATATCCTGCAGGTGAATCCAGGTCCAACACTGTGTATTCATAAATTCTGGTCTGTTCATCAAATTCTGTGGGAGAAGTTGAACAGCAAGAGTTTCTGCCTGGCCTGCCTATAACAAAGAGCTTAATTGTTGGCATCAGATCAACTCAGACCCAGATAGCTTTGTCTTAGGAAAAAAACTAATGTTCTTAAATATTGGTATTTCTAATATAGGTAAGTACTATTCTTAAACAATAACATTTGTTAAGAACATCACATATAAGCATACTTCAACTAATTACACTTGTTTCCCCAAAGTTGCTCACCATTGGAGATACAGCAAAGCCAGCTGGTGCACTGAACAGCAGCACTTATGCCTGCAAGTCAGCTCTCAGCTCAAGAGACAGCACCGCTGGGGATTAGAACATTAAAAGCTATGTTCAAGCAGTAACTATACATTTGCTTTTCTGAATTTTCCAATATTCTTTTCATACCAAATATATTGTCGTTTCACTTTTATAGATACAAATGTCTGAAGTACCTGACTGCAATGTATTTGATTTTCCAGTAAAAAACAAAGGAAAAAGGTTCTATTTTAAAAAGTGTTTTTTTTCTGATCATTATGAAATATGAATCTGAAGTTGCTGCAGCCTCCCTCAAGTACCACAGGGTACTCGGTTCCAGCTCCTGCTGAGTAGAAGTGGCTCACCTCAGTGGCCTCTCCTGTTGTGGCACATGAGGAGTATCTGCATCAACCCAGGGAGGTGGCATGCACCCCTGCTCACGTTTCAGAGGGCAGGGAAACAAACACAGTACTATAAGGCTGCTGGAGGAAAAAACTTAATTTCTGCATTGCAAAGGAGTGCATGACAGTGGTTTTGGTGAGGTTCTCTCAGCACAGGCAGTATGCTGTTTTAAAGCTTGACTATCTTAGCTGAACACAGGAAAAAATAAAGCAGCAAAGCAAAGAGAATGCTGAGTATAGGGCAAAAGAGGAGAACTACTATATTAACTTACTGGACTTAAGCAGCTGTACAATCTCAAAATTATCTGAATGCAAGTCAAACCTAATGGAGTCAGTGAGGATCTTTACAATGTCTGGGGTTTTTGCCTTGCCTGGACTTCTGATACATTTTTAAGAGTCTGGCATCTCCTACCAAACCCAGTATGGACTCCTCTGATTTACTTCAGTAAGAATTGGTCCTAAAGATGAGAAATTGAAAAAGCTAGGCTTAAAAACATTCTCTAAAACTCTTGCTATCACCATAGCAAGAGCTTGAAACCAATGTTATTCAAATAGATAGGCCACATTGCCAAAGTTTAATACTAGTTCTCAGATATCTGCACATTTAGTAACCGAGGTTTTAAGGACTAAAGTAATAGATGAATCAGTTACTCCAGGTAAATTATTATGCATTCCTTGTATGCTGGTACAGTTGTCACTATTTTTTCCCTGAAGCAAGATTATTAATTTCCTAGACATAAAGACATAGGTATGTATTTGTCAGCCCTGAAATAATCTGAAAGCAAGTAAAATTGGCTCATGTCACAATTTAGGGACAACGTAGGGTTTCTCCCTTCCTGAGGTGCAACTTCATGGCATTCCCACTAAAATCTGAGTACTTGTGCTGTGCTTTCTTTAGGTGTGTTGAATTTTCCATTGCATGGAATAAGCCTTCAGGTGGAATCAATGGTTGCAATCTTCCTTTAACTTGGGCACAGCATCTCCACTTCTGTTCCTACTGATGCCACTAGCTGCGACCAGGAGTACTAATGGTAAGAGAGCTTTCTCAAAGGCTTATTTAATAAAACCCAAGAGCTTCCAGGCAAAAAGGCACCTTAAAGTATATTTATTCCTTAATATTTGCTATCCCTAAGAGTTTGGGAAATGCCCTATTACTTAAGCCATATCTCTATTGTCCTTTCAGGCATACTTTCCAGATTATTTCAGTTTCAGTCTGAAAAATAATACATCACAGCAAGTGGAGCCTGGAGGCGACAGTGAGTATCTTAGGTATGTCTGAGAAAGGCCACTTCCAGTAGAAGAGGTCATACATAACATGCCAGCTACAGAAGAAAAATTATGTGTTTGACCAATGTGGCTTGTGAATCAAGAGCAACTCAGACTCCTCTAAGATACCTATGCTGCAGATTCATGTTCCAATCCGCAGCTGCCAAACAAGTGCATTATTTCTGGCATGTTCTCCCACCCCTAGGAAAGCAGGCCAAGAGCCTGCTCACACAGCCACCCAACAGTCACCTGGGGTAAGAGCAAGAGATCTTTATATAGGGTGGGTGATAAGAAAAACAGGTAATTAATCTAAAGCAGGATTGTTTTCAGGGTTCTTTGCCCCATTGTCCCCAGTCAGCTGCCTACTGGCTAACTGCCTTTTTTTGGGTCAGTTAGAGCAAGATTACTTTTCTGAAGTGATTGCACACATACAATGTGCAGACTTTTTATAACCAGAATTAATCCCTCCATTCAGATCTGAGAGGTCTTAATATAACCTTTTCCAGCCTTTCTGGTGGTTGCTCCCAGCCTGCCTGTGCTGTAATTTACCTTCATTGTGTCTGGGTTCAGCTGACCTGGCTTGTTCATAGTCTCATACAGGTCCATTGTTTGTTTATTCCATCGGTAGCCTGTACAGAAGAGACACACTGAATTGCCTCTGTGTTCCTTTCACTGAAAGGTTCAAGTTGAAATTGTCAGTGTACCTTGCCAGGAAACTTAAAATCAACAAAAGTAAATAGTCCTGTCAAATAAAGGGCATCAGTTAGTAAGAGCATAAGCATTCAGTATTATGAGAATGCAACAACAACAGTGAGGCTAAAAGACAAAACACAACAGAGCTTCACGCAGAAAATGATACTTTCTTATGCTACATTTCATTTTTTTAGTTCAAAATGTTAAGTAGAAGCAAGAGCCACATACCAAGACAGGAACCACTGTGAAAGCTGCTGTGTTCCTCTCAGTCAGTACAAGATAATCTTGACCTTCATGCCATAAGATTAAGCTGAAGTTCTTGAAAGGAGGCATTGTTTCAAAAGCCAGACGTTTTTTCAAGGGTGAGAAATGCCTGTTAAAGACTAGGTTGAAACCCCTGAGGTCACATTACATTTGACATGTGACATCTAAACTTCTTTATCTGAAAGGGGAATTTTAGAAAGCTCTCACTCCTCTGTGCTACTTAGCTGTGCTTTGAACAGAATCCAGCATAAGTACGTACTAGCAGAAAGTCCATGGGAAAGCTTTAGATACAGCTTCAGATATCCTTGCAATTTTTCTAAATATTTATCTTGTGATGTGTAAGTACACCTGCTTCTCTCTTTAGGGCCTGCAGAAAGTTATTTTTGTCTTGGATAGGTATGGCATTAAATACACAGTAGATAAAGTGCCACCAGATGCTTCCCCCACCTCCCATCAATAGCAACACCAGAGGAAGCACTTACCAGAGATATAAAATTACGTCTTTTATCATACAATAGCCTGATTCTAGTAAAAGCCCATATACAGGTGCACAGAAATTTTTATCTCCTTCACAGTGGAGCATAATAATCTTATCAAGTGCCAGTACCTTTAACTAATTGCCACGACAGTGACAACGTGACATTAAGAGCTGCAGCATCTCGACAACGGGTGAAATTTGGGAAGCATTGTTTGGACAGAGACGTACAGCAGTAAGTGCTTATCTAAATTTTTTTAGACAACCTGACTTCTCAAATCTTGTAAAGTGCTCCACTGGTATTAATTTCTCAATGCAGGTTCATTCAGGAGGAAAAAAGCGTCATAGCAAAGGGCAGATATTAGCAGCATGTAAAAATAGTAAAATTTTGGCCTATGCCTTCGACATTAATTGTACCGCCTCAGTAGTGAGTGGGATCCTGTAGCTCCATCTACTGGTCCCAGCACCCGCGGCAGCCCCCCCTGCCCAGTGATGCTGCCGGCGCCGTGCCGAGGGGCAGCACCGCCCGGTCACTGCCTCAGCCCTCCGGCAGCTGCTCTCGGGGGTCTGTGCAATGAGGCGGGCACGGCCAGGTACGTGACACACGGAAGATTCGTCTGTGAAGGGTTCACCTAGGTATCTGCAGGAGAGGTGGAGTGTGTCGTCTTCACTTGGCTGTGGAAAGTCTCAAGTACCTTCAAATGAGCTCAAAAAAACCCCATCCCAACAAAGAAACAACAACAAAAATTACTGAGACTTCACAGTAACTTCCAAGGAGTACAGTACATGAGGGCATTTCAAAAGGCATGAGGAGCTTAAGTTTAGGTAACTTGGTTGCACACAGATTGTCAAATGCTTGCAGGCAACCCTTTTTCAAAGTGTGTAATATCAAATATCCTAATACTAATGTCCCCAAAATACTTACCAATAACTGGTAAAAACCCCACAAGCAGCCAAGTTCCCTTAATCCCTTTTTTTTTTTTTTTTTGTTTTGTTTTGTTTTGTTTTTCTGATAGTGTCTCAAACCAGTTCCTTTTCTGGCTATAGAAACGTGTCCATTTCAGAGCCAGCGCACCAGTCCTGCCACAGTGAGAACTGGCCCTTCACAGCCCTCCGCTGAAGTGTACATCAGCTGAGAATCTGGGTAAATGGTCACCTAACAGCCAGCCAATAACAGTAAGGCTTATTTGTGTATCTCCTCAATGAGAATTCATTTTACAGCTATTTACAAAGCTCTTTTTATATCCAACAGCTTTGATGCAACTGCACGTATTTTTAAGAAATAGTTTGTGTTTGTTTATTGTTAACACCTATTTATATGATCACAGCTTTACTAGAAATGTGGTTGTTCTGTCTTCTCCATAATTGGTGCATAAAGGCTAGGGAGAGTTTTGGAAAACTCTGCTGTTTTGACACTATCCGTATATAAATAAAGCTCCTTTGACAAATGCTTTCAGCTTGGTTTTCTCATATATTGGAATTTAAGCACTATTTTTTTCTAAAAAGAAAATAAAGGGGGAAATTAATTTCCCTCTTTCCCCATAATACCCAGACTGAGAGAGCTATCAAGAGATATATAAGCACTAACTGTTTTCTACTGGATACTTAAGGGAAACAGATGGGTGTAATTATGGTTTTATGGAGGTCTTGCCTAAAATGCTTATACTCAGCTGCCACATTACAGTTTGATACTCGGTTATAAACACATATATTAATCTTCGTAAAGGTCTGTACAGATTTTAAGCTAAAGAGGAACATACAGCTTCATAGCTGCTTCCCGGGGAAAGAAAACCCCATTCAAACCAGAAGGTACAATGATACTTGAACCTCCAGGACTGAAAGGAGGAGTGCTCGTTGCTCAAAACAACTAAAATCATGCTGCAAAATCAGCAGAGGGAGCCAACTGCCTTGTTTTAGAAGCACCAACTCTGCCTGCTACCCTAGAGCCAGCCCAGCAGCCCGCCTGCCAGACCTTTACAGTGCTCCACCGCAGGGCGGTGGATCTCCAACCACCCGAGAGGAGCAGGTTCCCTCGCAGTCTCATTTGGTCTGTGGAACCTGAGCTTTGCTGCATCATTACAGTTTACTGACCCGTCCGGGACGAGGAACCTAAGAAAATACCTATTTGGTTGCAAAAGCTAACTGAGGGAGAAATAAAAAAAGTTATCTTCATCTCCCCCCACTCCTTTGCAACTGTGTAAGGATTTTTATCTTTTCACAGGAGCTGCAGAAGCAGCTTTGCTCACATCAGTGAGGGCAGTTATACATAAAATTTAACTTCTCTGATAAAACCAGCAATAACAATACTGCAATGCCATCCCCCATAATACTGCCCTTCTGTGTTTACTCACCCTTCATTCCTTTAAAGGAATTCTCATTGCCATATGATGAGATAGTGTAAAACTGGGGAGAAAGCAGCTAAATATCATGATGCTTTTTAAAAATCTGAACAGCAGTTTTGACAGGTAAAGTAATATGAACAAAAAAATCCGTGTCATTTTGGATATCTCTGGTTCCAGAACCAATTTTTTTTCCCCCACAGGAAGTATCAGAAAACACGTACAAGGTTAAAAGGCTCAGTCCTCCCACCCCCAGCTCAGAGAGCCTTTTCCTCGTGAGATCTGTTCCTCTTTGTTTCTTATCCTTCATAACAGTGAGTTTGAAAGCTAAACTACCTCTGAGTGACCTCAGTTAAATCAATCAGTCTTCAATGCATTTACACAGGTACTCTTGAGGGAACAATTTGATTAGCTAATCATTTAATTACAAATGGCTGAATTAATAATGTGGGAGAACTTAAAATGAGAAGGGCATTATAGGACTGTTGGCTGGGAAGAGGTGAGGCAACCAATGTAAATTTATTTGCAAGGTGAACATATATTATTTTAGAAGCAGTAAAACTCAATAAATGCAGAATCAGACTCATTCTGCAGGTATCTTCCTTTCTCTACCCAGAGTAGCAGAAGGCTCAGTTCTGTAGCTATAAATACACTCAGATACTTACAGTATTTCCTAATTAGGACCAGTGAAAGGAGGGAAATTATATATATTCACCTACCATTAAATATCCTTCTGCTATATGAGTCATCTAGATAGCAGATGAAGGGTGTGCTGGAGCAATACTTTTCCCAGCTCAGGGGCTGAATGTCTCCAGGGTGCTCCCACCTCTCCAGCACGTGTCCACAGCAGGCTGCCTCTCCCCTGCCCCTGGGATTTCAGGCCCCACAGCACTGGGCTCAGGCTGGCACGATGCAACACAGCACAGCGCTAGCAGTCTGGGAAGAGCTTTGAACATGACGCAAGAGCTATGACCATGCAGTGAAACTGTCACTTCAGAAGATCATTGTGGTGATTCCTTCTCCAGCAGACTCGTGCCAATCAGTAGTGCTGGCACTGCAGAGATTTTGGGAGTATTTAAAAGGTCAAAAATACAGAATTTCATTGTTCTCACATAGTATGGAATACTACTTCTGGGGAGCCTTTACGAGATAAATTCTCTGGAGAAAATCCATCCTGTTTGCAATATCCCTGAGATAGCCTACTCAGCCAGAAATTATCATTACAGTATCCATATTGCCCAGGCCGCTGTGACTGCTCCCATGCTGTAAGGCAGCGGTAAATTTGCAGTGCACTGAGCATTGCCCTGTTCCCTTTCACTTCCCCGTAGGCAAGAAAAGGTTTGTGTGATTCTCAGCACGGCTCCAGGAGTGGAGATGCTAACCTCAAACACCGTTTGCAGTACATTGCCAGGGCCAAATCCTCTCCTCCATAATGAATGGTTTTAGCTGCACATCCCAAACCTGAAATGCCTCACAATACTTTCATCTAACACTGCTAGATGATAATCCTGCAACCAGGTCCAAGGACTATATTCAATTTCCATCTCTGCTGCTCACTTGTTCCATTAGCTTATCATGCTGTTTTTCACAGTTATAAATGAGAAATAGTTATAAGTAAATCACAAACATAGATCAGAGTCAGTTCACCAACGTTTCTAAAGCCCTCAGAAACTACAGGGGAAAAAGAAACAAAGGAGTGTCCAGTGTTTGCTTAAAGCACTGATTTTTTTAATGTTGTTTCCCATAAACTGAAGCCCACATGCATTTGTTAATATACTGCACTGCAGATGCCTGACCTATTTACAATTACGTGTAAAATGCAGCATAGAGTTTGAGTGGGATGTAAGGATTAACTCTGAATTGATTTTCACTTTATCTAAGCTCTATACTGTTTCTTTATTTATACTGTAGAATAAAATATCCTGTAAGGTTTTTGTTTAATTTCTGTGATTTACAGAACATTCTTGCATAGTCTGCTGGTTATATAGCTATCATCCCATTCTATTAATATTTTCATGATTAGAGATTAAGGGTGTTTTCCATTTGCTGTTTGGCTGCAGGAGAGAACTGCTTAGCTTGGCTCAGTGATCTGTAAATTCAGAAACGTTGCACTATGCACCACAGATTATGCAATATGTTATAGACATGTGCATAAACTGTTTCTCTGACTTAAATTTAGGTCTGTTTTAATGCTGTTGCTAGAAACATTAGAAGCGTAGTAAATTGCAAAAATGAAATTATTTATAGAATGAACACAATGACTTATAAATTACTGTATGATCCAGAAACTACTAGATAAAATATCCCACCATTCCAATACCCTAACTTTCCTACTACAACACAGTTTATCAGTTTTACTTTCAATGTCTGAAGATAGCACTGTTCTGCTGCTTTTTAACGATCGCTCTACGCTGACATTTGCTGGGCCCAGTAGAAAAAGAGATTAAGTTCTATGAGTTTCTACGAGCATAATTCAGCATTTGAAACACTATTAGGGCACTGTGTTTGTTCATTCAGCCAGTTCAGGCTGAAGTTCAGCCCAGTGCAGGCCGTCAGCACAAGACCTGGCAACCAGCTAAGACTATAAAGTCTATCCATAGGACCAAATCTCACCGTTCCAGAGGTACAATCCGAACATTAGCTCTGATTTGAATATTTTATGACGTTTTCACTGTGTATTTCCCATAAGACTTCCCTGTTCATCCCATACCTGCACTACATCAAGAAACTCCAGAAAGTCTACTGTAAACAGTGAAATAGCATCAACACATTTTCCTAGAGCAGGATATCATGGAATAATGAGCAAGTACTGAATTTATAAGAAATGTAAGAACCATTCCTGCTCTTACTAACTGTATCAGAAGCAAGAGTAGGCTAATTATTCAAGTATGTTTCATTTCCTGCTCAAATGTTAGTGTGTAAAAATAATTATTTTTTTCCATCTAAAGTGAACTCATGACTATTAATGAGAAACATTGTCAAAAAATCATTCTAGTGTGGCAAACAATCAGGGGTACCAGATAAGGGAAGAATGTTGGATTAAAGGACAGATATATCATCTCAGCACAGACCATCTAGGAACATAGCCTCTGTGATATGCCTAAAATAACTAAGTGGCACCTCTAACATCTGTACCAGAAACCTGGATTCCCTCACCAACTTTCACAACAAATTTAATAAGCATTGCCTCAGCATCAAACTGCCTCTGGAACACTTCTGTACTGACATAATTGTCCTAGGCACTACAATCAAGGTCAAGAATAGCAACTTACAAACTAACATCCACGGCACAACCGTAAATCAGTGTCGCTACTGCCATAAAACTGGTAACCATCTCTAACACTCTCCAAAAGCAGTAAAATACTCCCTGACCTTCAGACACTACCCTATTTGCTCTGGGAAAAACACATGCATGTCTTATCTCCTTAACCTAAAAAGGACTTTTCTACAGCGAAAATATACTGAGAGAGAGAATTTATAGGGAATCCATTTCAAATTACATCCTATGTAGGAAGAAGTTCTCTGAAAAGTATCTTTCAAGAACCTCTTTTCAGACACTTGGAATGAAAATGCAGCAAGTGGAGCTAGATATTTCACAACAGATTTAAATGCTGCAATTTCTCATCTCCACAGTAAGAATTCCCACCACAGTGAACACTTTTTACAATGAAGCCATCTAAATACCATGTTCCTACTGTTACATTTCCCAATATAAACTTCTATAAAAGTCTGCTTAGTAGACTAAATGCTCTCACGAAAACACACATAACTAGACACTAACATGAACTTTCATACACATTAAAAATAGGAACAGACAGTGGGGTAACATTTCTCAAAAAACAAACATTCCACCTCTTACTTCTTGCTCCTGAACTACCATGACAGCTTCAAAAGATGTGCATTGTCCCTAGCCCACAATGACTGCCTATCTTTATTCTCCCTCAGATTATCACATCGATAAGCCAGAGAAACTCAGCTGGTACTTAGCTTTGAAGCCTATTGCCTGTATTTCACACCTGAAGGAATTGCATGCCCAGAACTCTTCCTACATTTTCCTTTTTATATAGTAAAAAAAAGTTACCTCTATCTACAAATTCTCTCTTAATTATGTCTGAAGAGCAGCACAGCTGGAACCCTGAAAGAAGGATTCCTTACCCCTCAAGCCAGTAGGCTTCCAGGTCAGGATGCTGCTGCTGATAGTTTTATAGTCCCATAAACCAAACTGAGAGGAACTAATAATGATAGAAAAACACTTGCAGTGTCTGCTTGACTTTTTGCCAATAGAGCATTTCTGTTCTATTTTTTTGTAATTTTTTCCATAATTCTTCAATTTCTAGCATTTTCAATTTTAGAATATCTTCTCTGGTGCCTTCTGATTAAAGGCACTACAATAGGTTTTTAATCTCATTAGTATAAGTGGTATGTTCCTTGGCACTTTAATGTATACACACATTTAAACTACAAATATTTTTTGTTACTTGTTCATGGCACGTTAATTCTCACTAATTTACATTAACTGAAAAATAATAAGGCAAAAGGTCTACTCGGTATTGAAAACTCCAGCACAAACAGAAAGATGATTTCTTGTGTTAGCATAGCTGCTTTTGTAACTGTTCTGCTTTGCTATCAGTAGTTATCGACAACTTCGCTAATAAGTGTTAAATGATATTATATAATCCACATATTAAAAACAGATGTACTTAGAGCAAAAATTTCAGATTGATGTCCAAAAATAATTTCACGTATTTTATTGTTCAGCAAAGCACATTACACATATAAACATGCAGTCATTCAATAATCTGAATTGTTAAACACCTGTTTGTATAAACTCTAATGCCATTCTTCTGTAATGATACTGGAAAAAGTATGTCTTTGAAATTTCTGTGGGGGAATGAGAGTCAAATTTGTAGCTGTCATTTCTTCTTCAAAAGACCTATTACTCAAGTGTAATTAATCTCTTTTCCAACTACTTCAGCACATTTTCCATTCTACATGTAACCCATTACCAAAAACAAAAGGAAAAATTGTACCCTTGGTTGCATTTGCATGAGCCTAGCACATTCGCGGAGGTTTCCACAGTGTTCCTGGCATTCGTTTCTGCTACACTTATTTCCAGTGGAAAACTTCAGGGATTCCTTCTTGCTTCCTTTCCTACACATTCTGGATTGTGAAACAGGCTGTGTGATAGAAGAAAAAGTAACTACATAACCTATTGCTTCTCTTTTGGACCACATGGGCTGTTAGATTTTGGAATAGAGACCCTTCCTTCCATACCTGTCAGTGCCGTTACCAGTGTGCAATTGGACTTCAACAGAGTAAACGCCCCAAGAATTTACGGGCCCTGGTAGTATGGTGTCCAGCAGCGGGAACAGCATAAGCCAGCAACTTTAAGGCAACATCAGAGATGGAGAACGTTGTTCTTATGACATGCAATGTATTATGAAGTTCCTGACCCACAGATTTATGTTTGAAAGTATGGGAAGTCGTACATATGAGTTCAGGTTTGTTCTGTTCACCAACATGACATGAAGTTTACAAGTATTTTTTTAACTATTACTATCTCTTACTGAAGTAATCAAAAAAACAAAGTTAGCCTTAAGAGTGCTCAGCTCAGAGTCCTGCCAGCACACATGCAAAGGGTATCTTCTATATGATGACAAAGTGGTACGCTTCTATTTTTAATAAAGGTATAATATTTTTTATATTCAGCTTCAGCTGCATAAATTTTACTAAAACAGGTGTTCTCCAAAACTAATGGTACAATTAACAAACTTACAGCCTTCAAGAAATAGAAGCAGGCTCTTGTTGACTGTGCTTTTCCAGGAAAAGAGAAAGCTGTCAATAGCCTCTCCCAGTTCTCCCTCAGTTGTCCCTAGATGAAGGCTATACAGCATATAATTTTTGTGCTATTAATGGTAAAAGGTAGGTCTTTGGTGGAGGAATTATTTACCAACTGAGAAAAGATGATACCTGTAGCACAGATAAGGGTGATTAATTCAGTTACAAACCTGCACTCACTTCCCTGTGCCAAGACACTTACTGTTTTGAAAACAGGAGTCTGACAGAAAGCACACACATAGGAATTCACATATAGAAAATGTAAAGGCTGTCCCTTCATCTCACAGTTTTCCAGTCAGTTTATAACATCCAGATTTTCATTTCTTCAAAGAAAACATTAGCTCCCTACCAAGTTAATGGAAAACAGTAAGTCACATAGATAGTAGAATATAACATTCACATCTTATTATTTTGTATATAAACTTTTACTTTAAAGTGTTATCTAAAATACCATACATGGTTACCAGACCAAATAGCCCATATAAACTATGCTGAAAATATCATCTTTATTTACAGGAACCAAATTAAAATGAACTGTGTTTGAGATCTGCAACAACCCTTCTCCCAGAACCAGACCACAGCCCAGCTTCACACTGCTGGGCAGAGATCTAAGGAGGAAGATGCCCCTCACACACACAAAGAAATCATTGGCCCTGCAAAGATATGGCTCAGCTGCTTCTCAAAGGGGTGGGAAGCAGCTTGCAAACCATAACTCTCTGACCAGGTGTCAAATCTTGTTACCTTTCCCACCCTTCAGGCTTTACAATTACATGCTACTCTTTGTTCAAGTGAACTCTACAACTGCTCTTCCAGCCCTTGGTGGTGTTCTGCCAACACACTAAAGAATTTAGCAAAAAACCCCCACCAAACTCAAAAAAAACCCTTAGACATCCTTTCATTCTGTTTGAGCTTCTCTATATACACATTTTCATCACCTTCGAGCACTGTTGGTAATCACAACTACAAAAAATATGCAGACAAAATCAAGAATATATGATGTTATTTTATAGGCACTTCTACAACCATGTAATTTCCTTCATAGTTAATTTACTGAACTCCAATATCTGCTTTAAAGAAAAACAGCTGGCTTGGGTTGTATAAAAATGCTACCTTTGAGACCCAAGAAATCCCACACTGCTTTTCTGAGCATGAATTAGATACCAGAAGAATCATTCCTTGTAAACAGAGCATCCAGTATGCACTCAGACAGTTCACACAGAGCCCTAGTATTAGCACTATTAGCACCTGTTCTTTTGTGATTTAATGAAAAGGCTCTGCTTCAAAAGAAACAGCTAATCAGATAATCACATTAGACTGTATCTCATAGGCCTTGAGCAGTCAAACTCCCAGAAAAATCATTGAATAAAACAATACGATTACAGCTTTTATGATTCCACATTGTATTTATCACGAAGTATGGCCAACATTCACATTGAGGTTGCAAGATTATTATATGGTTACCTGTGCCCTATAAAACAGAGATGTCATGTTGAACAGATTATTAAATGGTACTGCAATATTACATATTATTTTCATGTTACTTCTATTATTAATCATTATTACCTATCACCAAAACATTAGTACTTCAGTGTAAACCCTGCAAAACATATACATGATTTAACAGATTGAATATTGACAGATTCAAATACTTCATATCTGTTACCTATCCACAAGATCTAGAAATAAGGCATATGGTCAGCAGATTAGGAGAGTTTAAATAAACAGCCCGAGCGCTTTGCTTTCATCCCACACACCTTAACTCTGTCAGTTATGCTGCTGGATTCCTCATAGCAAATCTCGTATCTTGAGGAGGTCATACCTGAGGAAGGCTATTAGCTGCTTGAAACATCATTCTTTTAGTTTTTTCACTTTCCTGTGTATAAAGGAAACAAACAGTGAATAGCTAGAGGGCTTAGTCTGTTTAAAAATCTTGACAGAGTTTTCTGCTGTGAAGATAACTGTGTGGCCTGAGAGACTTCATTTGTTCATGCTCACATTTATACACAACTGACTTTATTCCACTCAGAGGTTCTTGATAAAAAATTGTAGAACTGATCACATATCCGTGATGGAAGCTTGACAGTTTTCCCACACAGCCCTGTCAAAACTTTCCATCAGTAGCTGTAAACAGAATTAGCAGGGTGGCCACTTAGCAACCAAATGCTTTTGCTTTTGCAATCTTACAGCATGGCGCCGTCTCCTTTTAGGCTGAATGCACTCCTGTCCATATGACGGCCACTGAAAATCTTGGGTCAGCTTTTTGCTATTCTGACTCTCTACTTCTTCAGAATCAGAGTCTTCTTGTTGCATTGAAGGAAAATGCCTATCTGGATATATCTCCTTCAGTTTGCCCTCAAAGAATGCATTTAGGCATCGCCCAGCCTCAGCAACCTCTGAATCGGGCTGTAAGAGAACAAATAACCCTTCAGTGTTACTGCACACAGAAATCAAGGATCAAAACCAAATAACTAACCTACCCTAATGTCTCACCTTGGTTCTGTCTGCTACATCTCCATTAGTCTCCTGCACACTTTCTACAGCCCGTTAGTCCCTCTGCATTTACAATGTAAGTAAAAACCAGACGCTGCTATTAAGGAACACATTTCTGCACCTGAGATGTGCAGTGAACTAGAAAGAATAGCAGTCATCACTGCTTAGGAATTTCTATGCACCTGAATTTTCCCTAGCTATTTTACTGGCTGTGACTGGCTTCTGACAGAAAATTCAGCATCATTACAAAAAGTTGTCCATAAGACATCCCTCTTTAATCTTAGATCCGTATGTGTCTCAAGTTCTCAGACTCATATATATCTCCATTTCTGTCATTTAAAAAAATAGAATTTCCAAAATGTAAAACTGATTGATACTTCCATTTATCCCAATCCTATATCTGATGTCAATGGAATCAATAGTTACACCACTGTGACAGCTTGAAAAAGCAACCCTCTGGTTTTTATCTGCCCACCCAGGCATATTAGAAACCTACATAATTGAACTTTGCACAGTTCCAAAACATGAGACGCACGTCAGTCACAAGTTCCTCAGGTGCAGAATAGTGGGACTTGTCCTTTTTTAGCAGCTTGTTTCGTATGATTGACAAATCCATTGGCCTTTTGATGATCTGATAATAATGCCGAGCCTGCAATAAGAATAAAATTCAGGTATTTAACCTTTCTAATTAAAACATTATGTCTCCAGTGACTCCAATGACACTGCAGAGGATTCCTTGCATCAAGGAAGAAAGCTCTAGTCTTTTGGTGCTACACTTGCACATCATCTTCCTGGGTACTTTTTGGTTAGATTAAAAAAATAGTTCCTCGCAAGATTGATCTTAAAAATAGCACACTTCAGTGACTGCTCTGCTATTTGCACTTTCCAAAGTTTATCCCCAGATATAAATGTTGCCATTTAACCATGATCAATAATATATGTAACATTGACAATTAGCTAACATGTCCCCCAAGCAGTTATAAAAATAATGCGCTGAGATACTGGCAGCTGATACTGTGGGAAGTATGCCAAGAGTGACTAAAAATATGCGACTATGCACTCCTTTTAAAGTTCAGCAAGTCATTTTCAATGGGCACCAGCTACCAGGATATCCCACTCCTTAAATCTCTCTGGGTCAAAACCTGCCTGTTAGGTAATGCGTTCCAGAAATTAATTGCAAGCCTTTCTTAGGTGTAATGTTTTTTATATTGTTATTTGGACTATTCCTTCACATAAACTCTTTTTTTCTCTCATTTCCCTCCTCCAACTTCTTTCACATTATGTTCTATCATTACAATAGCGTAAGTGTACATCTTCCTTAAAGTAGCCAGTTAATATTGCAAATGTTGAGTACCTGGATGAAACAAAAATCTCTACATCTTCCCCTGAACACAGTCACATGACCACCTTTGTGCAAAACACCAGAAAAGAGGGAGTCCAGGGTCATTTCTGAAGCAAACCTTTCTCTTAGCAGTGCAACATTCTCCATGTATGCACAGCAAGTCAACTTTCTTAATCACTGGAACCCCTCACATACCTTTAGTATCCTACCAGCATCTTAAATCGGCACTCAAACCTGGCCTGAGAACACTTTCACCTGCCTCCAACCTGGCACCTTCAAAGCGCTTTCAAGAGGGAAACATCTACCCTTCCCTAGGAATCAATGCTGTTCAGAAAAAAAAGCTAACGAATATCTTTCAAGAAGACAAAGGAAAAACTCATGGGGTATGCTGGAGTATTCTTTGGATTCCCTCTGACCCATGCATGTGAAGTACTTACCAGGGGGCTGACGGGTTCATGGAACGGGAGGCTCATACTGCTGCAGAACAAGGAAAGCACCAGCTTTTCACACTTCTGTAGAAGCCAAATGTGAAATAGATTTTAATTCAAAACAAGTGAGTTTCATTCTTGCCATTAGTAAATCAATCATACTAAAACAAGGGGAGTTTTCATGAAGTCTGTGCATTTGTGATGCAAAATGCCACACTTCACTCTAACTTGGAGGATGTTTTGCTTCATAGCATTTTTATAGTTTTGAAAGTGAGGATAGTCAAGAAATGCTACAAAAAAACCCATTATGTAAAAATGTTTGTATGTATGTATCTTTCCTGAAAACTCTTGGGAACTCATCACTATCACTGTTTCCTTTCTGCACTCCAGATATATTCCTTGGCTCTTGACTAAAACAACATCAGCAACAGTGTGGAAACAGTTTCAATGGAAAATGTTTCCACTGCTCATATCCATTCATGCAAATGGACGTAAGTTATGCAGTTGGTAGTACTATGTGAAAACAGTTCAGTTTAATTATTGTTAACCTGTAAAATACTTACAGTAGTCTTTGCTTTTTTTCACTGATGCAAAAAAATGCACTACAAAAACATAAGCCATGTTTGCTCACAAGCGATGGAATTTCTAATCAACTTGATTTTCTAAACAGAACTTTCCTAATCAAGTCCCAGATCCCAGCTATTTCTGGCCAGTTAGTTGTACCCAATCCCATAGAAAGAGGGATCACATCGATGTCAAGAAGTTATGTCAAGTTCTTTACGGACAGAGTAGCCTCAGGCCTGGAAGCAGCATCGATGCATTTGGGCAGCGCTGTGGCTGTGCTCACAGGCCTTGCCCAGGGGCATTGCTGCTGCCTTTACGTATGGAGCCCAGACTAGCTGAGAGCCTTTTCTAGGCTTCACTTGTGCAGGGCCAGCTCAGCACTGCACTCAGCTGTGCAGACTTAGCCTCCCTGTCCAGCTGTGACCAATACATAGAAGACTTTTATTTGGAACTCGTGGCTTCTGAGTACCAAGTGGACTTTAAGAAAAGGCATTTTTTTCATGGGATATTTCATAGAGAAAAGTGGTCATGGGGATGTAAAGAGATAAGCTTTCATCTAGGCTGGGCCTAAATGCCATCTTCAAGGGGATTAATGGTATATATGAAGACCATAAGATGATTTCAATCCAACTGAAAGTCAAAGTGTCTACATCACAAAAATGACATTGCAACCGGCCTAATTAGATGTCTGAGAAGGTGCCAAGTCTTAAAGGAAAAAGACTGAGTGGCAGAAAGCCAGGCAAAGTCAACGTATGGAAGCTTCCTCTGCTGCTGAGTGTGACTTCCCCGTTCAAAGGAGAAAGGAATCCCAAATCTGCCTGTGTTATCTTTCTATAACATGACACTATTTTTAAAATTGAAAAGCAATAGCTATGTCTAGACAAAAGAGAATGGTATGACTGAATACTAACAATGCTTTTGTTGTATTTACTACTCTCTGAAATATTCGGGTAGCAACCAAGTCAAAACAGTTGTCTTTCCAATGAAGAGGCAAAGCCTCATGCTGATATCCTGTCCTTTTCTAAACAGTACAATATATAGTTATTCCCACCTTCTGGTCATAGCCATCAAGACCATATTGTGCATTATAGCTGTGGCTGTAGCGTGTGTTTTCACAGTCATATTCTACCTCTGGCTTCACTGGATTACGGCAAAGTGTGCACACCCATTCTCCCCTGCAAAACAAGAAACCAAAACCTTGAGTCAAATTTTGTCAGCCACCTTGTCAAATAACAAACCTCAGGAATCACTGTATTTGAAAAGTTTAATCCTTAACTAGTATTACAATATCAGGCAATCTGAAGCCCATTGTACTACATGTTCTTCAAGAGATTTCAATTTAATTAGAAGTGTAATAATTTCAGATTCTTCCCATTGCACTCTTTCAGTCACATAGGAAAAAAAGACAACAAAATACTAAGTGTTTGAAATCATGAACCAGCAGTGTGTGCAGCTGCATTGATTCAAGTGCTGGTTTTTTAATACAAAAAAAAATAAGGAAAAATAGCCAACAGTTGGGTCACATGACAAAACCAGATCCATTTGATAGTTGATATCTTTGCTTTCAATTGATATGCCAACTGACATATTTATCTAATAAATCAACATTATCAGAAATGGTCATAATGTGTGCTAGTACACAGGTTTCAAAACCAAACAGTCATAATTCTGCATGGGTATGAGTATCCTTCCTAGCAGATCCATTTTCAGAAACCTCTTGAAGAATTTCATGAAGGCAGTGATGTAACTTCTGCAACATTAGGGCCTGAGTAACTATAGATGAATGTATATTAAATAACTACAAATACAGAAATTTAGTTAAGGGAATTAATTTACTTCATTAGAATTTAACTTTGCCTAGGAAGTTTATTTTAAAAGGAAAACTTTGTTTTCACATTTTTTTGAAACTAGAAGTTTAATAATGACTTAGTTATTACAGGAAAAAGTGAAAAGCCAAGAGATGGAAGTTCCTGCTTTTTGAACAGAAAGAACAAACCAGAATCTCCAAACTAATACTTCACAATGTATTTTTCTCAGCTGAGACAGTTATTTGGGCTTGGCACAAATGGAGTAGCCTCTGGTCCTACCTGGTAATAATTTGTAACAGAATTATATACCACCAGTAGTGCACATTATTCACCCTCACTTTTAAAGTTTGGTATATGGACGTGTACCTAATTCTGGCTTTGTCATGTACAATTGATCTGTGACAAGTTGTTAAGGAATGTAAGCCTTAGGGAAACCAACATCCTAAACATCTCCAGAAAAGCTCCAATAATCCTAAATTTCCTGTAAAACTGGCTAGAAAACTGAATAGGAACTCACTGATTGCCCTTCTCTTGTGCTAGTCACTGTTCTGGCAGAGAAGAGCTGACATCTACACCACAGTTGTTACATGAGAGTTAGGATTTTGTTTTCCTCCAGTAAGTTTGAAGAATGTTTTAAAGCTCAGGTCTGTCACCTCCTTTGTTGTGCTGGCCAGCTAACTGCAGAAAGGGCATATGTGGCTGGAAACAGTTCTTGTTAATAATTCATCTAGTCCTAGTGTGTAAGATAATTCTGCCCTTTGCAAGAAAAGTAACAAAAAAAGCAAGTGAGAGATACTGTCCTTGTCCTGGCGTAAGGTTGACACGTACATCCCTGAGGATATATTCTACCCCAAGGCAACGAGCAGAAACCGAACACATTAGTGAAATGTCATACATACTCACACTGGAAAGCTGAGCAGGGCTGGAACATGGCAGGAGAGGTGGAAGACCTTGGGGCAGTGATCACAGCACAATAGTTCTCCTCCATTAAGACACACAGCACAGAAATCCTCATTTTCAATTGGACTGACTTCCTGAGTAACTGGAGTTTTTTTCATGATGGAGATGCCATTACTGAGCTTCTGATCAACAGACAGAGATTCTGTCTGTCCTGCAGCCTGGGACATGTGAAATTTTCTGTCCTCTGAGTTCTCATCTTTGGACTTCAGTCCTTCAAGTGGACTGTCTTTATTTATCTTGAAAGAAGAAAAATCTGGGATCACACAACCAACATTTTCACATATATAAGCATATAACAGCAGTGGTTATCTGCAGACAAAATGGTTTCTCTGCAGCAGACTCTACTGGACAGGGCACTGGGGTTCAGCAGGCCCACACTCATCTCAATGCCTGCCACTGGCTGGCCAGGTCACCTTGACTGAGTCATTTCCTCCACATACCGCAATGTAACAGCACTGTGAGAGAGCTGTACAGACTTCATGTCACAGATTACAGAAACAAGGTATCTTATTTGCCAATTTTACAGTAAACAGCTTAAAAAAAAAAAAAAAAAAAGGTCTACTTTTTTGTTCCCATTAGAAATTCCCATCTCCTTCTGTGGAAAGAAGTTCATACTCAAGACTCCAACGAAGCAACAGAATACAAAGCTTTTAAAAACCTATTACACTGTGATTTCTGGAGTTGGTTCCTATCATTCAAATATACATTTGGGTCAGTTTTAAGCTATTTATCCTGTATTTGTAATTAGACAGATGAGCCAGGTTGTTTGCTACAATATCAAAACACTACAGCTATCCAAAGACAGACCTCAGAAATGGAAGTGTCAGGGAGCTACACAACAAACTAAAAGCTGCATTCTCTATTACTTCAACCTATCACAGAAGTGTCTGAGGGTGAAATGAATCAATAGGCTTGTTTAGTGTATAATAACTTCCAGAAACTGTGGGTACAAACCAGTGGGAATAAAGGTGAGAAAGCAGGTAAAGCCTCAAGGAAATTCTACTCACCTGTATAGACATACTTGAAGATTGGGTCCCACATTCAATTATCAGGAGGAAATCACCCTTCTGCTCGTTGTCCTGTGGCTGGAGCTTAAACACTGGGAGCTCCCCCACTTCTGATGTACATATTTTTAGACGTTCCAGTCGCACATAAGGGATCTTCTGCTCCTTACTGCTAGCTCTACAATCAACATGACAGGTGGTTAAATTCAGTCATATTCCACAAAATTGTCCTCCCTACTCAGGTTCAACGTTTTTCATGCACTATTGTTTGTGCTCCTTTTCATTGTAACTGTGACTTTGCTGGCTAAATGCTAAAAATCTGGACATTTTTTCACATGCTGATTCTTTAAGAAATGTGAATGCCATCACTTTAAATTAATCCTATGTGTAAATGCAATACTAACTTCTGTGCTAAAAATTTGCCCAGCAAAGTATATTTTTGTATTAATTATTCCAATTTAAGTCAAGCTTGATACTTTTCAGTGTGGCTGGCTTCAAGCAGGAACGCAACACGTCATCAATTTTACTGTAAAATATTATCACAGCAGTAGCTGAAAACAAAATTTTACAAAATTGTGGAGATAATGTTAATCCTGCTCCATTATATTTTTTAGGTTTAACTGGGGCTAAGCAGTTTCTAATTGTTTAAGTGAGATAAGTTTGCAAGTATTTATTCATTCTAGAAAATTACACAGAATAACAGAAATACATGAACTGCTTTTAAATCATTGTTTTCAGGTTTAAGAGAATACTTTACAACTTTCAGAATTACTATCTATAAGGAATCTTGCATTCTTTTTAAGTTCCCCATTATCATTAAGTATGATACATGCATAAAATGTCATGGCCAGTGCTTTTGTATAAAAAAAAGACTCTGTTACCTGACATTCTGATTGCTTTTCATATCCATTTCAAAATGTTCCTTTTCACAGTTATTGGAATCTGGAACAGAAGATAAGAAAATGAATAAAATATTTATAATATCAGAGTCAGATTAGGGTAGAAAGCACTTCAATATTCATGTACTTCTGACTGGTGTTTAATATGATATCATACGCAAATTATGGAATCATTTCATCTATATGTATAGAAAACGTGCATACTATTTTCTATTCTGGGACATAGTCTTTTTTCTTTCTCTTTGCTTTTAACCACAGCTTCTGTACTGAATATGGGAGCCTTTCCAAAATATTTTGTTGAAATGGTTACATTTCCAGGGATGGGTTACATTCCCAGCCATGCCACATTCATCGATATACAGGAAACAACATTAAGTAATTCTCTTTGCTATACATCCTTCACTTGAGAAAAACAAACCTACTGAGGTCTCAAGCCCCTGAGATTCAGAAAGTCTCTGCGGTCTCCTGCTCCATGCGAAGAAGCTTCTGGATAATCCTAGTTACTTGAAAACAGGAAGAAAATTGTGTCTCCCGTCTGCCATTGAGGGATGAAAGCTACACTGTATGATTCCTTTCTCCAATATATGTAAGATATTAACATACAAATTCAAAACTATCTGTTATGTAAGCATGCAAGGAACTGTAGCTCTTGACTGATACTAGACACAAGAGTAACAAAACAACTTTAGAGAGTTGGGATGGGGTAGAGATGAATGTCCCAGTGGATGTCCTCATAAATACCAGTCCACCAACAGATTTCAAGGTAATTCCTTGTTAGGAAACAGTTTGACATAGACAAATTTTTAGTATTAACAAGAAAACAAACCAAATGTGATGGCTATCTGGAGATAGGCAAGTGCCTGGAAAACAGGCTTTTTTAAAGAAAATCTCACTCAGGTCAATGGCACCTAGCCCATGTCTTGAAAACAATGTGCCTTTAAGATACTCCCTAGTTCCCAGCCACAGGAAAGACAATACAGTCAAGACTGACAAGGATAGATGCGTTTCACATCACTCCTAAAGTGTTATTCACTTGTGATTGTTGCTCAGGTGAAGGGTGGCAGTCCTGGCTCTGGACAGAATTACTAAAGGGTGACCGCACACTGAGCTAAGGAGCAAACCTCACTGCACACTGTCAAACCAGAGGATGTTCCACTGGTTTATTAATATTAACCAACATTTCCATCAGCAACTTGGCTCATGAAATAGTAGTACCTATAAAAACTGCAGAAAACACCAAACTAGAGGGGTTGCAATCACTGTGGAGAATGTTTACAATTTAAAAATTATCTTAATACATAATCGATAAAAATTCTAAATCATGAAGACTGAACGGAGATAACTGTAAGTATTATGCTTCTGAAGGATGAGATGAACGTAATCACAAAGGAAAATAACTGACTAGGGAACTGTTCTGTAGAAGGAACTAAGAGCAAATGAGGGCCGTTCACTACACGTGAGTCAACCACGCAATGCTGCTGCTGTAAAAAAAAGGCACATGGCATCCTGCAGCGTGTTACCAGCAGTGAGGAAGGTAAAACATGGGAAGCTGATACCCTGTCTCTGCATGGCACCCCAGAGGCCTCAGCTGCATCGCTGAGTTTGGCTGTGGGCCGCGCTCCTTAATTGCAGAGAACCCAGAACAGTGCAGCAGGAAAGAGATGGTTTTAAAGAAATCACAATCCTGACCCATGAGGAGAGCCTGAAACCACCCGATTTGTTTAGTCTAGGAAGGAGAAGGGGAGGGGAGGGTGTTTATGCAAGCCATGACAAGAAGAAAAATGGCTGTAAGAAGGAAAATGATGAAATGATGTACAATTTTTACCACATCCCTTTGGGGCTAGGATAAGAAGTATTTTGTTGTAAATTAAGCTGAAATGTTTAGATCTGATATTAGAAAAGGATGAGTCATTGGAGATACATACCAGAAGCAGTGGGGTTTGGCAGCACAGCGCTGCTGAAGCCAGTAAGCACTGCCGAGAGTCACTAGCAGAGCTAACATTGACTTTGCAACAGAGTTAATCTCTCACTGGTGCACATTCCACATGGTAACTACCTCCTCAGGTCTCCCCTCACTGCAGGCTCCGGACAGTGAGAGCCGGATGGGAATTGCTCTCTCCTGACCCTTCCTTGTGAAAAGGCAGCAGCATTGAATTCAACCCTCACCTTTCCATCCTCTTGCACAACAGGACTTGTGCTTTGCACAGAGCAAATTTGTAGCATCTGTTACAGATTGTGAGATTCTGTATGTTGGGGCAGCTTTCTGTGTGCAGTTTCACATGACCCAAACCAGGTCCTACAAAGCTGCTCCTCTCAGAGACAATTCAGCCTGACAGAGGCACAGCTCTTTAGGGGTGCGCCTGATTCTTACAACTCACATAAATGACTGTGGCATAAGTGTCACAATTTGGCATAGTACATGCAAGAAAAGACAAATATATTTTCGTGGCTCACTGAGCTAGGCCTCCTTTGTACTAATTAGAATTCTCTGAATAAAAATACAGCACAGAGATAGAAATATTAATTCATCTTTTACAGAGAAAAGCAGCCAAATGTTGGCATAAGTCACAGGATAACAGCTTGATCCTGCAATCCCTTGCTTGCATGAATAGTCCCATTGACTTTTAGAGTTTGCAGGAATGAGGCTTTACAGTGTAGCACAAGGATGCTGGCAATTTGCCCTTGAAAAGAGTTAAGTAAGGTCTAATTCTCCATTAAGGCTGAAGAAATAGGCCTTGGCTGAAGGGAACGTTCCACTGTAGACAGAGCCAAGCAAAATAACGTACTGTGCAATATATTAACCTAACAAAAATTTGCTATGCTTACTGATGTGAAGGACTTAGCAGAAGGCACATCACATTTTGGAATTATTTTTTTTTTTTTAATTTAATTTGGACTCTTCAAACCAGCTTTTCAATAGTCATAACTGCAGGTCTCATTAACAGGAGTGCTTCTAAGAGAACTGATACTCCAGGTACTTCACACAGACATGCTCTTTTCTGGTTCATAGATGAAGGATGTTACAAATTCAAGGCATATAATTTCCATGTTTTTCCTCCACAAATGAGAACAAACACACTTCTCCATTGGATTAAGTACTCTGATAATATTTGAAGCTTGCTGAGACGCACATTTATATGTAAGTACATTAAGAAACAAACTGCTTTGCGTGCTTGCAATGCACAGTGCTAAGAAGGAAAGAAAAAACAGAAACCTAAAAGAAATAATGAAAAGCCTGTTACCTTCTTTGCTTCTAAGTTGACTCATTCTGGCATTCATGGGCAGGAAAGAATTGTTGCTGAGCATTTCAGAAGTGCAATGTTGAGACTTTTTGATCGAAAGATTAATAGGTTCTTCCAGGACTTTTTGCATAGAAAGAGTTAGTTCATTAACTACATCTTGCCCAGCTGTAGCCAAGCTGTTTTCTAGAGGATGATCTACAGTATTGAAGTCTTCATTTTCCAGCTTCAGGGGGGGGAAAAAATATCAAATTTCATTATTAGTTTTCTTTTTTCCATCTTAATAAAATAATCTGTAATCAGTCTTCAAATACCAGATAAGGAAAACTTTGTTTATAGAAGTACCTGCCTTTGGCTGACTAACAATAACATGCGCTATCAATGAAAGTGGGTTCCCTTTCAGTAGAGGAGTTTGAGTGATTCCTACCTTGCACTTAGTGCTGCCCTGGAGTGCATCACCTGGTGCAAGACCAGCAGCAGCCCCAGGGCTCAGGTCACTTGGAGCTCTGCCCAATGCCAAGTTGTAACTGGGCACCGACTCTGCTGAAGTATCACAGTCACAAAGGGTGTTTGGGGATGGGACAAGTGTTACAGCAGCTGCACCTTGCATTTGTGGATCAGCTGTGCTAGATAACCTTGTTGCAGGTAATTCCATTTCTAAACCGTTTGAAAAGCCCACAATGCTTAAGGATGCCAAACCCTGGGAAAAGCAAAAAAAAAGAAAAAAAACAAACAGCAGGATGTTAACTTTTCAGCAGCAAAATACTACTATTCTTTCTATAATTGATTAAATACTCTGTTTCAGCTGTACATAATCAACAGTTGTGTCATATAGGCTTGAAAATATCAGTTGTAATCTTACACTATTTCCAAGAGCTTTATATTTTCCACCATTCAAACTGAAAACTGGAAAAGGAGATACCTACATTAATTTTCCATGATCTACAAAATATTTCTTCCTTTGATCAGTCCAAGGGATTCTGATTTTTAACTCCTACAATGAATGGGAAATCTAATTATGTAGAACATTGTACTAAATCAAGCTTTGATATAAACCCTACTAGCTTCTGTTACATTATTCCAGAAGAACTAAGATTCAGATAAGAAATGTTACCATTTTATTCAAAAATCATCAGAACACTTTATTCAGAAAGAAGATTTCGAAGAAATAAGTTTTAAATCTGACATAGGTAGATGGAAATATTGTTACTGTTAATGATGCTGAAAACTTTATGCTAGTTAGTGAGTCTGTCACATTAAAACCCAAGTCATTTGCCCTTTAAATATCACAGTGTAAATCCAGAAGCATCCTACAGGTACATCAGGAAAGAAAGTACATGTCTAGTTCCCAAAGAAAGGGAATATTTACTAAAGTCTCTGAAATTGTTTTAGCAACATGCATTTTCCACTGAGCCATGATCTGTCACTGTCAAACCATAGAAATACTGTTAGACAAAACAAAGCAAATCCACCCACATAGGTGACTTCTTTAAGCTGCCTTACATCCAGGAATGTGTCACTGTAGTGAAATTAGGATCTTCTAGCATCCATACGAAGAAAATATAAACAGTCTTAAAAGCATGCAGATCTGTGTCATTTGATTATTTAATTTGCCATTTATTTTATCATAGTCCACTGGTGTTTCACCTTAATAATTGACTGAATAAATCCTTTACATCTGACTATAATATAGTAAGTAGTACTCATTGTAATATAAACCAAGACAAAAGAAATGTGTTGATTGCATCTGAATTGGTAATTAGAGTTTTATTTCATTGTTGTACTTATTTTTATGCTAGGGACCTGTGACAGAAGTGAATCTGAGACAGGACCCATTTTCTAGGTTTAATTAGTATTTTTCTCAACTGTCACTTGGATTTTGATACTTTGTCCATCTTAATCTAATAGTGGTAAAGACAGTAGCCTAGATTGAGCTCCAGTTGTGCCTGTATAAATCCTACATAATGCCAGAGAGATCAGTCTTGAATTCCTCTGCTTGCCATGTGTATCACCTATGTGCTAAGAGAACACTCTGCCCACAGACAATAATTTCCACCTAAGGAAGTAATTTCATTTCCATTTTTTAATTCGCAATAGATAGTACAGTAGGAGCTTTGCATGGACAGTGACACTTATATCAAATGAGACAAAATAGCCTGCATTTGAGACAGAAAAATGGCAGCTCTTCTGCAGTGCTAGGGAAGGGTCGTGCCATTTTACCACACAATGCTCTAGTAAGCCTGTTTGAAGAGTCCTTTCATGTAGAAGGCACCCCAGAGAGTGCTGGGTCTCTGCAGCCAGGGTATTGTCCCTTTTCCTCCTCTTGAGGCAAATGTGTGTCCCTGAATCCAAGCTGTCTGAGCTATAATAGCTTCTTGGAATCAGCTGGAATCAGTCAAACATACTCTTCCTACCTTAAAATTGAGCCAAAAACTAGAGAACAGCAAATGAGGAAACGCATTGGTGGAGGCACAATTTTCCATATACTCTGTCTGACAGAGCATTCCTAAGAATGCTCGGGTTTCAAACCAAAGGAATATATGGAGTTCAGAAAGGAATCCAGCTTCAATGGCCGCATATCCTAAAGAAGTCCACGAAGATTAAAAATGTTCATTTGCTGTCACAATTTGCTTGTGACAAGTTCCTGCACATGCAGTGACAAATGTGGCCTATCAAGTACACATTTGCCTTTTCATTCCATCACTCTTTTTATCACAAGCATTTTTCAGATGACAAAATATGTGAATTGTTCTCATATCACTTACAGAAAATAAAACAAATAAGCAGAATCTGTGCTTGAACTGAACAGAGGGACTGTAATCAGCCTTGACTTTCCCCCTTACTTCAAAGTCCATTGTGAGCATTAATTAAGTTCCTGTGAGGTTTTGAAATATTTATTTAGCCAAATTCTCAAAAGCACGAAGCATCCACAAATTCCTGCCTGATTCAATAGGAACTACCTAACGCTGTGCTCCACTGGAAATGGAGCATGCTGAGGCACACACGTAGTAGTAGCACACCACCCAAAGCTGCACAGCAAGTAAACTGGAGAACTTGTGGTTATCCACTTCTAACCATTACATACACCTTCCTTTACTTCTACTATGACAGCATGCCATCATCTATTACATATTTAGACCTGACCCCGTGAAGACCCGTCTGTGTGTAACTGTACACACGGCAGGCAAAATGTTAGCCCTACTAAGACAATGGCAGGATTACTCCTGGCTTCAGTGAGACAAGTTTACTTACCGGGAGTAGTCCTTGGGACGACTCCTACTGCAGAAAAAAAGTAGACACATACATAAGACTTTGTTAAAACTAAAATTTTTTAAAAGGTGAAATTCAACTGCATTATACGGCTATATCTGCTTTGCTCTTCTAGCTAACATCAGTTTCTTCAGAGATCTTTTTAGATTATATAAGCCTATATAAAACCTTACTCTTGTTAAAAAGAAAAAAGAATAATGAGGCCATCAAACTGCCATCTGTCTTTCCCTTGGGGCAAAAGTTAATTTTGTGGTTATTTTAATGATGAAGCAACATTATGATCTTTCAGTGCAAAATATTAAAACTCACAGTTAAGAACAGACATTCCATTCTGATCCATGGAGCTGCTGTCAAGTGTGAAGTGAACAATGCACTGGGAACAAGGCTCATTAATAGCCTATTAATTCACTCCCTAAAATAATCATTTCTTTTGCCATTAGCAAAAATTTCTCTTTTCCCTTGACAGTTCAGCTAGTTTTTGCAAATGGGATGCCTTTAAAGAATTGATCTCTGTTTTATAAAAGCTCTATTGCTTTTACATTGCACCCTTTGAACAACAACAAGCATTAATTATGCTCTTGGGTAGAGGGTGGCTTCAGCTGTAGGTTAATTTTGAAACTTTTGACATTTTAATGTACAGCCTGGCACATCGAACTACAGCTGTGTCATTATAAATGATATTCTCATTGTCTCATAATTAATTTTGGTCTGATGATCCTTATAATATAATGGCAGCAGCATCACCACCCCAAAATGCCTTCTACCACAAATTTCATAGCTATGGTAGTGAAAGCTAAGAAGAAAGAACATGCAAAGTGCCTTCAGAGAACAAAAAATAAACATATTGTTCAGTTCAAATATTTCTTTGATCACTGTTGCATTTAAAAAGGTCCAGTGTAAACATGCAGCACTAATACAGAAGAATTCTGAGAAGCAAATACTTACCTTGAAACACTGGGATTAGGATTTGTTAGGATTGTTTTGGCAAAGTCTCAAGGCTATTGACATTAAGTGTCACAGATAAAGAAAGCTAAAACTAGGAACCTAGTTCTTTGCTATAAGAGAAATAACACGCTGCAAATGGTTGCAGAGTAATGAACGGCTGCTATTAAGTGGAGCAATCCCCCTGGCAGCTCATTATGCTAGGAGGTTAAACAAATGTACTACTCCAATCCAGTTGCTTAACTCACCGCACACAGCTGCACTGATAACACAGTCTACACATGTTTCCTATTCGTTTTCCCAATTTCAGATTAGAATCCAAAGGATTTCCTTTCCATTTTTATGAGAAAAAGAATCCAAACCTTCCCTTAACAATTTGTCTGAGTAAACTGGAGCCGAAAGGAGGAAGGAGGAAGAGATTGTGTGGAGCAAGCAGCATCATGTTTTATTTATCCTTTTTTCCAGGTCAAAGGAAAAGGTTTTGTTAAATTAACATTCTGGGAAATGTACCTAATTGTATTAAGCATGAACGCATTTGTGCTGTAAGCAGCTCAATTCCTTAAAGTCAAAAAATACTCTGATACTTTAGAAATTTGCAGGACCCTGAATTCCAGGCTGTTGCCATTATTTCCTTCACTTCTAATCCCCCTAAAATTAATAGTAATTAGAAAAAAAAAAAAAAAGAAAAAAAAAAAGCAATAAGCCCATCTCAGTTCCAAGCTCAGATTCGAAGTCCTAGGGACAGGTATTAAATTATTATTACTTTCAGTCACTAAGTAATCATAACATGCTCAGTGCAATACTAACAAAACCACTAACAAAACCACTAACAAAAAAGCTGTTGCCCTCAACCCCTCTCCCAGAAATTTCACAGGCGTTAAAAAAAAAGGCAAACAAATCATTAGTTAAGCACTTGCCACGGAGACAGAAGAGCTGCCATTAATAAAGCTTAGGACAAATGTGTAGGGGCAAAATACCCAGGAATGCCACCTAAAGCAGACTGAGATAACTGTTCTGATATTCCTGTAGGAACAGCAGCATTGCTGTGTCAGAACCTCAAAGTTCACACACATGAAGTCCCAGGAGAGGCCGAGAGGTCCCACCATGAGCCATCACGATGTTATTCTTGCATGAAATGCCTCCATTGGAATAACTGGAATAAAACAGAGGCCGAGAGGTCCCACCATGAGCCATCACGATGTTATTCTTGCATGAAATGCCTCCATTGGAATAACTGGAATAAAACAGAAGCCTCTCAGAGTGCTCCTTGAATGGCATGGGATATTTTCCAGGATTTGCCCACGTCAGGTAATTTACAGTGCTTGAGACAAACAGAGCTCTTAAACTAAGAAGCTGGGACTTATTGTGAACCAAAAAGAACAGCACAAAAATCAGCGTTAGAAGCACTGTAAAACATTTCCATATGCTTACACCTTGACTACTATTTCTGGTCACCTTGTCTCAACAAGGATTTATCAAAACCACAAAATGTAGGGAAAATGACAAAAGATATGAAGGACCAAGGTATAGAATTGCTTCCATGAAAAAAAGACACTAGAGAGAGCACCAATCGCTTTTCAGCTTCAAAAAGAAATGTTTGAGAGGAAATTCAATATAAACATATAAAATACAGATATTATGAAGGTTGTGAATAGAGAGTGGGTATTCACTAATTTTCCTAACACAAGAACTAGAAGGCCTCCTACTGAATTATCAGGCAACAGACAAAGTAAGCAAAGAGAGGAACTTCTCACGCAGTGCAAAACTCAGTTGCTGCAGAATGCTGAGGAGACTAATAGTATTAAAATGCACTCAAAAAATAGGTTAGACAAATTCAGAGACGAGGGGTCCACATATTGCTGCAAAACACAATTGTCTGGGTACAACTGTCAGTTCAGGAGGTCCCTAAAGGGCAGGTTTTTAGAAGCTGGGATAGCATATCATCAAAGGATTAGTTTAGATTTGTCTGTTTCTTATATCCTTTCCTAACCATCTACTATTTGCTACAGCTCTAAATTACTAGATACAGCTGTTTACTAATAATTTACTAATACAGTGCATGACATATTCGATATTTATTTTAAGCAGAAGGTGAAATAATAGCTTAGGAGGAGAAACCCTCAGAAGTTGCTAAGGAACATAACCAAACCTGACTTTGACAAATGCTGTCCAATCTACTCACAACTGATCAGTGTCCCAGAAGGCAGAACCGTGTGTGCCCAATTCAGTTAGGTTTTTAGGATGAGTGGGGATGGACAGAGTGTTCCACTGCCCAGGACCCAACCCAACGGCAGGACAAGACAAGGAATCATCCCTCCCAGATGTAAAGGCCCTGCTTCTAACTAGAGAAATGGGTGCACTTACAGAGTCTGAGGACAAGAGGCGTCCAGCTGGCCCTGCACCACCACCAGTGTCTGTTGCAGCAGTGCCTGAGACTCAAACTACAAATTTGTGCTATAGATGTACAGTAATTATGACATTTCTTCAAATGCTAGATACAGCCTTTAGACCTCTTGCTCATCACAGCCACAAATGACAATTAGGTACATGTAAGGAAAACAGGGTTTCTATGGCCTTTACTACTCCTGAAAACACAATTAGGCCAAAAATGCCTTATTATCCTTGCCTCTGCTCCAGAACAGATGACCTCTCCAGTCCTGCGTGCAAATTAATAACTCCATATTATACGGTGTAAAAGCAACAGGAGGACCGTATCACTGCAGAAGGTTGGTAACCCTTTCCACAAAATTGTTAATCTAACTGAGCACTCATTCCTTCACACTGCAACTTAGCACTTCAATAGCTTGTATAAAATCTGATTGCTAGAGCTTGGCACGATTCCCCAGAACAAAAGTGCAGCTATCACAGAAGTTATTCTGAGATTTGTCCTCTGACTTGCTGCCATTCTTACTGGAGAGGCTGGGCATTTGACAGGCATGGAGATGGAACGACTCCACAATGCAAAACAGGTCCCAGCTACGTGAGTGAAGTATACTGACAGGGGAGTGCGAAGAGAAAATTATATCCATTTTGCACGTAGACAGAAAACTTCAATTTCTAGTGTTGCATTCTTAAAAGGTGCTAATCAAGCCCAAAGTTATGCTAAATGTAATACTTGACTTATATAAAAAATCAATAGTCTAAGTATAGAAACATCTATTCTGCACAAAAAAACACAACTCACAGAGAAAGAATAGTTAGAGGAATACATAGGAAGACAGAAAGGCTGACAAAATGTCACCATTAATGTTCCAAATACAGTGGAACAAATTAAAACAAGCTCACACATAACTGAAGTTACGTGTTTAGAGACTATACTAGACACATGCACAGAGAACAGGTGGGCACAGACAGGAATTACTCTGAACTTTAAGACAGCAGTAGCCTTGATGTCAATGCTTCTAATCAACACCAGCTAGAAAACCCTACTTGATATGACTGAAAAGCCAAAATTCTGTCTGCCCAGTGAAGCCAGATTTAATTTTTGTACTGATAGATGGTGAAATACAACATACAAGGACATTTTAGAAGTGCATGAAGTGTTTCATCCCTGTTCCTCTACTGCTGCTTATCAATAACCAACTTTAAATGTGAGGGACAGAAAACAGTATTCATCAGCATAACTTGAACAGTCATTCTTTCAACTCAAAGGCGCTCACGTGGCACATGAGCGCCTCACACTGTGGTGTAACAGCTGCACAAGCACTTGTCTGGGATGATCTGAGTAATGTACTTGAGGTTTCCCCATTTATGAGTAATGTTGTGATCCCAAAGCATCTACTCTATATTGCTTCACACATATGTATGTATTTATGCTTCACACATAAATATGATCCTGTATGCAGATAATTCATCTAGTTATCAATCAATAGTATCAAATGCATACCTTAAACATGTTTCAAAATTAATGCACAGATGTTTAATTACATGAGCAATCAAGCCTTGCCCCCCTCCAAAAGAAAGGAAACCACCGGGCTAATGGAAGCTTTTATTTTTTGACAGATCTTGGCAAACATATCACTAAACAGTTAATTCTGGGTTTTGCTACATCCTGGTTCACACTGCTTTCTCTTTAATGAAAGAATCTCAGCAGCCAGAGAATTACCTACTCCAGTAGGAATGCTGAGCACAAGGAGGGCTGTTAAGAGTTCAGCAGAACTGCAACACAAGGCCCAGAACTCCTGTACCAATTATTCTCCAAAAGGCAAAATACAGTTCTTCTCCAGGTAGCACAAGTTTTCTCTAGTCATTTTCTCTAGCCTACTTTTCAAGTGCAGTATTTTAGACTTCATGTTCACTTTTTCCATGTCCTCCAAGAACATGAAAGAGATTAAATGTTCTGAATACAGGCCATATGAAAGTAAATGAACAAACAATTTTTTATCTGGAGATGAGCGTGAAAATATTTAATTGGGTGAAAAGAGATGAGAATCAATAGACACATCCCTTGTTCTTAAATAGGAACGGAACTCCCGTTTAAATCTAGATCTAATCTACTTGTCAGCAAAAGCAGTCAGACATCTTTAAACAGCACTCATGAAGAATATATTTCAAGGATTTCCTTACTGTGCTGTTTCCCATCATCATTTCTAATTAGCCATTGCTAAAGCTGTCAGTACATTATGGCTTCATCCCAAACAGCTCATTACAAGAGATAAATACAAGCAAAGCTGGAGTACTGTAGCTGTTGAATGTCCTCATTTCTTGCAGAGGTACCAGGAAACTAGTAAAAAAACAGACACACCTGTGCTTTCTGCACAAGAGCATACACTTCTCAGCACCATTAAAAAAATTTCACTTTTTTTCCTAGGGGTATCCTCCTCTTGCTGCCTTCTCAACTTCTATAGCAACAAATCAGCCCCTCTTCCTTTTTTTTCTCTTCCTTTCCCCATCAGACTACAGTAGTGTCTCTCTTGTACATCTGCTTCCATTTTCTTCCCTCTTTCTGAATTTTCTTGTTCAAACTGTTGGGCATAACTTTCCTTTACAGGTCCAGAAAACAAAGGACAACTTCTTCAACATGCATGTAGAAAAAGCCTCTGAAAACTAATTGGTATAGCATCACCATTCATTTTCACAAATAACTTTGAGGTTGTGTCTCCATGATAAGAAAAGCATGTGCTCAGGTTCATGGTTGTGCTCACGACTTAAATACACACCTTCAATTTTTACAGTTACATCCTAAAGTAAAGGTAGACCTATCCTAGAAAATTTGCACAGCTTTCCTCAGTCCTGTGCTCTGTCATCAGAGGTTAAGGGAGATCTGCTTCCACATGTGAAAGTTCAGAGCCTAAGAACATCATCTCGGAATGTTGTGATACCATCAGCCTGATCCAGAAATTCCATCACATCTACAAGAATAAGTTTGCAATTGCAGATTTCTTTGTGGCTTCCAAATCTGATTTGCATGCTGCTTCCAGACACTCAGTAATCATAAACTTTCCATGTCTCTGCAATTCCCCAAAGGATCTCCAACAACTCTTTGAACGGGTATTGCATCATACATATGTCGGGTCAACAAAGCTACACACTAAAGAAAGATAAAATAACTTCCTTCTGGGGGCTAGTAAGGAAACACAAGTTATTCCACAATATTCCACACACGAATTCCAAGAAAAAATATCCACAAAAGACTTCTACATGGTACACAACATGAGCCACGCACAGAAGTACCAAACAGACTTGTGCAACCCGAATATGAAGTGCTATTTGGAGTGTTTTACACAAACTGTACAGAGAGGTAAAAGGCAGCTTCTCTGCCTCAGACGCACAGGTGGTATCTAGAGCTAGCAAGGACCTACTGATAAAGATGAACCCTCCTGGTTTTGTTTATGCTGTTTCTTCAATATATAGGGCCTCCTAGTAGGTGAAAGGATCAAAGCGTGGCTCTATTATGTGCTGAAATATTCTAGAAATACAGAAATCTATGATTTTTCTGCTTATATACAGACAAAGAGAAGGAGTATAACAAAATTATGTCCTTTTCAGATGCCACAGTTTCAGTAATAAATAGTGTTGTTATTTCCAGGGCAACTATTTTGAAGGATGTTTCTCGGGTCTGATTTCATCAGAATCTCTGACTTTTTTTTCCAGATTAACTGCTGCTACAACAGTAGTTAGCAAGTCCTCGTAGTTAAATCCCTAGAGACAGGGACTGGACAGAATTTACTCAAGTGAATAAATAGGTCTTCTATTTACTTACCAGTTCCTGCTTAGCAATCAGATCTAAACACTGCCAGCTTATAGAACAGTTGCTGATCCTGGCTAGCACAGTGTATAGGTATCTCACTGGAAGATGCACATTAGGTTAGCCTATGACTGTCTTCCAAGATTCACAAGCCATTTTGTTGACTTTCACTGTATTTTAATTTTTCCAACCTGATTACAAATTACAATGCCATATTATATTCAATATTGTGAAATCATGTTTTCCCTTTAAAATATATATTTTTAGAAAAGTTCTTTATACCTTTCTCATTGGTTGGAAAGTTGATTGTTGCAATGTGCTCTCAGGGGAGTGACTGCTGACACTGGCTTCTTCATCTAGCAACTGTGACAGAGAAGCACTACCATTTTTGTCAACAGGAATTACAGACTTCTGGGCATCAGGTTCAGTGGAACTCTCACAGACCTATAAATTACAATTAAGAATTTGTGTTTTCAGAATCTCAAAGAAAAATGGTAACCAATTCATATCACTCACAGCATACACAATATGGCAAGACTGGAAAAACTCTAAAACACCAAAGATGTTGAAAGTAACCTTAAGCAGAGTGATAAATGAATAGAGAAAGATTTCTCTCAAACATTTATGAATTTTAAAAATAAAAATAATCAATAAAGTTGCTGCATTGTACAGCTATTCCAAAAGCCTGCAGTTTGCCCCTACAGGTAAGCCACTCTGAGAGCTATTCAAGGTGGGAACTCCACAGAATGTACACACCAGGAAGTCCCAGCCACCTTCCTGTGGTAGTCCCCACTGCTCTGAATGAGTTTCAAAGCCACATTATCGCACATCTTATCTGCCTTGCAGCTTGGATGCTCACCACCTTTTGCAAAAGCAGGATTCTTACCAACAGAGGGAAAGAGGAGAAATTAGCCCTGCTGACAAAACTCTAACAGAACAGCATGCATGAAAACTGATGACAATCTTAAAAGACATGATGCAGTAGCAAAAGCAGTTACTAGTAGAAGGGAAATAACTCTCAGACTCAAAAAAGTTGTTCTTTACTCTCTCTTCACTAATCATTCAGAATCGAAAGGGAATCTTTTTCAAGGACTCAAGGCTTAAAGTGTCCTGTAAAAAAGAGTTGAAATGGAAACTATTGCAGTCCTCCAATTACCTGTTCCCAAAAGAGGAATGATGATGCTTTTATCCTCCCACCTGCTACTCACCTTGTCTATTTAGAGATTCAGATCTTTGGGGTCCAGGTTGTTTATGCAGCACTTTACAGAAAATTTTGCCTCAATCTGCATGAGGCATGAAGCCTCTGCTGAATACAAACACAGACAACAGAAAGTTCAACCAACCATATAAATCTCAAAGGTGTCTCCCATTTTTGAGCTTACATTGACTAAATACAGTAGCAAAGAACTTTTAGAGAACTTACTTGTGTTTCATCTTGGATTTGTTGCTGAACTGTTGCTGGCTGCCTCACTATGTAGTTGATTTGACCAACTATGGTCTGTTGCACGTGTTGAGGTGGCTTGGCTTGGTTCAGCTGCAAGCTGGACTGTCCTTGGGCCTGCAGAAGAAGCTCCAGATCCTTTTTCATCTCCTCCAGTTCAAATTGGTGGTGCATTATGTCCAGGCTCTGCTGGATGACTTGTTTGTGGGTGTTTTCATTCTGACCTGATGGTGGTGATGCTGGTGGCAGCTGCTGCTGCTGGAGTGGCTGCTGGAAGTGGTTAGATTTTATCTTCTGGAGATGACCAAGTTGCACTTGCACAGTTGATGTCTGCAAAGAAGCCTGTGTGTGGAATGGCTGTGGATGGCTTGTGTGAACTTGCTGAGTCTCATGCGATACAACAGCATAACCCAGGGGCACTGTTTGCTGCAGCTGCTGGGATGGTAAGTGCTTTCCCATCCTCCTGGATACATTCTCTGGCTCTGACCGTGACTGCTGTTCCAGCCCAGACTGTGTTAGTTTCATAGGCTGCCCCCCCCCTCTTTGTTCTTTGTCATGTTGCTGCATGCTGTAATGCAGAGGAAAGTCCTGATGATGCAGTTCAGGAGGTTGTCGAAAATTTTGATGGCGGTTTATGTCTTGGTAAGAAGGCTGAGCTTTGTTTGGGTGAGTTACACTGAGGCGGTGCGAGCAACATACAGACATAGGACACTGAACTGCAGGTGGAAACTGATGGGTCTGGCTATTCACAGGCTCCAGCTGTGATGCTGGTGAATGGTGCCCATGATACAAGGTCTGTAATCCTTGCACATTTCCAGAGAGTAGCACATCTGAGTGAGAAATGTGTCCACCTTCCATAGCAAAACCTCCTGAAAAAAACAGCATTTACCCCCTCCTGTGATCTTGACAAATTTACATAATAAAAACTGTGAGCAATGGCCATTTCCTTGTCTTCATTTCAAATATAAAATATATTAAAATATCCTATCCAAACAGTCCTTCAACATACCTTCAAGACACATTTTTCAAGATTTTTCAGTGATTTAAATTCACACCAAACTCCCACTGATGTCAGTGGAACTCGTGGCTGAATTATCAGCAAATGCTTTGAAAAATTGACCTCAACTTATTTTATTGTAACTGATGGATATGGCTTCTACTTTCATTTTTCACTAAAGTATGAGTATATCTTCTCACCCATAAGCACAGGTAAAAAAGACTGCTTCCAGCATGAAAGTGACAAAAATAAAAGAGATTGATGTCATGCAGGTGAGAATCATAAAAGCTAGAAATAGAAGTGACCTATGAACTGATCTTGTCCATGCTTTTAGTCAAGAGATTATTCCTTATAATACTTTTGATAGTGTTTTACCCCATCTAGTTTTAAATATCTCAAAATGGGAAGAGAACGAATCTTTTAGACCATTGATTGGCCCACCAAACTGAATTTACTGTAAAAACCCACTGCAGTTGGGAAATCTATAGCTGGTGGGAAACAGTCACAGTATGCACATTCATTATATAAGTAACACTGTAATTATTATACAGTCAATGTCTTAAAGCCATCTTTGTGAGTTAATTGTATCTCAAGCACTGCTCAGGTCCCTTGGCCACTAAAATACTAAAGGATCTGAGGAGCATGGGCATGACTGAGCCCAGCTGCCCCTGGGTAAGGCCCAAGAAATAGCACAAAGCCCACTGCAGACACTCCATTTCACGCAGGGAACACCTTACAGGACTGTCAGAGTCACAGTGTGGTACAGAGCTACTGCTTGCTGGGACAGAACTGAATTTCAAATACATTGGGAAAAATCAAGGCTGTTTGATAGCCAGTGACACTACATGTTAAGTAATTTCAGTTAAAAGTTATTTGTTTAGCTTTGCGCAGTTCTTCCACTAAACTAGTAGTTGTGTTCTTACATAGTGACTTTTTAAGACCATCAAAGATGGTATTTAATTTCTAGGTAACGTATATGAGGTATTATTTACATATAACATTGTATTTTAATAGGTGAATTGATATAACTGGAGGGAAAAACAGGAAAGTGCAGCCACACTAGCTTTTCTTCAGAACATGACAAGAGGTACAAAACTGGAAGTTAGAACAAAAGAGCACTTTAGGGAAAGTACTGTATCATCTCTGTCTGTCTTGTCCAGCTTTGGGCACTTGCCTAATAAAAAACAATATATTTTTCTTACCCAAGTTGGACAGTTGTTTAGTCCAGTAGGAGGGATCCCAAGTAAATCTGATCTTCAGAGGAGGGCCTATGTCTGTGTTACAGTTTGTCTCTAACAAGCGCTGGATCTGAAATACAATCTGCAAATCAAAGGACAATGATTTTATTCAAAATTACAAGATCATGAAAAATACTTTATTTGAGAAATATAAAACCCTTAAAACAGTTCTCACATTTACTGCACAATTTCAATTTATTGAAAAAGTAAGTATTGCTCTTACCAGTTCTTTACTGAAGAGAAATGGGATGCTGTTTTTACTGTACACTGCCCAGCTGATGAAGTTCTGCACATGTTCTACTTGTCTGCTTAAAACCACAACACCTTGTAGCTGTTGCTCCAATTTCTGCTTCTTTTCACTGGTGATTTTCTGTTAATAATGTGAATCAGTAGAAGACATTTGTCATTCTTCAGGCACACATAATGCATACAATCATTGGCACTACACTATGCATTCTTTGCAGGGACACTGTTATTTAGAATCTTTTCAAACCTATTCAGATATGTCTGAATTCAGGAAGAACAGTGACTTCTCCAGGAGCAAACAACAACATCTTTCTGGCCTTGGTTTAACAGAATAATGTAACCCAAAAAAGCTGTAGAAGTTGGATCAAATTTGTACCTGGACTGCTTTCTTCTCTCATACAATAAACGACAGAAGAGACATAAGAAATAATATAAAAAGGGGAAGCACGCAGCATTTCCTCTGATCCAGTTTCCAGCAGTTCACGATTTAGGGACCACAAAGACAGAGGCTACATTATCACTCTCAGTGTATTTTTCTACGAATTTGTCTAATTACTTTTAAACCTATGCACAGTATCTTGCAGCAAGGACTTCCACAGTTATTTACCATTTATGTGAAGCACTATCTGCCCTTGTTTGATTTGAACCTGGCACCTTCTGATTTCACTTGATGCCCCTATATGCACTTTATCATACACTTCAAGTATATGCACAGTTCAGTTGTGGTTACAGATAACTCTGACAAACACTGAAACGTTGTCAAAACATATGAACACTGAATTTACTTTATGTTTAATAATACTGAAATGAGAGCATACATTTCTCTTTTTTTGTAAAGCTGCTTAGCTGAGTAGCCATATTTGAGTCAAATATGTAAGTTCAAAGGTAGGTAACAAGTAGTGAGTGCCTTGTCTTTCCAATGCCTGCTAAAATTACCCAATAACTGAGAACTGGAAATTCTGATCAGAGCAAATAGTAGGTTTTGTGCTCAGCACATTTCAGACTAAAATCACTTATACTTCAACTGGACATCCAAAAACTGAAGAGTCAAACCTGTAGGCTCTGTTACAGAAAGTAGACCAGAGTCCATTTTCAAAACAGGGTATTAAATGTGCTGCTGGTGGTCTTCTACAAATTAAACATTAAAACCAGAAGCTGTTTGTTTCCTAATTACTCAAAAGGTGCACACATATCCCCTGTAACTGCATTAGATGATGTGGTTAACATGTTAAGCATTTTGCCACTTCATCCTGAATCTTTGTCAACCATTGATTCCACATAAAATTCTGCAGAAAAAAAAAAAAGAAAATATTTGAAAACATAAGCAAAGGGACAATAACTCTCACAGTCTATATTTTTACCATTGGCACTGGAATTAAATTTAATTTAGTTTAATTTCCCAAGGTATCAAAGAAAATAGCCTCACTTACTTCAAGTTGTTCAAGAAGAATGTTTGTTCGTTTATTGATTTCATTCATCAAAACCATCTTGGCCATTTTTATTTGATTTTCTACCTTTTTGTATAATTGTTTTACTTCAAGCAACCTATGGGTAAGAGATACACATTCCTGGATGAGCTAACTGGTATGTCATTTATTCAGAGCTTAGTAGTTATTTGTTACAAAAACTGATCTAACTATTGACAGAGAACTCCAGTGAAAGTTGTACCATTTCCTGTAAGTTCTCCCAAACTTCTCTTCAAACACAGAATCATAGAATCATGGAATGTTTTGGGTTGGAAAGGCCTTTAAAGGTCATCTAGTCCAACTCCCCTGCAATAAGCAAGGACATCTTCAATCAGATCATGCTGCTCAGCACCCCCTCCAACCTGACCTTGAATGTTTCCAGGATTAGGGCAGCTACAGCCTCTCTGGGCAACCTGTGCCAGTGTTTCACTACCCTCATCGTAAAACATTTCTTCTTTCTGTCTAGTCTGAATCTACCCTCTTTCAGTTTAAAACCATTACCCTTTGTCCTGTCACTATAGGCCCTACTAAAAAGTCTGTCCCCAACTTTCTTAGAAGCCCTGTTGAAGTACTGAAAGGCCACAGTGAGGTCTCCCCAGAGCCTTCTCTCCTCCAGGCTGAATAACCCCAACTCTCTCAGCCCGTCTCATAGGAGAGGCATTCCACCACTCATTTTTGCGGCCCTCCTCTGGACCCACTCTAGCAGGTCCATGTTTTTGCTGTGCTGAGCACTCCGGAGCTGGATGCAATACTCCAGGTGGGATCTCACCAGAGTGGAGCAGAGGGGCAGAATCACCTCCCTGAACCTGCCGGCCACACTTTGTTTGATGCAGCCCAGGATACGGTCGGCTTGCTGGGCTGCAAGCACGTGTTGCAAGATTGTGTTCAGGTTTTCATCCACCAGTACCCCCAAGCCCTTCTTGTCAGGGCTGCTCTCAACCCCTTCACCCCCCAGCCTGTGTTGCTATGTGGGGTTGTCCCAACCCAGCTGCAGGACCTTGCACGTGGCCCTGTTGAACCTCATGAGGTTCACATGGGCCCACTTCTCCAGCTTGGCCAGGTCCCTCTGAATGGCGTCCCATCCCTCAAGCACTATCAACTGCACCACTCAGCTTGGAGTCATCTGAAAATCTGCTGAGGGTGCACTCAATCCCACTGTCTACATCAGTGATAAACATACTAGACAGTACTGGTCCCAGTATGGACTCTTGAGAGACATCACTTGTCACCAGTCTCCATCTGGACATCGAGTCACTGGCCACTACCCTCTGGATGTGACATGCTAATGCTGATTGACTCTCTCACACATCATGACAAGAACAGTCTTAAGTTCTTTGTCCATAAACACCACAGAAGCCAAATAAAAAAAAAATTCACTTTATACTAGAGTATAAATAGTATAAACAGATTTGTACTCTTTCAAGGTGTTTGAAATGTTTTTTTTTAAATGCAGGAGAGATCCAACAGCTAAGAAATATATAATCAGTAGCTGAAATCCAGTTCATATAATGAAATATTTTCATTTTAATACTAGTCTCGAATGGAATTGCAGCTTGCTTTGAGGTTCCTTGAAGAAACAACATATTTTAAAATAGCTTTTATTTTCAATCTTTTCAAATTATAGTTTAGAAACAGATTGTACAAAGAATTCTTAAAGTCAGCTGTCACATGCCTTATAAGGACTATGGAAACCTGGATTACAATGCCACGACTGGTCAGTACCACTTAAACATGAACTTGATATTTCTAACCTTCCTAGGATTTCCTACCCTCCAAGAAAAAAAACATAACATCTGCATTTACTTCTGTTAACCTACATCTAGAGAAAATAACATTTTTACTGATCACCCACCTTTGTGACAAAAAAATGCATAGCCATTACCTGTCTTCAATCTGTTTAGCTGAAACCTGAATCCCATTTTTTTTCTCTTCCACTTTAGTTACGACATTTTCCAGGATAACTCTCTGATTTCGCAAAGCTTCATCAAGATGTCTGAACCTGTGAAAGAAGGGGAAATTCTCACACCATGTTTTTTTCCGTTGATAAGTAATCGATTTATCTGTTGATAAATGTAGGGGACGAGCTACCTTAAGCCTGTCTGGACATGGTCCCTGCTTCTTTCCTACTACAAATGTTCTCTGTGACAGCTGAACATCATTGTTGTTCATATAGGCAGGCTGATCTCACAAAAAAGTGTCACTGCGTATAGACAGTTCCTTACATTACTCACACACTTCCACAAGCAAGCAGCATGCTTAAGTTGGTAACTCTGGTCGTGTACAGTCACCACGTCTCCGATAAACAGAAGTATTTGAATCACGTTAAGTATTGAGTTCTCATGTTGAGTTCATCTTGTGCCTTTGAGCATACTCATGCCTACATAGTATCTGGGCAGACAATACAATTAGGAGAGTACACCCTGCTGAGAGCCATGACTGATTCTGTGAGGGTGGTAACTCATGTGTTACACTGCTTGGGCCTAAGACAGCTGAACTAAGTTTGCTGTGGCTTTTAAGTTTCGACTAGCCTGCAAGTTCAGCTAACAGAAGTGCAGGTGAACAGTCTTAAATTCTAAATTACCTACAGTTTTAGACGGGATTATGATTAAGCAATCCATGTGTGGTACCTGTGTTCCTTATGCTCTGTCAGAAGGCAGCTGCAGCACGTGAGGGTATCACAGGTCTCACAGAACAGCTTGAGCGGCTCTTGACTGTGCAATGGACAAAATAAGGAAAACTCACTTGCTTCGTCTTCAGTTGCTGAGGAATATAAAGCAATGGTGTCATTGACAAGGATTACTACTATAGTTCAGAAAAAGAGTTGCCAAACTCTCACAATTTTATTGAAAGTCTTGATGTCACTTCTAAAAGAACCATCTGATTACATGAAGCAGGGCTTGTTTATAGTTTTATCCTGGCCTTATACATCTCATTATCTCTTCAGATGCATAACCAGCAGCAATAGCCTGGCACTCACAAGAGAACAGGAATTTTTGCTAGTATGTCTAGAAGTTGTTCAGCTAACATGAATACAATGGAGCAAAAATACAACATATCAACATTAGTGGGGAATTTGAGCGCAGGGAGGAATCAAAGTGATGAAGTGTATGCTATTTATCTGGTTTTATGCTTAAAAAAAAAGGTCTGTTTTTCAATGTAGGAGTTCAGTAACAATTTTTAGCTGAACTGTGACAGAGACCACTCCCATAACTTCCCATTCTAGTTCTCAAGAAGCATGTTCAAAATGATGAAATGTAACTAGCATCACCCCCTGCCAAGCTGCCAGATGTTACAGAATGCTATGGAGGTGAAAATAAAGCTGTTTCAAACAAGAATAGAGCCATTTCCAACACCAAGAAGCCATTACAGGGAACCCCCTGCCAGCAGCATTCATTCCGAGGGCCTTTATTTCTGACCCACAAAGGATGAGTCAGTAGGAAAAAAGAAATCGTGCTACTTTAAATTTGTTTTCTTCTTATAAAATATGGCATTTTTCTGACCCAGCCTAGTCCTGTTCCCCTCTACACCCTTACCTTCTAAATACAAATTTGAATGAAGGGTAAAGCTCTCAAAAATCACATGAATTTGGCAGAGTGGTCCGCAGCGTGACCTCAGGAGTCACCAGGCTAAGGGTGCCAGCCAGCTCAGCCATCCAGCTGCATAGGCTGGGTCTCACCCAGTGAACAGTCAACGACCCAGGAAAGAAGCAAGGGGATGCGCAAGGTAAGTGGATGGGGAACTGTGCCAAGAGAGTTGGAGGTTCTGCGTGGAAGGGGATGATCAAATGTGTTACACAGAGCACAGGTATCATGAAGGAAGAAGCAGAAAGAAAGGCTTCCCAGGGAAGCCAGGCTCCTGCCACTCAAGGAAAAAACTATCAAAATGAATAGGAATAGGCAGGATTCAATGCATTTGGAGTGTGTGTGGGTCTACATTTCAGACCGAGGGAATCTTACAGTCTTGAGATGACAAAAGGAATTTTGTCCCTTGTAAAGCAAATGGCAAAAGACAGAACAGTTCAAAGGTGCAAGATCAATGGGGTAGAGAGGGTCTTAATGGTTACAAGGGCCTACAAAGAAGGTGGCTGTTTTTCAGAAGCACCACATACAAGCTGAAGGTAGCTACCAAATCTGAAAGCAGAGGATACTTTATTTCCAGAAAAGGAAAAAAAAAACCCAAAACCAGCCCAAGTTCTAGTATATCCTAGTATTTGCTTCCTTTGAAATATCCTGAGGGGATAGCAATGTCCTAATTAATTAATTTAATAATGATAATAATGATAATAATGATGATAATAATAAATAATAATAATAATAATAAAAGCACAGATTACACTTCCAATAATTTTTTAGATTAACTACCCTATATATACACTACCAACCTCCTTTTTTTTTTTTTTTTTTTGTCGCACAAGATTTAGGACTAAAAAGAGAAAGATTTTAGTTTATGTGTTTGCATCTTTATATTTATACAGCACACACAAAACCACAACTAAACCACAGGTATATTTTCTTACCATTATTTGTCAACAATATGAGCTGGTAACCTTACTTAAAGTGATACTGAATTATAAACAGTTGGAGCCTCAAAACCACAATCCTTATCTTGCCATCAACTCAGGAAGACAAACATATTGTCCATCCAATCAGGGCATTTGAGGGGGGCCTGGGGGAACTTCAGTTTATATTATTCTCTAGAAAAGACCCAGAAAACATTTAAATGTCATCTGTGCTTTTTTATTATTACTATACTTACAGATATTTTTTCTTATTTACACTGTATTTGGCAATGGTATATCATGTCTCAAGAGCCTCAAACTCCAATATGAACACCCAGGACTTCAAAAATCTCCATCTATGCCAAGCCTAAAGTATACAAGCAAAACCCTAAAGCCAAATAAAAAATTGTAATATAAAAAGCATAATCTGTGGGCTACACCTATGTTTATTCTTTGTTCTGTCCTTCATCTTCCTTATGAAGAACGATAGTGCAGCGCAAACTCTCCAGCACAAATAATGTCATATGTGAGCAAGATGTAAACATAAATTATTGTACAAAATTGCAAAACTCTTACTTTAAGTCACAAATTGCTTACATTAAACTTACATAAATTTAGGTTAACATACTCCTCAGCAGATTTCTAGCATATAAGAAAAGAAAATAATGAGCAGTAATAGGAGATGATAATTTTTTCTGTGGATCATCATTGTATAGGGATGAGACATTTGCCAGCGGACTTATTTGTGCTTGCTGATGGCAGTATAAAGGTCACACTCAGGAGCCATGTTTTTCACTCCAGGCTTAGAAAAGGAACATCCTATAGCGATCATAGCCTTTTGCTATCTGTGACTCCCTCCCACACCTTGTCCATAAGCACAGGAATTGCTTTATAGTAGTATCCTGGAGGAAATTACCCAAAAGAGGACAGAAATACTGAAAGGGCAAGGCCTGTTGCTGCTGTAGCCTACCAAATCCTAGCCCACCACTCCTCAGACTGAAAAGGCATGTCTCCGTGAAACACAAATATCCGAAATTTTTCAAATACTGCGGAATACCAATTGTAGCAATAGCCCTAAAGTTATAGAAAAATCATGTAATCTCTCATTGACACATGCATGTCCTTCTGAGTCACACACACAGAGCATGGTGCCTGTGGCACAGAGCCTGCAACTGCTCCTTTTTCAACTGAATAACTGATACGAGAAGAAACAAAATTTCAAAGTGCATCTTCAGTACCTGTGCAGCCCTTCAGGGATGCAGACAGGAAGCGGTCTCCAGATTCCTTGCCATGCCTGTGTTCCTCTGTACATGAGCTGCACAACCACTTATTGCAGCTTGTACAGAGACTGTGAGCAGATCTCTTTTCTTTACACGTGGAGCAGCTCTAAGAACAAAAAGTGAAATTACAAAAAAGGATAACAATTCAGCCGTACAAACTGTTATCTTTAATAGACTATGATTCAGATTGGTAAGGTTAATATTTTTCTTCCTCAGACTAATGCAATTCAAGTGATTTTAAGAGTCTGGTTATTGTTGTAAAAGGGAACAGTAAAATTAAAATCTGAAACTCTTCAATCAAATTGGTTGTCTTTTTGTGCTCTAGCACTATGAAGCATAATTATGACACGATGCAAGAACTATTCAGCAAAATTCTGATGTCCATGTTACATATGAAGTCAGAAGAAATCATCATAATTTCTTGTTATTTTGTGAAATGAAAAAGCCATGAATCTATAAAATAAGGCTTGTCTGAATTCAGTTAAGCAGGGTTAGGTTAAAAGTTACTTCTGAAAATGAGTAGTGTGCTTTGTAATCCCTTTCTGTTAGTGTTGCACTACTTACTGATGGCTTTAATACATCAAATGACTGTACACCTTACTTTTATATGCTTATATATGTATAGATATTTAGATAGGTACAGATATTTTCCACCTCAGAAAAGATAGTCTAGGTTGTCAAGTAAATACATGAAATGTTAAGAGTCAAACATAACCCATCAAAAAGTTTTTTAATCTAACTACCAATTCCTTTCTAATCACATTATACAGAAGCATTTTACCATAAAATATCAGTGTCTTTCATTAATTTCTCTTACTAATTATAACAAACTAAAAAATCTATAGACTAGAATCCACTTCTGCTTTCACGTATATAAACACAAACTGGAGCTACTTCAGCAGAGGTACTCTAAGTCTACATTGCATTATTCAAAATTAGAGCTTACTCTATTTGCTTTAGCATTGTATGAACAACTCTGATACAATGTAACTGTCAGAAAAATACATAAAACATGCCAAAGGTAAGGCAATTTAGAAAACAATGTGGGGACAACATACTATTAATGAAAAACTTAGTTCCAGTTCTCTAAAGAGCTAACCAGAAATGAGCTCAATTTTATCTTGGTATCACATGTGGTAAGCTGGAAACGTAAGACACAGAAACATGAGAACAACTGGAAACCTTAATTAACTATCATCTCAATTGATTCAACAATTTAGGAAATGCCCTTTGTTACATAGGCCATGCTATCTGGAAGCGTCACTAAAGGGGAAATTAATAAAGCAGCACGTAAATGAAATGGGCAATTTGATCTTTGGTATCCAGAGTGAACTCAAGAGTTATTTCAAGATAGCTATAATGATAATTCTTCTAAAAAGGATTTGCACTGGGCATAAAGTACCTTGTTTGAAAAACTCCTAATATTAATGTCTTTGACTTCCCATAGCCACAAATAGGTACTAATGGACAGAATGAACAGAGTGATGTCATTTTACCATCATCAAAGCATAAAAGCTTTGCCCCCAGTTTATCAAACTCAAACATTTCCTACAAGGTTACAATGTATCTACTGTACTTATGCATAGTTCCTGAATACTGCTACTACTCAGGGGGCTACTCAAGCAATTAAAAATAGATGGCAAAATTACTTCCTATGGTGTCCTTTCTGTTGGGCATCAGCTTATCTTCAATTCAGTTCAGTGACAACTGCATGCCAACTATTCTGATGGGAAACAGGGGGAGAAGGATACAGCAGCATGCACTCAGCACATACGCCCTGATGCAAGCCCCATGAACTGAACAGAAGAGTTTCTCTTTGCAGTGTCTCAGGGAATAGAAAGCCTGAAGGAAGAACAGTCACAGCTCTTTGCTGGTCACCTTAGTTTTAAGTCATGGCTTCAACATTAAGTAGAACATCTATATCTGCCTAAATTCTGAAACACAAGTGAGTCAAGTTCTGATTCACTTCAGCACAAGAAGAAAAAAATTTTTGTTCTGCTGAAATTAATTTCTATTTTACCATTCCCTTCAGTGGGGCTGGAATTTCACAACAGGTCTCTTATCAGCTCGTTAAAGAGTTTCTAAGTATTCCCAATCTTTTTCAAAGAGATTGGGCAATTCCTGACAATAAGACTACAAAGCAAAGTTTTAAATGTGTTTGATCATCTAGGCAGGGAAGTATTTGTGTAAGCCATTCTGCTATTTTAGCCATTTGCTTATCAACAATGTTTTCCAAAAGGTAATATAATAATTTACACCAAAAAGCCTAATATAATTTACGCAACCAAAATGCAAGGGTATTTATTCTGGGAAGCAAAACTTGTTGTACAAAAAGAAGTGTCTAATTTAAAATGTACCCATGAAGGGCCAGCTTAGGGAACAGGTCAAAAGTTAAGGGAAGCTCTGCTTTCTCTGCAGTAACCAAAACTGCTTAACCACAAGTTTACCTGCAACTGTTCAGCTGTCAGTCTGACAAACTTACATTGACACTCTACTGTGTTAACATTACTTGTAAGTTGCAGAGCACAAAGTGTGCCCAGAGTTCCATTATTTATGATGTGGAAATGGGCTTTTGGGCAAGGGATGCTGAACTGCATATTTTTGAAACTCCTGCTGATAGCATACAGCGCATTCTATCATTTAGGCCTCACTGTCTCACACACTAAGAAACATCTTGCTTCCACTTTGTTACAAGCCTTGCCAGATTCCCATTTGAACATATTAGGTAAATTAAGAAAATGGTGGAAGTTCAGCTGTGCCTCAGTTGGATGAGCTTGTGCTTCTCCTTTTGATTACTGACGGTGAAACTGTCTTTAGGTTTTTTGAGGGGTGGTAGTTAAAAGACAGTGAGCAGGTTTCACTGATACGTGACTTGACTGTTAATAAAAAGGAAGCAAGCCAAAACCTATAAGGAAGGTTCACAAGTCCCTCTAGGGTACTCCTAAACTCCAGTGAGAAATCTGCTTTACTGAACTGCTCTTAGGACTCCTAAGGGATTACAGAAAAGAAAAATCTTCTTTTAAAGGTTTGAAAAAATAAGCTAGTGCTTTTGAAGACATTAGATACCCTCACTTGATTTCCTTTCTACACAAATCTCATTGAAAGGTAAATTATGTGAGTCATGGTAATTAAGAAATCCCAGTATAATAAGTGCATTCTAAACATTCAGCAATATCTTATGAATTTTCTTGTTCTCTTTGAAGAGTGTGTGCGAATAGACCTCCTCCTGTTTTAGGTAAAGTTATGTTGCACTCTTCAAGTGCCTTATACCTTGTCAACACACTTTGCTTGCATTATTTTTTTAATTTCCCCAGAACACTCCATGGATTAGATTAAACATTCTTTTCTTTTTAACAATGGAGAAAATGAAACACAGAAATGACTGACAGGGAGTGGTGCATCCTCTCTACACTTTTTTGCAACAATGTCACTGGACACTTGCACAGTTTAAGGAAGTCTCAAGCCTTCTGCATGGGACAGAACCAACCTACAAATTGTTGCTGCCCCTACAGGAGTAAAAAGGAGTGGAAAGATCTATCTTCTGTCCTACATTATGGAAAAAGTGTTCCCTTCTACCCAAAGGCCCTGAAATTGCATATCCAACGTGGCTATCCAGACTACTTAGGAAGCAAAAGTGCAAAAGAGACTGAGGTCCAGGAGCTGGTTCAGAAGGTGAAGTCCAATATCCCTCATTCTTTGTTACTCTTCACTTGCTTTGGATCACACTTTGGATAAAGCCATCAGCAGATTACAGAACAGTTTTGACAACTTTTCACCTGCTTGAACTCCCAGCTACAGGTAATACTACCACATTCTGAAATCAATCTTATTCATGCAAATAAAATAATACTGTTTTGTAACAGAGGGGGCAGGAATGCACACCTTTCTCTGTCCCTCTTGTGACCCAAAGTAGTAAAAATTGAAAAACTATGAGAATAGTCTGGCCTGTTAACTGGGTATTTAACAGAAGTTAAATCCATCTATATACCGTGTCAATAGAAGGCCAAGGTAATAATCCTACGCCTTCCAATTACCCTTTGCATCCATTCCCCAATGGAAAACTGAAATATGATGTGACCTTTTTTATCATTAAAACAGACAATCAGGAAATTATAATTGCCCACAAGATCTAATGGGTAACCTTGGCATAACCAATCGGCCAATAGTCTGCTTCTGTTTACTTTGTGTTGAGAGCAGAAAAGGAACAATAAGAATCCAAGAGATTCTTTCTCATATCTTCCTAATATATTGTCACAGATTCAGTCCTACACCATTAGTATTGTGATTTTTTAATCCCGACTATTTTAAGTATATAGAGTCAAACTCATTCTCCAAATAAAGTTTAAAAAGTACTATGAAGGCAGTATGTCCATCTCTAGGAGAGAAATAATTACAGTGCTGCATAAGCAAACCGTAAGAGAGACTGTTGTTCAACATGAAATCTGCTCTGTTTTCAAACAGTGTTCATCTGCTAGCGTTTCAACAATTCACAAGGTACCCAGCTCACTGGTTTTCACTTACCTTTGCCATAGCTGAATTACCAGTGGGAAAGTCCTTGAGAAAGAAATTTTCAACTACATCCCTTGCAAAGCAGGTCTGTTTGCACACTGGGCAGGAAAGGATACCTGAATTTAAAAAAAAATCCAACCCACAAATCAAACAATGCACACCAGCCATGTGAACAAGGAAATTGTATAAACCACACTTCAGTATTGCTAGCATTTTTACATCACACAGACATACTTAGTTCCAGGAAACAGGCATTCTTCAAGGCCTAAGTTTGTGGCTAGATCTAGTTCAACACACAGGAAAGAAAAACAAAGCAACAAAATCCCTAGTAATACACTATAGTTCAGTTGACTTATTTCAGTATTTATCAAGGATATCTGCATGTCCAAATTCCCACAAAATTACTAGGGCTTACAGCTCTGATAAAACCTGAGCTGCACTTAAACTGTATTCCCCTTGTTACAGAACTACTTGTGATTTCTGATACTTGCTAGTTCTAGACCAGCTTTACATTACCAGAGGTGTATCAAAGCATAAAACACACGTTGTCTAATACTAGTTTTACAGTGCAGCATGCTATCCAAGAGAAATGAAAGAGGAGTAACGTGCTGCTAGCAGAAGCAACAAGTCAGAATAAAGGTAAAGGACAAAAAAAATGTTTAATAAATAAAACTCAGAATTGCAAGTCATCTATTACAACAAATCCAAAGGTGGCAAAACATGATCACCCCTAAAGCAAAGCGAAGCAAAACGAGCAGCAAAACCTGATTCTGCCTTCATTAGCTACTGAGTGCAACTGGGATGAATCTTAGTGTATGCCTGAGCTGAGAACCAACAGTTCAAGAAGGTGTCCATAACTGTATACATGCATTTTTGCACCTCTGCTAGCAGTTTCATTCCTAGACTTCTTGAATTAGAACTTACATTTTTCTAGAAGGTCTGGTGTTTCTGGTTTGTTTCTTTTTAAAGGAGTGTGCATGTTTCTGACCACATTTCTGTAAAATACTGTAGATATGAATTCAGTCCTTCAGAGATGCTGGTGGTGTGTCAGTCTTTTTTTGCCATATCTCATCAAGCCTTTTTTTTGTATCTTTTTCCATTCTGTTAAGAACAGAATTTCAGTGCTATGCTCACCTTGCCAAATGATCTGTTTATGATAACTAACAGCAGTATTTTCCAAGACTAAATGATGCAGAGTCACTTAAAGCAAGATTTTAAAAGCAGGATTAATGACAGCTTTCTACTGGACTGACAATGTTCAATGCACTCTTTTCCTTAATGAAAATTATTTTTTAATAAGGAGAGTGGCCTGTAGAGTAATTATACCTTAAGATGTCAATTACTCTTCACATTAGACAGTTATCGGAGACTCTCGTGTTTTCCAGGTGTTAGTATTACCTGCCCTTGGAAATGGCTCCTGCAGTCCCTGGCCAGGTGCACAATTCTAACCCTGAATATCTCACATTTTCAGAACAGGGTTGCTGTTATTTTAACAGCATCACTTTACACTGACAGAGACACACAAACCCCAAACCCTTTCTACATTACCACTTCTGACAAAGGCACTACACAGTCAGATGTCTGAATACGTTCACTTTCATTCATAAATGTTTTGAAGAAGCTTTGAGTTCTGTTACATCTCCTTTGAAGAGGACATCTTACTAAGAACTGCTTCCATGAGGTTCAAGTCTTTTTTAGCCCAAATCTTGTTATAAAAGCAAAAGTATATTGTTTACTATCTCCCAAGGTTGCATTTACAACAGAACTGTGATTTGATGGCCCAAGTGGCAGACTATGGTCTACCTCAGCCTTGTTTAACTGTGCATGTCATGTAACACTGTGTGTTCATGTAGATGGGAGAAGGAACAGGTAGTATCCACAGGTGCCTGTGCTACTCAGCTACAAGTCACCCCAAGGGAAAGGGCAACTCAAGCAGTTGTCAACGCTTTGCTCATCTTCTAGGCTTGCAAACTGAGCCTTGTTTAAGTGCATTCTGGTGGCAGGAGTTACAAGGAAGCTAAAAATTCATCTGATAAAGATGACTGTGATGGCAGAAAGTTGAAGAAGCCTTTTAAACTCTTCCTGTACTTTGCATCCTTAATATAAGGAGCACAGCTGAAAAGGTCTCTTATTTACCCACCATATTTGTAGCTGATCACCTTTATATGTTACACCCTAGGACAACAGAATGCTTTCATATCAGTCACATTAAAACGCCTCCATGCTTTCCAAATTACAGTACTGCATGTCTTTTGGATGCCTGTTAACAGCTTGGTTCTTTAGAGAAATGTAAAAACAGTAGGAGCACTGCAGTACCTAAGACTTATTTTCTTAGACAGACAGTGCCCCCCTACTCCTTGTTAATGGTGCGTACTACAAGCACCAGTGAATTGTACTGCTTATTCCTAGAAACTGAAACAATTTTCAAGTTTCCCTGTGAGTACGTGACAAAGTGACACAAGTTATAACAGCAGCAGAAATAAAAAGACAGATACATTTTGATTGATAAGCTAGGAAGCAAAGTACCTACTTTGCAAACAGCTTCTCAGATAAGTCTCAGAGGACATGCTCTGATTCACAGTGCAGTCAGTAGGAAACCATCTACTGACTTTGCAGGAAATCACCTCTAGCCCTCTGAGATTTTGAACCAGTTTCTTACTCCCATAACAGCATTGCCCAAGCAGCACCAGTTCTCGACCTGGCTAATACAGAGAGGAAAACCTCCATACTGAGACTACATAATATGCTGCAAATTGACCAAAGGGGAAATTATCAACGGGTTAATTTCTGAAGTAAGAAATGCATGCCACTCTGTTATTTCTATCAACAGGCCATATGATTGAGGACACAGCCTTACACAAAACATTTCTGGGAACAGCTGTTTACTCAGAAACAAAAGCAGTGCTCAGGACTTTGCCGTAGCAAGGACAACCTCCATCTACACACCATATAAGGTAAAAAAAAGTTAATATTGAAGTTACTATTTTATTACATTCCAACACTATTCAGTTAGTGCAGAATGTTAAATCAAATTATACCAATTGAATGATATTCAATGGAAAGCTCATGGCCTCAGGTGCATTCATGTGAACTTAAAATTCTACTAATTTGCTACAAACCAGTGAAGTACAAAATACACTGTATAAAGAATGCATTAATTTGACAATGGGCAAGACCATCTTTTTAATATTTTAAAATGTATTTAAAGAAAACTTCAACAATTTTCACCCTAAGAAAACATACATCATGCATGGATTTCAGTTCTGCACAAAAGCCTCCTTATATATACTGAGAAATGCAGTGGTATTAAGAAATATGGAACAGTCATGGGTTTAGAGGTAGATGACATTACTCCTGATATTTTTCTTCCCAGGTTTTAGATCCAAGTTACGCTACTGAATTCATTGCTGTTCCAGAGATACACATGGACTGAGTCGCACGCACACACAGGTCAGAACTTCGTATTAGACTCACTACCACAGACCATCAAGTACAGCTTTGATTGTGTAAACATCAAAGTGTACCTTAAATATCCAAGTAACTGTGATTTATAATGATTTCGAATCTAACACTCCCTTGAGATGAATGTAAGACATGTATAGCCCTAAGCTTAATAACAAAAGCAGAACAAAGAGCATAACAGTTAACAGAAAAAATAATGGGGACAGCATGGCAATACTGTATTGGAAATAATCCCCTACTCTAGGAGGACTAATCAGTAAGCACCTTCTCACCTGTCCTAATACTGAATTCTATATTTAAGACTTCATTAAAAGCACAGGAGGGATTCCCTGAATGTGGTAGTTTCGGAGATGATACTCATTCAGCTAATTGGGTTTCTTATTTGATTCCTTTTCCATGTAATAAAAACCTGTGCTCCCTGTAAATACCCAACTTTTTTCAATATAAATTCCCAAAAGAATCTAATGATAGCTTGGCACAATAAAAACAATACAGAACCGTTTGTGAAGCAATTACCCTGAAATTAAGCAAACCTTACATACATATTTACAAATAGCCACAAGCAGCAGCTACTTTAACAACACAAAGGGAGTGCACTACGCTGTGCTCATGCTCAGAGCACAAATCACCAGTACGGTACAATTTCCTAGAAACCCCTTACCTGTCCTCTGGATAAACAGTCACTTAGGGGGCTACACACAAAGTCACTTGTGTCGGGGAGCAGGTGGTTATTAAGCAGAACTGCACACACAGTGCACTCACTCCCTGGAATCAGGCTTTGCCGTACTGCAGATTGAAGATGCTGCACTTTTTATGGACTGTCTGGGGCTGCTTCCCCTTCTTCAGCCAGAAATGCTGACAAATCAGTCGAGCAGAATGATGTACCGGGCCACTAGAAGGTGCATATTTTTTTCTTCCTGCCTTCTTACTTGCCCTTGCCTCTCAGATTCATTCAGGCCTCTGATAACTTGTCTTGGTTGTATTTTTCCTGAAGCGGTGGAATAAAAATCCTGTCATGAGAACAAATAGCAGCATCATACTTCCCTTCTTGCCTGGGTCTTCTCTCCACTCAGACTGACCTGGAGCAAGGGTGCAGAACTGAAGAGAAGTGCCTTTCCAGGTCCTGGTAACAGCAGGTCTTACACCACCATTCGCTCCCACAATACATCTTGCAGACCGCTCCCTAAGTATTTTTCTTGCCTTCCCACCTTACCACTCTAAACAACATTGTTAATTTGTTTGAAGAGCTTGTACTTTGCAGACAGCTCATTTAAATATACCATTATTACAGCACCGTGGGTGAAGGGGAGAGTATTCAGAAGCCCTAGAGACTCACTGTTTGTACGTATGAGAATGATGCAATATCTGGATCTAAATAGCAATTCAACATGGAATTACAGGATTCAAACAACAGCTAACATACTAAGAGATCAGGAGCCAAATTCAGCTATGGTGCAATCATGATGCCAAATGAAGTCCACTATTGTTATCAAAACTTCTAGAAGTAGCAAAAAGCTATGGGCATGCTCCTTTTTTTTAAGGAAATCACATTGGTAGGAAGGAGGTAAGAACATTTGCATAAGTCATTATTTATGACATCACATTTCACTGCTGAAGAGATGACCATGAATTTAGAAAGGCTAGCAAGGATCCTAACATTGGAATGAAGCCCTGTTTCACTGTGATATGCAGAACAAAACCCTATTTCAGAATTATATGCAGGATAAACCACATATAAGATATTCTCAGTGTATTTGAGTTAGCAGTTAGTACTGAACAATCACTGAAGACCAGATTGTAATGAACAGACTCCCAAGTTTCATGACATGAGGGATGTGGAGGAATAGTCCTACACCTACATCCTTCCGGGGCTCCACTACTCAGCTATCACCCATAGTAGGCTAATGCACCTGACACCACCACAAAAACCACCAGCACTAAAAAGCAACACATGTACAGACATCCCTGTGTGTGTTATGTTTATACACACACCTCTGAGCCCTGAAAAGCTTCAGCAGCAGCAGTTTCTTCTGCTGAACTGGTTTGCAGCCCTTTTTCATATGCCACGTATTTATTTCCACTCTCACACTCCCATCAGCAATAGTAACTAGACAGTTGGTTGAGGAAAATGGAAATTCAAGGACAGTGGATCCAGTAATCTGACACAGTTACCCAGTCTGGACACTCCAACTCCATACCTGGGATACCCAAAATCAGCTTTCAGGAAAACAACATGGTTCTGCCATATACTGTTGGAGCCCTAGTTCCCCACAGACCAGACCTTGCGCATCCCATGGCACTTTTATTCCTATTAATGAAAGTTGCCACACTGTATCAAACCCTGGGAATAGTAAGCAAACATCAAGGCAGTGACCCTCATTCAGAGTGTTCCTTCTAGAAGCACAAATAAAGAAAGAACCAAAATTTCTGAGTGCTCTCAAGTACTTGATATTGTAGTACTCCAATTTGTAAGTGACAGAGCTGTGGATAATTTGCAGCAATCATCTCTGAAAGTGAGAACCATAACCTCTACACCAGGTATGGAAACTGAGTACAAAGACCTTTTGAACATCAAAAGCAGCAGCTGTTTCAAGGTCTTCCAGTCTGCTCAGGTTTAAATAGAAAGAACCCTCAAGCTGGTTGTCTCAGAAACAAATCAATGCAGATAATTAACCTATTATTATCATGAGAATTGATTAGCATAAAGAAACAAACAGTAGAGCTATGATACACAACACATTTGTACTTGCTGTCCACATGTTGCACCTATTCCTCTGCTCTTTTTCCTCCAACAACCATCAGAATAATTATTCTCAGAGAGCATTAGCTACAGCTCAAGCTGCAGGCATAATTTACACTTCCTTGGAGACCCAATTATAGGTTATAGGAAACAGTTCTGAAGATAACCTCCCACACTACAGCTTCTTATTTATATAACTAAACCCCTCTTTGTTTCACTTCCCTTTTGGATTTGGCAGCTGAACGACAGAGTAAGAAGGGCTGACCAACTTTAAATACATTTTAAGATGTCTAAATATACACGTTATGAACAGTTTCCCTCTTTAGAACTACCTTTCTGCTTCCTTTTTTAGAAATAAAACATGTATTTGGCGTGAAGTGGATCTAATTAAACCAAATAGGTATTCTCCTTCAGAATTAATAGATGTGATGCAGTGCATCACTTGCCTTGTATGATTGCATCGAAACAAGGTTATTCAGGTCCTGGAAATAGACAAGCTGTAAAACCAAAGTGGCCAAACTATACTCCACTGTAAGCCTAAATAGAGTTTAAAGAACTCTGTAGATGTGCTTTTTTTTAGTTAGTTATTTTTAACATACATACTTAGTACAAGATAAGGCACTGTGTTTTATATTGACAGCCGGAACCAGTACACCACACTTCTTACACCAAAACATCAAATTGAAGATAAGCCTAGAGCCAAAGGAGTCCTACAGCTCAATCTTTTTCTTTAAATAAACCTCCTTGAAGATATCTCTGAACACACTAAATGCAAGTGTGACCAATGCTTGGCTGAGTTTTGGATGTGCCTCGCTAACAAGCATTCACAATTAGGGATCCATATATATAGCACCTACCTTACAAGTGAAAGAAAACTGTGTACTTTCAGATAGAAATAATAAAATGCAGCAAGTGGACATCTGTCAATAGCTTAAGTCACATTTGTTCCCTTTAACAGTCAGCAATAACTCAGCAATTGGTGCAGATAAGACAAGCAATGTTTAGCATCATGCCATCAGAAGATTTCATAAATTTATCCTGGCTGACCTATGGTGCTTGCAGTTTCAGCCATTGACTTAAATAAGAGACACAGATGTTTTGGTTTTGCTGCTCTTCTTGCTCATATGTTAACTGAGTCTCTGCACCTGGTGTCTCACTTCATTTACTGGGTCATCACCATTCATTATTTCTTTTCTCTAATCTCGCTTTTTGTCATAGAAGTTCCCTATCTACAAGAGAATGAGGAAGTAAATGGAGAAACTACAAGTATACAGAAATATACTAATACTTGCTCCAATTTGCTATAGACAAATAATTCCTAATGCACTCAGGAGCTTGGAGAAATATCTGATATTTTAACAGCTCATGAGAACCTCCAGCGCTTCATCCAAGATCACCAAGTGGTATAAATTAACTTTTCCACTTCACAAACAAGGTGGAGAGAGGAATGGCTTAGATGTCCATTGAGGATACATAAAAAGTAAAGGAGTGGTTGTTATCAACAGCATTTTGTTATAAAGTAGGTCCCCCAGACTTTAAAGCCTCTGTGATTGGGCATTAAAAATTTTAAGGAGACATTTACTTGAAATGACTGCTTTGCTCTTTGTCGTCTTCTACTTTTATGTGTTTTTCTGTCTGTACCCTACATACAAATAGCCTTTCTCCTTTGCCATCAGGTTATTCCCTTTGCCTTTATCTTCTGTGTTTTGCTAGCCTTTCTACAGTGATCTCCTAACACTGTTTCCCTTTGTTCTCAAACCTGAACGTGTCTAGTTTATGTTATCTCATCAATTCAGATTACCATCACCTCAGGGAAGGTATCTTCTCTTCCTACATGATTCTAAAATCTGCTGTGGAAGAGATAATAAACGATGCCTCTTATTCATCTGAAGTTCAAAGCCTGTGAAAATACAAGTAATCTACATGCCTTTGCTCTTCTTATAAATTAGTAATGAGTCTGGAATGCTTCCCCATGGCAATTAAGACTCATCGAGTTAAAATGACTGTATTCTGTCATCTAAGTCCTGTCTTATTCCAAAAAAGTTATGTATTTTCTATTACCATCGCTACCAAAAATCGTAGAAATAACTTCAGGATTTCAAAAGCCACAATCACAAAATGCTTCTCATCCTCACTAGTTTCCTCAGCTTGTTAGGGTGATTTACAGTATACCCTACAGTCAGAAGGGTTCAGATCGACAGAAACCATGTTTACAATGACATAAAAGGAAAAGTTTCAGTGCACCACAACACACGTGTTCTAACAATTATTACAACCTCTGTTAGGAACAAAGAACAGGATGTTTTTGTGTTCATGTTGGGGGTGGAGGTGCACAGGGGGTAGGGAAGGATGAATAAATCTATCACCACAACCGGTATCACAGAGAGGTCCAACACATCCAAAAGATTGGATAAAAATGTAGGCTAGAAACTACCTTGTAGCATTTATTCACTTATTAAGCTAAACAAATCAAATATTCATAACGTCAAAGTTGGTAACTGAAACTTGGTGCATTCTGGAAAATGCTAAATATTGCCCAACTGTGTCATTTCTCTTCCAAACATTGCTGTTGGATGAAAAACATTAATGAAGGAGGCTTGCTCCCAATCCACTCTCTTACAAATACAAACCTTGAGTCTCCCAGTTTACTCTTTTAAAGTAGTACTGTAAAGCAATAGCATACAAAAAGCATTTCTAAATCCATCTACTTTTATAATACTGTAATAGAAAGAGCACAAGCCAGCAATTCTTGAATATTACCTTCATATAGAACTTCATACTCAGTGGGAACACAGCTATATCCTTGAATCAAATCTGGAAGACAGTCCTTACAGAACGAGTGAAGGCAAGGTAGCATTCTGGGGTCTCTCCTCCGCAGGTCCCATTTGCACACCAAACAATTCCTCAACAGATCCAGGGTCTCCATTTCTGTTGGCTGAAGTTTGACATCAAAAACATGAAGAGTCACAAAATGGCTCATGACAACCCCTTCACTTAACAAAACGCTTGATCACTCAAGCACAAACTAGAAGGCAACAGTGGGATGCAGGTTCTCAGAAACAACATTGATTCAGCGCTTGTGAAGAAAGAGGAAGTTCCTTGCAGCTGAAAATCACATACCTGCTTTACAAAAAATAATATCTTTGCAGCCTGTTGTGCAGGAAAGTGTGGTTTAAGGTTTACAAATCATAATCCCGCTATCTTTCTATAGTACCTGCAACTTCTGTATAAACTTAAGTAATCTCTTCTATTGATCTACTTACAAAGCTGTCACCAGGCTGAATTGTCACATGCTGTACATTTCCTGCCAGAAGCAGTGAAACTGTGCAATAAAAAAGACTATATTCTCTGCCTGCTTTTACAATTTTGCCTCAATGTTTCAGAGTTTTCAGGTAAAGCAAATAATAAGCACAACTGATCATACATTCATCATTTCAGCAATGCAATGTTAGAAAGCTGCCTTGATAAATGTACAGCATCTTCTGCCAATCTTCTTTATAGAAATTTAATAAAATACACTTTGCCATAATCAAATTTCAACTGTCAAGATGACCACAGATCAAATTACAGACCAAACCTGAACTTCCCACAAGCAGGGCAGCATTCCCCTTACCAACGCAAGCTCCCCAAGGTAAACAGAGTTTTGCATTTCATGCTCCATCCTCAACTCTGACATTTTGAGAAATGCGGATCAGATACAACCTGCAAAGGGAAACTTTTGCAAGTTGCATCAGAGGAGAAAAAGCAACTACAGTCTCATCCTCCCTTGGAATCATCCCTGCAGCTGACCAAACCTCCTGGGGCTCATTGCCTCGGAATGGTGCCCTTGCTACCAGCAGTATATAACTTGCAGCTATGATCTTCAGCTTTCCCCAGCACAGAAAAGCAGCAGGTCTACTCTGACGGCTATGTATTTTCTTGAGGGATTCTGTCTCGGAGCAGATGCCAGTGGAAATGGTTAGTAACAGGTCTTTTTTTTTTTTCTTTTACAATGCAAAATTCACTCAGAAATTCACAACTAGAATCAGTGCTGCATCCCAGTCATTGCTATTTACAATATTTTAGAAAAAAATGGACCGTACGTTAAAGTCTGCATCTTATTTTGTACCCAAGACCCAATCTAGGAACAAATGAAAACAGGTAGACATCCATCAGCTTTACTGAATTCACTTAGACAAATTCAAACCTATCACTACAACTTCTGATTGCAGTTTCAAAGCTAGAGGTCCCTTTAAAAGTGAGCTGTGGTAATTGTGCCTGTGGTTTAACTAATAAACTTTATATCAGTGCTTATTATATGAGCTCACTTTTTACAGTGCATCTTCATCAACCATCTTTCACAGGCAAATGCAATTAGAGCAGCACAGCTTCTCAGCTTGCTCCATCCCTATTGTTTCTTGCAACCACTGTTGCTAAGAAGACAAGCCAGCATCTACAATAACGTGTAGTTTCTGCAGTAGGAAGTTGAGGTCTTAGACTACCACATGGTTTAGACAAAGAAACCACAGCCCAGGACCAGAGCACCCATCCACGCACACAGAACCAGTGCAACAGAGCTTAATACTGGGAAATGCTGTATCACCATAGAGGCCAAACCTGTGCCTAAATGAGCAGAAGTGGGTTACCATACATTTTAATCAATGCTTTTTGCACGACATATGAAACAACATACAATTTTTTTGGTAGGAGGGGGAAAGGTGAGGGTGATAAAAAGTGTTTAAAATTTCGTACTGAGACAGGTAGGCAAACAAGCAGTCACGCAGCTAAAATACCAGTGACTTGGCTACCCTGATGGGAAACACCTAGTTCAGCAGCAGTGTTTACAAAGAAAATAATTGCATTTGGAGATGTGCCGTGAGGGTAATGAGGCAGGACGCAGGCCAGAGATGAAGACAGGGGAGAGCTGGGGAGTCACACCTGGAATGGGAAGAAACGTACTGGGCTTTTGCTGCATCAGCTCAGCCAAGGGCAAAGGAAAGGCACTGAGCTGGGGGGCTGCCTCTGGAGCAAGGGATCAGTCCAGGCCTCAGGAACGCAACAGCCACCCCAAGGCAAGTTGAAGGGAAGTGTCCAGAGATCGCAGGGCTAGAACTTCTAGTAAGACATTAACACATTTCATACAAGAGAGGTTTGTAACGATACACGCTCACAACTTCATCATTTTTGTATTTTAGGGATAAACTCTCTATGCAAGTCTCTCAATTGCCAGTGTTCCCTTTTCTCAACCAGATTGTTCTTTTGTATCTTCTTCCCTCCATTAAACATGGACCTTGGTACAAGGCTCGTTACAGAACTTTAAAATGCCGAAATATCAGCTTTACCAGTTTTGTGTATAGCTGCCTCACTAGCAATATTGCCAGTCACCAAGAATTTGGAAAACATTGAATAAAAATAAAACCATCCCCCTCTACCAAAACATAATCTTTATCAGTCCTAATATGTAACCGAAAAATATCTAACCCTAAAAACAAAAATCCGAACAAATAAAAAGGAATAAGTTTTACATTTAAGAAGTTGGTCTTCATCTAGCTTCATCATTTCTCCTGTTTTTATCAGGTAAAGTCCTTTACTGGGCCACGGCGGGCAGCCGGCCTGGAGCCTTCCCAGCAGCCTCACGGGAGCTCCCCGTGAGGTGGCGCGGGCAGCCCGCCCGCGAGGTCGTAAGGGCGGCCCGCCTGTCATCTCCCGGCCCCCCAGGGTCACCCCCGCCAGCACCGCACCCCAAACGGCGGGAGGGGCGGCGGTGCCTGCCCCGGCCCCTCACACCCCCGGGGGGCGGGGAGCCAAGCCCCGGCCGCCGCCGGCCCCGCCGCGGGCAGCTTGGCGCAGAGGGCAGAGGAGGGCGCTGAGGGGAGAGGAGGGCGCGCGCCAACGACCGCCACAACTTCCCGCCTCGGCAGCGGGCGCCCCCGCGCGCCCAACGGCCGCCCTCGCGCGCCCAGCGGCCGTGAGTGACAGGCGGCGGGGCGGGGCTAAGGCGGGGCGCGCCGCCCGCACGTCAGCGGAAGCGGGTGCCGGGGCGGGTAGCCATGGCGCTGCGAGCGGGAACGCGCCGCTAGGCCCGCGCTGGCCCCGCTCCTCCGGGCGCAAGGGACAAGCGGCCGCCGGGGCAGCAGGCAGCCCAGCACGGCCCGGCGCAGGTGCCCTGCTGGAGGCCCAGCTGCCCCACAAACCCAAAGCTGCAGCCTCTGCGGGCCCAAGCCGTCCTCCAGCAGGGCAGGGCAGAGCTGGCGCCGCACACCTGCTGCTCGAAGGCCTTCTGCGTGCAAAAGCGGTGCTGCAAGAGCTGCAGGAACCACTTCAGACATCATATATTAAGACATTAAATACCCAGGAACGGAGAGTGGTGCCTACCTATGCTGGTCACTTGCCCATTGCCACGTGTGCACAGGTACTTGTGGGTGAACACCGCCTCCGCGGTCTGGAACATTCCCTATGTCACAGCACCCCCGACTCACCCTTGAGGACAAGCGATTTAACTTTGGCAGAGGATAAACAGCATCATGTCTCAGGAGCCAGTGGTCCCAGCAGTCGACGAGATAAAGTTCACATACACTTACCCCAGCATTTTACAAACTGCTCAAGTTACAGTTCTTCACAACGAGCAGCATCGCTGGCTCAGCACTATTTTATCAAAATAAAGCAGGTCATCTTTACTCTAAAATATTGCCAAACACTAGGTTAGAAGTTTGTTAACTAGGATGATAGCACAGATCATACCGCACATATACTAGAAGGTAACTCACAACTATTAGCAATAATTCAAGACTTCTAGCAGTGAGCATAAAAAAAGGTGATGTCTACACGCTTTTGGTCTGACACTTAAGAGCTAGCTCACTAGCTTCAAGTAATTTTTTTATTTTTACCATTAGATTCTGCTTTGGCATGCAGGGTCAAGCCTTGCATTGGCAACTGAAGTCCTATTTTGATATTACAACTAAGCAAGCACGGTCTTTTAAAGCCAAATACATCAGAAACCCATATAGTGCAGGTCTAGAGCTGTGCCATGGCTTTATATTAGCTGTAAGAAAGCCTGAAGCTAGCTGGCACCGTTTCTGTCCCACATGCAGTAACTTCAGAAACTATGTACCTTACTTGAGGAGGGCATGGACTGCAAAAGTTAGTGAACAGTTACTGTATTAGTTCAGGCAATTGCTTGACGAGCAACAGTTTAAGTACATTACTGCTCTTACTAACCCTTAATGCCATCTGTCAGTTCAGTATCACTGACAAGAAGCTTTAAAAGCTTGTAGCCTAATGCAACCTGTCTGGCTAGTCTGCCACAATTCCCAAAAGGATACCATGCTGCTGCTACAGTTCCTACAAACCAGTGGAATTCAGCATTAGTACATGCAGCAGCAGTTTTGTCCTGTGGTGGATGAAGTCAGCCTACATCTCAAACAAACATGTGTTCTAAGAGGTCTGGCTAAGAGGTTGCAGAAGCAACATGTTACATGATCAGTGAAGACAGAACTTCCACTACAGATGACCATGAGCCTCATGTTCTGATGCAAACACCTCAGTTGGTACTCGGGAGTACTACACCAGTAGTTCCTAGAGAGCACGTGGATTAAAATGGTCTGCATTTTGCATGTTGACTGCAATCAGAAGCTAGACAGCTGTCACCCATTTAGCAGCAGCTGAAGCACTGGAGGGGCAAATAGAAGAGTTGTAATTTATAAAGACTTTTCATTAACAATGCCAGGAAAAAAACCCGAATAATTTAACCACAGTGTATTTTGAATTTAGTTCATCTTCTTTCTATGCATAATGCCGGTAAGAAAAGAAACATTGATCACTTTTTTCTGTTGGGGGCACAGTTGCTGTTAGCTGCTCAGGCACACCACACGGCACTATTTTGCTCAAAAGCCAGGGCTATTTTTGTGAAAGCTGCATACTAGGCAACCTTCACAGTCTGCAAAAAACCTGCTTTATGCACTTCTGATGACCTAAGCCCAGCAATAACAACGTAGAAGCCTTGAATTGTTTCTTCCCACCTATTTCAGGCCCTCCCTAATGACCTATTATTATCCTATTCCCAGGGATTTCCCCTTCATTCCTTCCGATACCCCACCTTATACTTCCACCTTAGTGGAAAAGGGACTCGAATTGTTTCACTAACCCAAGAAGCAGCCTATTGATCACAAAGCTTATTGATAGCGATTCCCCATACCAAGTCTCTTTCACACAGCAATTTTTGCTGTACTACTGTCCACATTGTTACACTGCATTTCTTTGTCCACACTCTTGCTATTTCATTCCCAAAGGCCAAGGCAGCATCCCCACAGACTGCACCTAGCTGTCATTTCAGTGAACAAAAATCCTCATAATAGACCACAAAGTCACCTTTCCACAGACAGCTGTAAAGAGTATCATCAGCTGAAAGAGCTGCACAAATACAGGCAGAACCCTCCTGTTTTGCTCCCCCATAAAGACAGAGCAATGAGGTATTTGAACATGCTAAATGCTGTAGCCAGGCAATGTCAAAAAATAGCAAGCAGCAGTCAAACCACTAATCAAAAACTGCCAGACTTAAGTGTGAACAGTGTCTGAACAAGTTAGGAAAAAAGAATCAGGAACCTCTGTAAATCAGCAAATCTTAAACATTGTCTTTATTCAAAAAATTTGAATAAAACAAACGCTTTTATGCCACAAGCACACAGGCACCTCCAACTTCTTTAATCTTCTCCTCTGCTCTTCTACTGAAGAACTTTGCTTTCACAATTACAGGCTGCTTGGGCAGCTTCCCCTTGCCCAGGACTTTGTAGTAGCCCTAGAAAGATTAAAAAACCCATTAAGTGTTTGTAATCAGATTGCAGGCTCCTACATTCAGACCTGTCTTTCAGTATGCACCAGTTAAAACCAAAATCATGATCACCATGACCTCATTCATCGTCAGCTTCCAATATAAAATTGATACCAATGAAAGATCCCCTGCATGACCTAGTGGAGTTGCATTTGTTCAAAGACAAAATGGAAACCACAAACTGAACTTTTCCTATAATTTACAAGCTGGATTTTTTCCCCGCCATACTCCATATACACAAAACACCATGAAATCTGGTAAAGAAGTCGCCAACCTTTCCCTACTTTTTTGAAGGGAAGAGCAGTTGGCTGCACTTCCACAGCTATCTACTACCTAATGACTTCTGGTCCTCATACTTCTGAACAGAGCAAAGGATTCTTCTGCACATCCTAAATGTACAATTGAAGCTTTTGCTTCCCTACCACTGGAATACTCTCACTTCCTCCCTGTCCTTTACATTAAAAGGACAGCCGCTGAAATCATCACTTGAGCAGTGTAACCAGACAACACAGGTGTCTTAATTTGGGGCACAGAACATACCCACTCGGCCAGACTAGTTTGTGTCACTGATCTGGTGGCAGGCTGAGATATGAGACATCACAGCCAGCGAATAGGGATCAGATGTTTATGTCCGAGAACTATAGCACACCAAAACAATCAAACACGTTAAGATGTGACTCTAGTCTCGATATTAAACAAGTGACTTTATATAAATGAGACTAGTTCTGCTGTGTTTTTATACATGCCTTCAGTAACATTTTAAACAAGTAATCTTAGACCATCTTCCAGAATAAGCCCACGTCCACAGTAACACACAAATATGAGAAGTTCTTACAGGAAAAAACGTAACAGCTAACTACCTGTGTAACTACTTATAGGCCAAGATATTTGTCCCCAGAAATTCACAAATATTCAAGTACTGTAGCTTATTTGCAGTTCACCATTTTCCTACCTGGATACACAAAGCTAAGTTACACATGAAATAACCAGGAACTGCACGTTTGAACATGAGCAGGAACTTACTGAGCGCACAACATCAATGACGGGGGCCAGTCCAGCCTCGTTTTTTGCGTAATTGAGCCTTGTCTGTTCACTGACAAGTGTCCATAGTTTATCCAAATTGACAGTAGGACAGAACTTTTGGTTTCTCTTCAAGTGATAGTGTCTCATGCCTACTTTTCCAAAGTAACCAGGGTGACTGTGAAAGAAACACATTCCTCATTAGATCATACTTCTAATTCACCTTGAACAAGCAGGACTACAGATTAACACTGAAACAAGCATCTTTCTTTGATCAAGTAATCAAAACATCACATTGTGCTTTCATATTAATACATGCAGTATTTTAGTGTAACAACCATTAGTGTCCAAACGAAGAGGAAATTATTTTCTCTTGAAGCATTTCCCTCCGTTGGAACTCACAACTCAATCCCTCTCACTGGTGAGTTTGGTCCAGCCCTCTACTTCCAGGGCAACCCCAACTCCATGAATCCAGGGAGGGCTGCACTGCCCGAGGCGTTTCAGCGCTCCTGTCACTAACCTGGTGGCTGACTGAGTCAAGAACGGTCACAGCCAGTGAATATAGATTAGTGGTTACTGTCCGAGTACTATAGCACACCAGGACAACAGGCAGTGTCCAGATGTGACTCTAGTCTCGGCGAGACAACAACATCCCCTCCCTTAACAGTATGCAGCTAAATAGGACGCCATTTGGATTTAACGTAACATTGTGCATGTGCATTGCTAAGCAGGGACCACGCTGTAACAGGCAAGTCTGGTCAAATTTAACAAATTCTGCACTGAACTCTTAAAGATGCCTGGTTTAAGCGAAAAGGCCTTTGATTTTAGGGTGAACAGGGACATGAGTTGACTGTAGCTATAATGCCACATTTAACATTAGCGGAAAAACATATAGAATGGCAGGGATATTTGTTTATTCCCATATAAAAGTGAGTTATTTCTACTTCAGGAACATACACCTTGCTCATACGTATTTTAAATGTTAGCTTACTATTTATCAAAGTTAATCCTGTGATGGTGCATGCCACCAGCATTACCACGCCCTCCAGGATGTTTCCTGTGTTTGCCTAGAAAAAAAAGTTAAGTTTGTTACGCTAAGAATATTACACATTAACACTTGAGCTCAGAGGTATGTTCAATGTCAGTTTAAGCTGATTATTCTAATTCCACCCCCTCTTCTGAATTCAGCTCCATTCAGCGAGATGAGCCAACTAAAAGCTAACCCCACAGGAGAAAAAAACAATAACCACAACGTGCCACTGCGGGGTTTAGAGGAGTGGAAGGCACCAATGCCGGCACCAGTAGGGTGACAAGAAAAGGTGGGGATGTCCAAAGGGTCAGAAAGGAGACAGCACCACCCCGTGAGCTAAAGATGTCGCACAACCAGCACCCACCGCCCGAGCACTGCCCAAGCTACAGATCCAGAGAAGCCTCAAGAACGTGGAAGGGTTCGGACCAGCCCATCCCCGCGGCGCCGCTCGCCATCGCCCAGAGCCTGCGCGGGACCCCGCGGCCCCTCAGCGCCGGGCCGGTGCCGCTGGGGCCGGGGCCGGGCCCGCACCCGCCGCGGGCCCTCCGCCCGCCGCCTCGCCACTCACCAACGCGGCCGTGGCCGTGGCTAACATGTCCCCTCAGCTTCCGGGTCTTCCTCAGTCTGGAAGGCTGCGGGAAAGCGAGAGAGCGGCTGTGAGCGACGCGAGCAGCCGCAGGCAGGCCCACCCGCCGCCCTCCCCCGGTCCACGTCGCTCCCCGCCGGCGGCGCGGCCGGGCGCCATGGTGGCTCTGCCCCGCCGAAGGAAAGCCCGGACAGCCGCCGCGCAACACCCTCCCCGCCGCGCCCTGCGCGGGCCGCGGGCTCGGAAAAGCGTCCCCCCGCCCCCTCCCGCTGGTCCCCGGCCGCGGCCCCGTGCTGGAGCGGGAGGCAGCTGCCGCGGGCCCGGGCGGCGGCACCCACCATCTCGGCGGCGTGCGCGACGGAACAGAAAGAGCGCGGCGCTCGCGAGAGCGGGACAAGGCACCGCGGGGCCGGGCGCGGGGCGCATCTCGCGAGGCTGCGCTCGGGCGCGCGGAGCGGGGCGGCCTCTCGCGAGAGCCGGGACCGGGGCGGGACCGGGGGCGGCCGTGGAGAGGGGCCACGGCGCGGCCGGCACGGTTCCGAAGGCGAGCAGGGCCGCCCCGGACGGCTGCGGCCGGTTTCCGAAGAGTGAGCGGCCCCGGGCCCTGCGGCTGCCGGCGGTGGCACACCGGGCCCCGGGGCCGCCCGACCCCCGCTGCCGGTGGCGTTCGGCGGTGGCGGCAGTCGCTACCGACGCCACCCGCTGCCCCCTCCCTCCGTGCCCTGCGGCCACAGTAGGGTTTTGAGCGGGATTTATTTAAACTTCGGTGACAATGGAAAAATAAATACGTCACGCTGCCTGCCACACTACGGGAGCGGCTCCCGGGGGGCGTGAGCTTCTCAAACTTGTTTTTGACGTATTTTGTACCGTAAGGCTTGAAACAAATCTTCACCCATTTAAAACACGGGTCTCATACTGGATTTGCGTTTCCTACAGGATTTCCTCCTCGGTTAAAGAGCGCACTAACGGCATGGCACGCTCAGGAACATCGTTAGTTTTAACAACTAATACTGAAGGCAAAACAGCAGCCCCCATTTTCTGTCCATCTGACCCTTTCAGGCCTCCCGGTGACACGGGGATGGGTTTACCAGTGCCATCCTCTGAAAATCAAGGTGGCATCTGTAATAAGTAACTGAGAGTAAACAGCATCTACAAGTGTTTTGAAACATAATCTCACCTTGCCTGCTACTCTCCTCTCATTTGCTTTACAAAAACTGGAGACGCATTGATGGGTAATACAGTGTTTAAAAGCTTTCTACTTAGATTTTTGACGTGCAGACGGAGAACAGCTTTGGTGTGGGAGAGGGGTTTTACAGCAATACATTCTTGCACATCACCATTTCTGTGGCTTTTTCTTGCCTTTGTAGCAACTCTTCTCTGCAGCACTTCCTTCAGCCAGTGATCTTGGGTTTATCCGTTGTTTTCTTAAGAGAAATATGCATTCACCAGTATATTTACTAGCAGCTGCTGTTCATAAAATAGCCAGAATCCACCTGATACAAGTGAAGTTACTCCTTCGACTCTAACATCTAGAAGTCATTCTGGAACTTGCACCATGTTAACATTTGTGATTATGTTTTCATTGAATCAAAAGCACTTTGTATTTTAAGACATTTCATGTACACTTAAGAAGCTTTTGTATAAACATGTGTGAGGGAAATAAGAAAAAAAAAGGAAACTACTTCACCTTTTTAGTGAAGAATCCCTCAATTTTGTTATATGAGGCTGATAGCAAACCAGAACCACTGTCAGGTTAGGAACTGCGCAAGCCTCAAAGCCAATCTAACTACAGAAATCTCGCTGCAAATGAAAAAAAAGGGTTTGGGGTTTTTTTGTTTTCTAAAGGTAAGAAGCTTTAGCTAATTTTTATTAGCCGTCAGACTTGCAAATGTATTCAAGTATTTTATATTTTCTTCTTCAGACTAAGGGAAAACTTACGGCATCTCAACGGGAGTTACATTACCAGATCAAAAGGCAACATTCACAGCTGTGCAGGCAGCCATGGCAAGCTAACCATTCCTGTCCTGTGAAAAGCCTTCACTGAAAGGGAAACACCACCTAAACAGACTGCAATTTATGCAGAAGGAAAGCAGACTCATGAAATGTCAGCAGTCAGCTCATCAGAAATCCAGGCAAAGGCTGCTTGTATTCTACTCTGATCATCCAGCCAATGTAGCACAAAACCAACCTGAAAATACCACAGTTCAGAAGCAGCGTCTACGATACAATGACAAAAAGTAATCTGCTGCTAACCTATGCCAAGAAAAAAAAGTATTTAAGGAATTCTTCTGTTAGGATAAGAGTAACAGAACAAGGATGTAAAATGCCTTGTCTCAGCCCTAGAGGAAAACATTGAAGAAAAAACAAGTTACATGTCGTGAAATAGCAAACCTAGTAAAAGACAGGTTCATAGTAACTGTTTCCTAATTTAATTACAAATTCATTGAAAATCCCAGGGAAGTTACTGGTTTTGTATGTACTCAACATCAGAAACCGCTGAGGTTTGCAAGGAATAAAACCAAACAGGTATATTTACAAAGTTTATTAGAAACCATACATACATATATTAGGAAAGGATGTACTGTACCTACTCGTTGCAGCTTGCATGTCAAAGAACTGAGATCTCCTCAGGTTTAGCAGTCTTAGTGCAGAATGGATTACAAGTACTTTACTGACCAGAGTTCAAACCAAGTGGAAGTTTTGTATTGTGAACCAAGTACCTTATTATCAAGTTACTTTGTTACGTCTTTCTCTTAAAATTAATTAGAAGGAAAAAAAACCCAACAACCAAAACCAAAAAACCCAACTCCGCCACATGAAAGCGGTCCCTGTGCGTACAACCTCTCCCACGTACCCGAGCTCATTCATCCCCGCAGTATTCAGGCATCAGTGTAGCTCTCACAAACATCCCTTGAAGTCAGTGGTTCTGCTGAGACAGTCAGCTGCACATAATCAGCTATTCATTTTTGCACCAAGCATAACTCAATTCATAGTAAAGAAAAAAAAAAGCACCTGTTATTTTCAGGAATATACAAATATTTACCACAGTTTTTCTTGCTCATTACAAAATCAGTTACAAAAGCTTACAGCACATTATGTACAAATTCTACCCAAATACATAAAGGAGCACACCAACAGCATCGGTCATCACTTAAAGCTGCAGTCGGCTCACTCCGCTCTCCTCCATCAAACTGAAACGCTGCAGGTGTCTCAAGAGCAGTGTCTTAAATAGTCTTTGGGTTGGTATTTCGGCAGAAAGGAGCTAGTTCTTCTTGTGAAGGAACTTCATTTTGTTTCCTAAAGAAAGCACACCATCAGCCTCTAGCACACGCTGAAAAGCCAAGGGCAATCAAAAGCTACTTAGCAGACCGGATCTAATTTGTAACGTAATTGCTGTGGACCAGCAGGGAGAGCCAGGGCACAGAACCCTGAGCGCTCAGCCCCTGCTTCTGCTCTTCCTCGATTATGCTTTGGTTCCCTCCTCCCCAAGCAGAAATTAAAGTGTTGACAAAGATCACAATTAAATCTGGGTTTATGAGATTAAATGTGCTTTAATCGTTTCCTCCCGATTTCCTGTCACATTGAAACTGCTCGGCCAGCTGATGTCACCTCAGGTAAGGCTTTTATAACTTAAAAATTCAAAAAAAAGACACCGCGGTTGATTTCAGAAGTACTTCTCAACATGTCCTTACCAAGGCCTCGCAGAAACTTGTTCACTCCGCTTTGTTCCGTGTCTGGAAGCTCTTCCAAGTACTGCTCAACCCGCTGCTCGAAGAGTCCTGCGGGAGAGGAGCCGAGGGAGCTGGGCCGAGCCCGGCCGAGCCGCTCCCGCACCCCCCGCTTCCCGCTCCCGCAGCCCCCGCGGCCTCCCGCCAGCCCGGGCCCGGCTCGGCGCCGCCCGCGTACGCGCGGGACAACGGGCGCGGGTGGCGGAGGCACGAGGGGCCGGGCCGCGCTCCCCGCCGGCCCCCGGGCAGGGCGCTCCCGCACCGCAGCCGAGCGGGGCCCCCAGCAGCCCGCCCCGAGGGCGCAGACCCGCTCGGCGGCTGCGGCGCGGGAATCGGGCCCGCCGCGCCCCCTGCGCCCCGCCCGCCGGCACGGCTGCAGGCCCCGCCCCGCCCCCCCACCTCCCGCCGGCAGCCGGGGCCGCGCCTCAGCCCGCCCCGCCCGTACCCGCGCAGCTCTCGCGGCAGCGCGACGCGCGCCCCCGGCCCCCTCGCGGCGGGAGCGCGCCGGCGGCCCCCGTGGCCCTGCCGGTCCCTGCTAGCCGGGCCTGGGGCTACCGAGGCTGCCACGTCCCGCCGGCGCGGGCAGGCAGCCCCCGGGGGACGCTCGCCCATCTCTGCACTGGCGCGGGAGGGCTGCCGGGCGCCCGAGCCGCGGACGGCGCCGGGGTGCGGCCGTGTGCCCGGTTGTCAGCGCCGCCGCCGGGTGCTCTCGGGAGCTCCACGCCCGGGGCCGGGCTGCGGGCAGGCGGAGGGGGGCCGCCGGCCGAGAACCTGCCCCGCGGGAGAACCAGCCGCCCTTACCTTTTGCCCGGCACTTTCTCAGCTCTCTGTCCTGGATGAAGCCAGCAAACATTTGGGATTCCATGAAGACTTCCAAGAAGCGGCGGATGCTCTTGGAGGCCACAGATTTACGGAAAGCCTCCCTTTGGAAGGCACGCTCGCCTTTTTCATTCTGGGTTAGGAACAGGGAATAATGGCCAACTGTCTCCACAAAGAATCGGATAAAAACCTCAGACACTAATCCATTCAGGGTGTTACATTCTGCAAAATAAGGCGGCAATAAGACACCAAAATCAGCTGCTACCAGAGCTGTCAGCATTGTCATCCCCAAGGGCCGGGCAGTGTCGTGCAGCAGTGTGGGGATGTACCGACACCGTGCCGGTCACGGGAAGGAGCAGTACCGGCTCCCTGCAGACCTGGATGTGCACCAGGCAGGGTGACAGCTTCACAGTCCACACTGCCAGCCTACATAATTGGTGTTTCATAACCACGAGTCAATAAGAAATACAAATCCTTGGGATACGGCTCAGAAAATTACAAGTTTTGTGGGTGCTTTGTCAAAATTACACCTTTTCTTACAGATTTTAACTCTTGGGTTTTCCTCAGAAGCTTCTAAATGACTCAGAATTAAAATGGTTGCTCTGGGGATAATGACAAAAACTGATCAAAAAGGGTATGTTGTAGAATTTGGGTTTTCATCATTGCTGGGATGTTAAAATAGTTTTACATGTGTAACACAGACACATAGAAATAAATTTCAGAAACTGAATAGGGGCCTGTTTCATACCTTTTAACCACAGGCATTTAAATTCACCCTGGGCTGTTTTTATAATTGCTGGAGAGAAATATGAACCTTCAGAGGCAACCCAGCCCTGCTTGCACTGAAATTATTTTCTGGAGGTACCTGCTTCTCTCCCCTGAAAATACCGAATGCCAAGAGCAACTCTGAACTCAGACACACCCCTAAGCGTGCACGGTTATCCAGACTGAATTAGGGCCAAGTTGACTGTAAAACCGCGTCTCAGTAAAGGTTTTGAGGCAATCATGGGCGTGCGTGTCATTTACAAAGACATTGAAATAGATCCCTGACAATATATTACTGTGGGTTGATGCTATCCATCCCATGTCCTGTACGGTCAGAGACTATCTCTGATGTTGGAAAAGGTACTTGAGTGCTAAGTCCCACCTTCCTTTTTTCTGGATGGAAAGTCACAATACTACCTACATGCTTGTTTAAACAAGTCCCTGTTTCCAAATGAACTTACCATCATCCGAATCACTATCTGAATCCTGATTTATCAGTTCATTCTTTCTCTCCAGAGCCTGCTCCAGAGCAGCTTGCAGTTTTCTAGGTAATAGTGTGTCTTCATCATCCATCTGACAGAGGAAGAAAAAAATATCTTTAGATCACATTAATCTATGCAGAAACTACAGCAAATACTTTCACAAGGTTTAAAATTCAGAATAAAAGCATTTTGTATCTGCTACTGTCACGCCTACAGGAACAAAATAATGAAAATCTATGTGCATCTATCATATATTTCTAAGCAAAATATCTTGTCGCTTTTAATGAGATTAAAGTCAAGCATGATAATCCAAAGAGCAAGGTAAACATATAGAAACTTGGAATCAGCTCTTTACATGACAAAGAGTCCAAATAGTTGTTTTTATCTAAATATACATCATGCAAAGCCTAGCTACATGTTTACACAGCTGCTCTAGTTGGTTTTAAGCAGCTTCTTTGATTCTTGACAGTTGTTTTTACTTATATTCTAGCATATCTTGTTTTCTGGGTTTCCCCCCTGTTGCTTTCTTCATCTTATTTACTGATTGTTCAGCAAAAGCAAGTAGACACAAGAATCTTAGCTCTGCAACCACTATTCACCAGCCGTATCTTCTAGCTCAGGGGTCCTCAAACTTTTTAAACAGGGGGCTGACATGCGAATGAAGTGGCAGGCAGTCATCTGCGGCTGCTTGGTTTCCCCCCAACCCCCAGCAGGGGTTCTGTAAATACCAGGGGCCGGATTGAAGACCCTGGGGGGCTGTATCTGGCCTGCGGGCCGTAGTTTGAGGACCCCTGCTCTAGGGAATCATACAGTAAAGTTTACTTATCTAACCTGCAGAATGATGATTATTTTTGAAGTTGTTTAATGCCACATTACTATCAGGAGATGGTGATCCTTTATGTTCCTGTTTACAAGGCTCCTGCTTTCGCTACCACATGAAACTATTCTTCACCTTTTCTCTCTCAGTCAGAAATATTTCTGTGCAATTTTTGTCCTTTTCACCTCCAACAGTGTGAGTTTTCTTGCTAACATGATGTTATTATGTTTTCTTTGCACTTTAAATACAGTTACTGACTTCTTCTGACAGTCACAGCCTCGCTCCCTTTTGCGTACCTGAGGAGCGGTACTTATTTGCAGGTGAAACAGAAAATGAGCACTTTTTTTTATTCCCAATCTCTTTCCCTTCCAATTCCTTCCAAATATCTCTAATCAAAGAAACCTAAATGTACTACAGGAGTTAACAGCTTGCTAGACTGCATGGCTACGTTTCAAGCTGTACTTTACCTGTCTGATGAATCGATCAGACCCCAGGTTAACCATCAAAGCCTAAAGAAAAGAAAACACTACAGTGAAATATATCTGAAGAGACAGAAAACATTAATTCGTGTCAGCCTTTTCATAGAGAAAAATCACCTGAATGGTCCCAAGCCTCAACATGAATCAAATTCCTACAGTGAAACAACAGGTGGTGTGCTTTTTATAAAACAAGAAGATGAAGTTTTTCTTTAGAGCTTACAGTCTAATTTAACATAAATACAACAGATCTCATACTAGGTTAACATGTAAAAAAAAAAAGCTAAAAGGGTTAGGCAGATCTTTTTTCTTAAACCTCAGCAAGGTATTGCTATTCATTTTTGTTAATGTGCAGATGGAAAGTATTTCAGAGGGGTTTAAAGAAAATGGTGTCATTTGCGGCAGCAGGGCTTCTGAAGGGCAAGGGTGTGAAATATTAATAATAACGAAACAGCAAACTGAGAGACAGAGCTGAGAAGATCTGGGAGACCAATGTTAGGAAGGTCGGAGGAAAACAGAGCAGAGATTTACACGGGCCAGAGGCACAGAGAACCTTTAAAGTGTGGACAAGAGAAGAAATTTTCACAGAAAAATGACCACAAGTTCATAGGAGTAAGAGAGAGGAGAGCGCCCCTGGGTATTTTGTGGCTTTTTACTGGAAGAGTTGATGAAGTGCAACTTGCATTTGATTTCCAGCATAGTCTTAGGAGTTAAAAAAAAAAAAAAAAGCCTTAAAGGTTTTATTTTCTGTGCTGGCTATGGCTTTATGCACAACTCCCTTTAGCATTAATAGCTGCTGTAGCAGATGACACTTCATGTCTTCCTCTACTTGTTCCAGGTAGGACGAAATCAGAACAAATCAACATATTTACACTGCACTTACTTGTTGACCAGGTTAACATTCACTTTGTTCTGTCAAGGTGCCCAGTATGGGAAGAGGGGTGGAATAAAGAGTAGACTAAACCTACTACTGCAGTTTTACCAAGAGGCAGTTGCCCATGAGAATTAGGCAGAGAAGAAACAGAGAGGCAGATTAAAAATTTATCATGTGAGGATTTATGTGCAAATGGCAGGCCCTCTCCAGGGTGAGGCTAGCTTTACGCTGGGCAGACAACTCTGGTGTCAGCTCCTACCTCCTCCACGGGCAGCTCCTTCAGTTTGGGCAGAGAGCTGGAGAGCAGTCCCACCAGGAAGGGCGTAGGGCAGCACACAATGTCAATCATGGATGAAGGCAGAACAGGAATGAAGGTGTGCTGCCAGGAGAAGGGGTACAGCAGGGCCACCACGGCATGTGAGCAGCTCGAGAGGGTGCTGGAGGGAGAAACGACCACATTAGCAGAGGTTCTTTGTCCAGAACACCTACCACCTGCTGATAAACTTTGTGTGTTAAAATGCAAGTGCCCAGGGGGCTTCTGAATTCGGAGGTGCCCAGGTCCCCTCCCAGTCCCCACCATTTCTGTACTGTGCAGAGTGGTAGTTCCTCCCACACTCACCGTTAGGTGACTTGAAACTAAAGGTAAAAAACTAGAAACAATTTGTTTCTTTATAGCACTCAGAGACACTTAGATCTAGAAGGCAAAGTTTAACATTCCCAACAGCACTCAATAGCAGCCACTTTGAATGATGTTTAAAATCCAAAAGCAGCTTCAGTTTTTAGCTGTTACGACCATGTTGGTAGTAAAAACACATAACATGATGTTCCTACATCCCGCGCTAACACACAAAGAAGGGAAAATAAAAAACAAAACTGAAGAAAAAGAAATCCTAAATAAAAGCTCTACTAATGTAAAAAAACCCAACAATCAATACTTACTCCCCAAAAAAATGTGTTAAAGCAACACATTTTTCAAATTTTGTGCGTTTTTGTGACAACAACAGATTTTTATTGTAATACACTTTAACAGGCTTATTGACCAATTCTAGCGATAAAGGTATTAACCCTACTCAGTGGAGTACTCTAATATACACACTTGTACCCACTAAACATTAAGGCTTGATATAATTTGTGGAAAATGTCTTGCACACATTGTCCTTCCACCTACTGAATCTGATTACCTTCTACTGCCACATGGTTTCCAAATGTTAAAAATAAAGGAATATCATTACCAAGCTAGTTTTATCATCCGGGGAATAAAGACAGGCTCTCCGTTTCAGAGCTTTGATTTTGGACTGTGTTACAACGTCTGCTTCTCACAGGCTGAGGATGACAGAAATTTGGATTTGTACCCAGCCTAGTATGACTGAGCTAATTTTCTCACAGCACAAACTTCTGCTGTGCTTAATGTAGCCACAAAGAACTATAAATAACTAATAACTTCAGAGCTGTTCCTGCTTGAGAATGCTGGGGAGAAATGCCGATTTCTTCTACTGCAAGGTTTGTTGGAGACTTTAGGTGGCATCAGACTTCCACCAGAACAACCCTTGTGAGCATTTTTAGTTGTGGATTATTCCAAGGCCATGAGAAAGGTTTCTTCACCTGTTTGTTCCTGTCAGTGATTAACCTTTGAAGTCTGCTGAATGGGAAAAGTAAGAATTAGAGGAGAAAGAGAAAACGGCTGGGGAGAAGCCAATGCTTGTCTTTTACTGCAAATAATCTGTTGAGCTGGGTTTACCTAACATTTCCTTTAAGATTTGTCAATCACAGCATATCTTTATAACATACACTGCCTGACACAGGTTTCTTGTAAAATGATGCATTTCTCCATTTATTTATTTTTTTTTTAGTAGCAGGCAATGGTGCTGGCATTGCTTTGTATTTTGGTCTCGAGAGACCACAGCAAGCACAGTGCTGTGTTTGAGAAGAGCTCTGGAGCATGGTACAGCTCCCAGCACTTTCTCAAGCTCACTTCAATGAGTCTGCAGTGTTTTCAACTACTACAAATTCAGTCATCTTAGCCGAGTGACTAAAAAAAGAGCCATGTTAAGCTAAAAGCAGGAAAACATTCTTCTGATACTCGGTTAGTACTTTTTCCTTTCTATAGAATGCCCTTTTGTAACTTGTTATTTTACACGCAGTGCTGTGACGTAAATCAGCCCCTGCATCCTCTCGTGTGTGCTATTCCCACGCTAGGGAAGGCTTCGGGCTCAGGCCCAGGACACTGGTTCCTCTTCCAGAGCTTTCTCGAGAGCTGGCTGGGGCAAGGCAGCAGCTGAATGCAGCAAGCAGTCATGGAGGGGGTGTCCCGCAGCAGCACACTGCTCTGCCCTGCCAGTGTCCCACCGGTCACGCCCCTGCCCCTGCCAGCACCTCAGCCTGTGCATTTTAAGGCTCTGCACACTTTTTCAAAATTCAGTCTCAGAAAATCTTTCTCTGTGAAGCATCTCAGGCTGACCCCCATGAAACGCTCGCTCTGAACGTTCAGCCCCAGAACTGCCTGCTGCCCTCCTGCCCAGCGCTGCTCGTCCCATGTGCTGTAAACTCCTGCTCGGGCAAAGTGCCTGCGTCTCCTCCGTAGCTGGAAAGATTCCTATTTAGAAAGGACACACATCTTTCACTTCAGTGTGAGGTTTCTACATGCCATCAAGTAAAAATTCAGAGGTGATGGATGTAAGGGAGACCCCAGTTTACATCTCTAAAATATGGTTCAGTTCCTTTTAAAAGAGTATATTCATGAGAAGTGTGTTTGGTAAATTAAAAAAGAAAGCCCTACCCTGGGAAACCAAGTCCACTCCAGTTTTTCCTTTCAAGATGTGCAACCCACACATTGTCCCACTGTTCTTGTTTATGAGAAATAAGAAGTCAGATGATTTATTTTCTTTAAGGTGTGTGAAGCACATGAAGTAAAGCAACAGAATAATCAAAGAAATCAGATTTTCAAAATATTTTCACTTTTAATAGTCTAGGGCAGTTCTGGTAATCCAGAGAGCTGGTTTTGAGAGTGGGCTTTTTCATTTGGTCTGTGCAGTTTTACAAGAGCACTGCATAATGTTCTAGCTGTCGTTCTACTGGAAAACATTTCTTATATTACCCATATGCAGGTAATTTCCTACATGGGCGCAAGAAACCAAACCATTGCATGAATCACACACTAATGAGGAGCATAACCCATCACACACTTCAGAGAGGAACCGCTGCCAGAGTCATGTACAAGTGGGAGACATGCTGTGACAATCCCGGGGCTCCAGCCACCCCCCTACAGCATGGGGTGAGCTGTGCCCGGGGTGCCAGCATTCCCTCCTTCCCCCAAAAAACTGGCAGCAGTAAGGCCAAGCTCTCAGCCCAGCACGGAGATGCGGACTCTTCTGCTGGCCTGTGATGCTCTGCCCGTGTGAAGCACCTGCTGACACCCAGCAGGCATCCCTGCTGCCAGCTACCCACTGTCCTGCACGCACGTGTAACCATACACGCGGGATAAGGCTACACTGACTGTGAAAAGGTGACTGTGTGTGCCAGTTTTGTGGGAAAAGGGAATTTTCTTACACACAGGTATGTAAGGCTATTATCCAGCCGTACTGGATACATACACAGCCTGTGCCACCAAACTCATCCCATTAGACTGTACTCATCCCGATAATTTGCACTCCACTAAAGCAGAATTAGTGAACAATTTCTAGAAAAATACCCACTTTCAATTGATTTCAAAACATAGGCAATCCATCACTTCTCCTTCTAGTTGGTTTGGGCTTCTTTTTTTCCTATGGTTATCATCTTGCTAAAAATTATTTGGAATTTGCCCAAGTTTTGGTTTTTCCTATGCCTTTTATTCACTAGATTAAAAAAAAAAATCAATGTTTGATCTTCTTGCCATGCAAGTTTTAATATGAGATTATAAAGTCTTATTGAGGCTTGCTTAATTACAAATTTCTCTCGATAAAGAGGTCTTTTATCATGTTACAGACAAAAGATGATAACGCTTCTCTCCTACTCAAAGTTGATTTACTTTCCTCTGGGCTATTTGGTTTTCTAGATCATTTCCTCATGATAGCACACAGAAACTTTTCCTTGTCGTGTACTTGGCTGGGGAGACGCAAGGCTCAGACTAAGAGCTGAGGCACAGAAATTTCAGACATTACCATGACTCAGCTGAATTGTTGAGACTGCTTCTGATCATGGTTTAGGCCCACGTCAGAAGCAAATTCATGTGACTTAACAAGAACATTTACTGTCCTTTAGACAGGAGGATGTCCGCTATCAATTTCTGGGTTGGTCAACCAACAAAAAACCCCAAGTCTAGGCTATATTAATATCTAATCACAGCACAATTACCATGTTCTGAGAAACACACGTCTGCTGTTGAACAGTGACCGGACCCTGCCCTGGCTGTGGGGAGCATGCTGATGCGGGTGCTGGAGCTGGATGTGTCACCAACTCTCACAAAATGCTGAAGTCTTATTCAGCTACACATACTACTCACATTAGAAATATTCCACAGAAACACTTGATAACTCTCTTTTCTCTGTAACAATAGCTGAAAGTCATATTCCTTCTCACTTCCTCCTCTACCACCTTCCATTTCTCACAGACCCAAGGCAGCCTTGCACACTGAGCATCTCCTAAGTCCAGGACTAAGCCTCTAGCACAGACAACCACTTGCTGCAGGGCTCCCTGATCCCACCTTGCTCCTCTCATGCACCTCCACGGTCATTTTGGCATTTACATGGAAGGAAGGGAAGGTGAGAATATCCCTTCCCCTTCCTCCTCCTCCTCTCCCAAGGGACAGACAAACTTACTCAGCCAGGAGAGGAGGGAGGACCACCCCTTCACGTGCAGGGCTATGCCACACAGCAGCTCCATCACCCCAGGGCTGATGTCAGCTCTGTGCTATACCAATGCTCTGGACCATGCACAGGACGGGGACTGACTAATCTTCTAGAATCTACTTCCTCAGACGGAAAAACATTGCCAAAAATATAAATTCACAAAGAAGTGTTTCCACTGCCCACATTTACTTTTCCACAATCTTTTCACGTTTCTCATTTCTCCCTGCTAATTACGTTACTCTGCCCACATCTGCTGAACTCTTCCCTCTGCTGTGTTAATGCATATATGCTGCTCTGCAACAGAGTTACCTCCCTGACCCACACCCTCTCGTCTGCTGGGGAGAGTTCCCTCCCACCTGAGGTTGGACTTCGGAGGCTCCATCCTTCCCAGGTGTAACACCTCGACTCAGGTGGGTATTACACACCCATGTGCCTTGCCACAGGCCACGGCCGTGCTTTTCTGGGAGAGCTCCTACCCATGTGCCATCGATGAACTGTGTAGCAAAACCAGATGCCTGACACTTCCCTCCTGCACCCTTCAATGTCTCCCCAGATCCTGGATTAGCTCCAGCCTCTGACAGAGAGACATGCGTGACAACTCTGCAGGATAAAATGGTCTGAGATTTGCAGAGGACTCTGTCAAAGACTCTGGGAAAAGGCTACAGGGCTAAGGATTCGTCCCGCCTCCCCTCCAGCACACACAGACCGCAAAGACAGAGGGGAAGGACAAGGCAGAAACCTTGAAAAGCATCAATTAAAGAGAAATGGAAGTCAAAATTGTAGCAGACTGCTATAGTTTGGGTGGGAGTGGAGAGCATACAGTGTTACTGTTACTGTGCAGGCTGTAATTCAGAGCAAAACTGTGCTGTGCCGGACAGCAAACACACCTAAGCTGTGAAAAAATAAAGGTTTCTCTGGGTGTGTAAGAATAAATAACAGCAGCACTATTATTCAGGTGGTTAAGACTAAGTAATAGCATCAGGGACAAGATATAAATAAAAACACATCGGTATCAAAAGTGACAGTCTCCATACTCCAGCTGTCTCACTGTAATCAGCTCCTGCAGCATTCCTGCAGGCAATCAGCTTTTAAAGCAAGCCCTGGAGGATCCCTGCCCTGTCAGAAGAGCTGGCTGACAGCAGGGAGATGTTACCGCTTTCCCCTTGGTCCACAGTGTGGGCGCTCAGCCCCAGTACCCCCTTGACCCCCAGACACTGTTCTTCTGAAGCTGTGTGCTCCCAGAGCCCCCCAGATCAATGGCTTTTGCTTCACTCCCCAGGCTGCTATGCTGTGAGGGCATGGGTTTCGTTAACCTAGATACCAGCAGCTACTCACCAAACAGGGCACGGAGGAATAAAATGAGAATTCAAGGAAGTCTTTGATACAGTGGCACAGGACATCTCCAGTTTTCTATCCAGCATGAACGTGCCAGACACGACAGTGTTTCTTCCTATACACAATTATTGCTGATTGTTCCTTTCTTACCACTCTACCGTGTTTACAAGGGAAAAAAAATCTCCAGTTCCTCTCTTTTGACTCAAACCAAAGAAATGACATTTTTGCAGCTTCTCAGCAAGCAGACCTACCCTGTGAACATTTCAAAATAAAATCACGTGAGTCATTGCTAGAGGAAAAGAGAGCATTGCGATGGAGCCATCTGAGTGCACAGCTGCAGCCCCAAGTTCAGAATGTGCAAGCACACGCACTCAGAACAACAGGCACACTCAGAGACGCAGCATCGGGTGCGGGGAGGGCTGGGGAGGGGGCTGTGGCCGCTGGAAGCATATGGGATAACCTTCTCACCAGGAGCAACATGAAGCAGTAAACACCTTTGTGCTGGTAAACTAATACTGAAGCGACGCTGAAATGGAGATTTTTGAGAAGGGGAGCTGTCACGGGTAACAGCACTGCTGATTGGGGATTAAAGGGTACCTCTGCGTGCCCATGTACAAGCCCTGCAATTACTGACGGGTCTGGGAGACCCGCCTGTCTGTAGGATTGCTTGCATTTGTAAGGCACCATTTTCACATGATCGGGATTCAGAATTTAACTTGTTTTCACTTAAGTTTTTAAGCTTGTGTGTCTGCCTCCAGAGAACTCTTTTGTTTTTCAATTTCAGGCAAAATTATATAGAAACATAAAGGAATTCAGGTGGGAAGAGACCTCAGGAGGTCAGCTGATCCAATCCCCTTGCTAGGCATCAGATCAGTTTGCTTGCAAAGCCAGATAAAAAATAATATTATTTTGTTATATAAAACATCTTTGCTGCCCTTTTTTGTGAAACGGTGGCAAGTTTTCATGGCAAGGACTTGAAGGCTGGCAGGAGGGAGTGCCCTGTATGCCAAGGACTTCTAACAGTGATGCCTAAATTCACTCTGATGCGGTTACATTAGAAGCCAACTTAAAATAATAATTTTGTGCACATTAATAAGAGACTTATTTAGCTGCTGATTTCTTCAGAAGTTGTTGTTCACACTGAGCAGCACGTTCCTTTCCATTGTAGCCCTGGGCTACACAGAGAAATGGGAGGCTTATCTGGGAGAGGAAGATCATCTTCATCCTGCAGGGAACCAACCCTAGGGAAAGGAAGAGAAGGAAAGGAAGGAAAGGAAGGAAAGGAAGGAAGGAAAGGGAGGAGGCCGAATTAAATGCAAATAGATAAAAATAAAACCTGTGAGGCAGAACTGGGAGGGAAGGAAGATGAGCCTGGGAAACGTGAACTGAGGGCAAAGAGGCTGGGATGCAAAACTAAGGGACAAGACAGTGTCTGGCTGAGCCGAACGATGCAAGAACCAGGGAAAACAATTTAATAGGAATGTGGATAAAGCTGCCATGCATGTGCAGCCAGATTATTAGGTCCCTGTGACACTTTTTCCCTGTCCCTGTTGCTATAGGCAGATGGAAGGGCTGTGAGGCTGTCTGATAGCCATTACCCACCCCCAGTTGGTACCAGAGATGCTGAGAGGGGCTGCTGCTGCAGGAGGGAAGGTCAGACACTGGCACAGCTGAAGATGTGGCTCAAAGCCTGCTCGTGGTACAGGTGCAGGCCAAACATAGCCAGTGCTCATACGATTCAGGCACCTCGGTACTGCTTCCCCTGTGCCCCACTACGCACAGCCTGCTGATAAGCAGACAGACACAAAAATGCAGTTTCTACCAGCAATAATTTTCAAACTGAAAAGACAGTTTTCCTCCACGACCATTATATTTACCTGTATGCGAGAGACAGAAGATTATGATCAAAACAAACACCAGAATTGGTGCTCAGCTTATTGCTGTTTGACCCAAATGAATTCTAATACAGTAATTTATCTGGACACTGATAGAAAAAATATTTCTAATGATTACAAAGCAGCAGGAATTATAGTCAGTTCATACCTGGGTTCACCAATTAAAACAAAGCATGAGGGGCCAGGCAAACTACTGTTTTAGGCTTTGATTCAGCAAAGTATTCAGCACAAGTTTCAGTCTTAACTTACTTTCATTGTGCTGAAATACTTCGCTGAAATGAAGCCTCAAAGACCTTTTCTTTGTCTGCTTCCACTATAATCAGATCAGTCCCCACGTACACACACAAGACCACAATATGTGGCAGCCCCTTTGGACCCATGAGGCTGCTGTGGAAGAGCACTCTCTGAATGGCTGTGAAGTCAGCCTTTCTCATCAGCAAGTCATGTTTCAGCTTCTGAAATCTGAACAATTTTTTGCTTTTCTAGAAACCCTTCAGGGGTAAAGCAAACTACAGAGAATCCTTCAAGCCTTTATTAGGTGCTTTGGAAGTACAGACTGTAATTCTTTAGGCTATTAAATAAATTTCATTTACTGCTGATGTATTATTAATGTATTTGTTAACTTTTAATAATGTAATTTAATTTTAAATTAAATAACTAGATTTCAGCCTCCTTGAGTGAGAATTCCCTGTGGCAGAATCCTTCTGTAAAGGGCCCACCTCTGTGTAGGGGTCCCCAGGGAGGAGTGCTCCCCTACCACTACCAAGGCTCCTCTCCTCACCTGACCTTCAGGCAAATCTGTGAAAATCTGGGTAGCTGCAGGAAGTTTTGGAAGGAGCGGTTGCATACGTGACTCAAAAGAGGGTTCTGAACTCTCTGAATTTCCTGTTAATAAATCTGACCTTTCTCTAGAATCATCAGTGAGATGTTCAAAATCAAAGTCATGGGTGCCTATTACATTAAAAATTGAGCAAGTTTAGGCTGTAAAAGCCAGAGTAATATTTTGTATTGTGATTTCTTTTTTAAAGCAAACACTTAAGTAAGAGGTAAACTAAGAGTCACAACATGAGGTCTTTAGTTGCTGCCCCGAAGTATGCAGCTAATACTGTATCTCTAATCAATACCCAAGAGCCTTCTTTTCAGGAAACATGGACAAAACTGTACGTGTATATTTTAGGTTACTTTTTCTCTTAATGTTAGGGGAGACCTGTCAATAGAAAGCTCTGCTCCTAGTGTCTAAATAAAACAGGGAATTCTTTAGTGTAAATGTGATCATGGTGGAGGGGAACACATATAATTCATGTGAGGTTCACGGTGAGCCAAGTCCATTCGAGCCAACTCAAATGCAGCAGCCAGTTCTGAACATTTCATAACAATCATTACACACACTACAGCAAACACTGCTACAGTGGATCTCTGCAACTGGGTAAAGAGCTCTCTAAAGCACAAATGAGAGATCTCCCCCTGTCTGTTATGGACTGTAGCATGTATTACCCAGCCGCAGCAGTGAGCTAACAACTCTTAGTCCAGAAGCAGGTGAAAATCTCTCACTCTGCACAAGAGCTTGACAAAGGAAAAATACTATACAAGAGATGAACGTTTCCCAGGGTGGGTGATGGTGTCACAAACCAGGAGCACTGCTTTTGCGTCATGCCCATCAGCCTCCAGGGTACATCCACTGCTTCCTCACCTCCTGAGCAAGGCACAGGCAAGCACATGGCAAGCAGCAGCCTGATCCAAAAGTGAGAACCGAACTGTGCTTTTGCCAGAGGTGAAAGGCAAAGTCAAGTCACACTGGCTCCCCTAATTCGAATGCTGACACATTTGCTGCAAATGACCTTTACGCTATCTCACGGAGTGCAAACAAGGCCTCAGCGATAACACTGGCAGAGAGAAGGGGGCACAGACTAAGGAGGAAATGCATACTTTCCACATCACATCAGCCCAATTATCATCAGTCCTTCTTAACTACGCTTACAACTCAAAGAGTGTAGCTCCTTAACCCTCACACCCCTCAAATGGTGGTTTCTCCCCCTTGAAAATAAGCCAAGCCCAAACCTTGTTTTGCAAGAAATGACTCACATGTCAGATCTTTTTCTGGTGCTTTCTACCATGCAGCCTGAGAAAAGCCAAGCTTGTAAAAGTCTCATAAAGTAATCACAATATGACCTCACCCGTCTGACGGAAGCAGTGCTGCAGTTCCGTACCAGTGGGGCACCAGTGACACCATTAATTCTGGGACACGCTCCAGTGATGACTGATGCTGAGTTACAGAGAACGCAGGCACCGATTCTTCTGTGGAACTGATGATTCCAGGTGGATTTTTAAGACAAACACAATGGCTACAACCCCGTTTCTGGAATTGTTTTCTCTGAGCTTAATTCATGGAGCCATGGTTTGCCGTGTCAACTACGGTTCATGCAGCAGACTTGCCCAACAGTTTGCATCATCCTCTGTGTTGCTTTTCTAGTCCCTCCTTACCATATTTCACAGAAAATTGAGTAGGCAGCATCTTCATCCATAAACTCTTCTCTGACCACATCCCCTTTAGCTTAAGCTTGCAACATCCTCTGTCTTGTGCTATCTTATCCCACCAGCGAGGCTGCATCAGCACCCTTGCTGTAATTACCTGAACACACCCCCACAGCACTTAACGAGTACACCAGGCAATGTGGAACAGAAGGGGTGACAGCCTGCCACAGCGTGTGCTTGTCCTTTCATCGCTCCCCCGTGAAAGTTTGTTCAAAAGCATGAGGACAGAAAAGCTTTTCTGTCACTGTAAACATCCTGTCATAGCGGAACAGAGAACATCACAGAACTTTGGGCCATATATTGATTGATACACTCAGCTCTGTGCTAAGATACATGCTAAGAACAAGGAACTTCAAATTTAGGGTTTTCTAAGATTACAACAGAAGAGATGAAAGACTATGGCTGTGATGCTCCTGGTAGCCCACGTTGTTACGCGGGAGGGCTGCTGCAGCAATCCGTGCCCAACTGTAATTTACAGCCAATGGCTTAAGGAATAAGCAGGTATGTTCCAATGCCGTAGTGCAGCCAGGAGGTGATGTCAGGAACACCCAGCACCCTGTAGCTGCCTATCCTGATGGGATGATGTCTCCTAGCTAAACAGAGATGGACTGAAATATGATGTGTCCTCAGATATTCCCATTTTAAAGCTGCTGGATTTGTCAGTCACTCAAAGTTATTCAGATTTTCAATGTTATTTGTAATATTGCCAAAGAAGTAGTAAGTGCAGGTTCGTTTTGACTATACAGGATACTTCCTTTCTGTTTTTCTTCCAAATATTAAAAGACAGATAATTTATGAAAAATTTCCAAACATTATCATAATTTTACACAAATTAGTGAATTATTTGTCTTATTAAGAGCTGTGTTTTCAGAATCCAGCTCCCACCTTCCTGGAACACCTGAGTGACAGACAGTCTGAGGTCCCACAGATAACTGCAAAGCATGACCCCGGCTCATGGCACAGGTCAAGGTTGCATGACATGGAGCTGAAGACCAGAGAACGCACTGTTAGGATCTCTCTCACGCCCTCCCCTCCCCCCATCCCACTGCCACCCGCCACCTCTCCCCACTCTCTCTCTCAGAATACCTCTGCAGTACTTAATTTAAAAGAAAGCAGCAAAAGGTTGATTGAAGGGGAATGTGGTTTTAACAAAGACATTTCTTCGTCCCATAATGCTTCTGCATAAGAGAGGCACATGACAGCCCCTAGAGAAAGAGACACACAAAGTGCCCTTCAGAACAAAGATTTGGCTTTTCAAGGAGCTGGTGCTCAACATGCTTTCCACAAAGCTCAAGCAAATAGGATTTTGGGCAAAAAGACATTGCTTTCACACATCAGCCACCCGCCCAAGCTTTGTCAGGTGGTTACAAGAAAAAAACCCCAATGTTTCAAAGTGGACAGTTATCCATAGTGCCCACAGAGTTATCCAGTCCCCTCCTGCAGGACAGTTTCTTAGCACAAATCCATAACAAAAGTGGTTCTGGCCCAGATGCTCCAGGAGCGCCAACTACTTGTTCTTTCCACACTGGGGACCTTTGCTCCCGCCAGTCCTTGTTAATGTTCACACTGGTGGTTTGAGATTCACAATCACTGCACTATTAACAACAGGACAGCTGTGAAGTAGGATGGAGAGTTTTTCTAGGTAGTAACAAAGGAGGAGAAGAGCAATCCCAACCCCCTAAGCCTTCTCATTCAAGAGCTGAAAAGAGGGAATCTGTCTAAACCCCTTGCCGGGAGCTAGAAGCTGAGCTAGGAAAATGTTGGAACTTACGGTCATATGGTTATTGTGCCACTAAGCAATCCAGAAGAGAATCACCAAACAACATGGTCATCTTCCTATCCCATTCCCTTTCACGGGGAAAGGGAAGAGAGTGAATTTGGTTGCACAAATTGTAAGTGGAAAAACGATCAAGTTTTCCCACTGTACTGCACTGGCCGAAGCCTGAAGTGACATGAATAAATACTACTGGAAAGGAGGGCAAGAGGAAAGGAGGTAAAGGAAAATCACACAAGCTCTACCCTTCCTAGGACACAGCATATTAAAAATGCATCAAAATTTACTGCATATTAAAAATGCCATTATTAAATTGCTTTTCACTGGGACTGTGAAATCTTAAACGAGCCAGAGACTTAGAAAGTTCATTTTGTTTCTCAGGCTGTCTCTTCTGCCTGACACACATTTTCCTACTGTCCATGCACAGCTCCTCGGTTGGCATCAGTCATCACAGAACCTGAGTGCCAGAGAAATGTAATCCAAGTGGTACAAAATGCAAGTATAACTTGAGAGGGGGGAATAAAGTGCAAAATCTCTCTCAAAAGTCTAGAGAGACAGCTCTGCTAGTTACCTTAAACCACCAATTTCACATCACATTGAACACCTTACATCCTAGCATTTAGACTGTAAGACAAGGTGCTCAGGATCTTGCAGGACTGGGCTGCACAGAAACGTCCTACTCAAACAAGATTGCTAGCTGTATTTGGTAGGAAGGAAAGCAGCAGAATATCAAGAAATTGCAGCTACATCAGGCCAAATAATCACATATGTTACAGAAGGCTTAAGTTTTTTTTAAGTATGTATGTTTCTACTTAGTGATGCTTCATAGTGCAAGCAGACTGAGAAAAAACAGTCTCACAAAAGAAAAGCGATTGCGGGGTAGGTAACGGAGAATCAGACAGACTCTAGAGGATGCTTCTTTTAGAAAAGATGAAGGGGCTGCAAGCTGTTGTCCCTTAGGTAAAGCAGGGGTGGTCTGCGGGCTCTAAATCACTCCTCAGTGGGGGCTGATCTGGCTCTCACTGGAGGAAATGGAAACTCTCTGGTTACTTACATGAGAAATGGATGTTTTTGCTGTAGAATAAAGTCTGTCTACTAGGCATGATTACATATTGGATAATTATACAAGGACTCATTCCTTCCACTGCAGAAATTAGTGGAAGAAATTCTTTAGCTTATGTTCAGCATGTCAGACCAGACAAGGACAATAATCCTGACAGTATTAAGAAAGCACTTCAAGATCTTTGGATAAAAAAATACCAGAAGAAATGTCAGCAATCCATACTTCTCCTCAGTTTAGACATAAGATCTGGGAGCTATTACACATCCCATAGGTACTGCAGCTTGCATCTCTAAACACCTCCTTCTTTAATGCACAGCTGATAACTAACAGTTTTTCTGTAGGCAAAGAACTGGACTTCTAGCTCAGTATAGGGCTGTGCCAGATGGGACCAAGAGAAAACACAGTTGTGTCTCCTGTAGCCTGCGCTCAGACATGGTACAGACCAGTTAGAGGCTGGCAAGAGTAAATTCTCCCTCACAAGGTGGTTTCTGGCATGTGTTTGTCATCAAATTTCCCTCACCTTTTTTTTTTTGTGGAGGTTTTTTAGACAGGGAAAGTAAAGGAAATCTTTATTACTGGTCAAAGCTCACTGTCTGTTTACTGAGCACACTTTCTCTGTCCTAACACATGCGTTTTTACCTTTTAACCCACAGGCTGGCAGATTTTACAAGTGTTACGGTATGACAGACTACTGGAAAGGAGCATCCCCAGGCAGCAGGTGAGCCTGGTCAGGCCTACCATTGCCATGAATAGTTTGTAAGAATTATACCCTACTTCTGGTAATAAAAAATAAACAACAAGGAAATAAGGAATGAGCTTTCACTTTAGTAATCTGCCCAAAAGTTTAGCTACTGGTGCTTTTCCACTTGATCTTGCTACAGGGCTGAGGAACAATGATTTACTCTTGCTGCTAAAGCATTGCCACTTATCACCTAATTAAATTTGCATATTTTAAGTTGAGCTACAAGATTATGCTATGATTTCTTGTCTGCTAAAGGATTCCTAACACCGTTTTTCTAGGTAGGCACTGAGAGAGGGGCCCAGGCTGCCTCTCAGCTGCTAACTGTGCAAAAGAACAGCCGCAAATAGGTGACAAGCACCGACACTCCGTGCAGGTCCCGGACACAACACGGACAGCCCTAAGCTGTGTCTGTGCCTGAGACTGGGGAAATGCCATTGTTTATTCTGAAAGCCTTTGCCCTTGAATACAAGTACACTCTGCTCCCCTTTTGCTCCACAAAGCTAAGAGAGACGTGCCTGCGGGATGACTTCCCCTGGTATTTACATATTTATGCTTCAGTCCTGCATTAGTCAGTGTTTCTGTCTGGAGCCCATAACCTTTGGTCAGGTCTGGGATCTGCCTGGACTTTCTACAGTTGTGCTGGAACATGGATCCCTCCTGGCAGTCCAAAATACTTTGGGGAGAGGTAGGGAGGTTTTTGCCCTCAACAAGATAAAAGCTTTTTATCCGTAACAGGATAAAATCTTCCCACCTCATAGGTGTCTTGCTTCTGCTTGCAACAACACCTCTTGACTTCATGGGGCAAGCACGGCAGGGGAGGGTTTCAGGGGGCTGCAGCACACCGGCTGACAGACTGCTGGTCCATGCTGGGCCTGGGCTGAGAAACACGGAGGGGGAAAAATCCCTCCTTGGGAAGACAAAGTCATCTGTGGCCATCCCTAAGGGAGGAAGGCACTGATGAGCAGGAGCTTTAGTTGCACTGAAGTTCGCTCTCATCCGACACTGCCTCAGCCTTATTCCCTCCAATCTCCCCTGCACATGGGTAAAAACTGGTGGGTTTATTCACATGAGAGATTGTAAATGCAGCTGGCTCACACCTAAGGATGGTGCACAATAGACACCTTTCAGTAGCAACACCACCCCTGAAGCGTGCCCATCCCAATGCTCCTGCCAACCCCCAGCCCCCAGTACCCTGCTCTGCCCCTCTCCCAGCACAGGAGCTCCTGGTGTGACCCGGCCGAGGCACCCATCTGCTTTGGAGAAACTTTGCAAAATGAGTAATTCCTACTGTGGCTGGGCTGGCACAGCCTCCTGGGTGAGGGAGAGCATGGTGCAGGGCAGAAGCAACAGGGGGAGCAGGAGGAGGGACTTCCCGAGCTAGCAGTGACACTTAAACATCTGGCCCACCTTCGCCTTGGGGTATGTTTCCAAGCTCACCTGTACAATTTAGGAGCATAAAACCCATCGCTGTCAAATCAGACTTTTTCCTTGAGGCCCATGCTCCTGCTTCACTGAGAAGAAGCTGAAATACCTCACGTAAAAACAAAATTCACACCAATGAAATGTTATTTTGTCTTTTACAAGAGCAGGGACTCTATAGAAGCCTTCCACAACCCCTAAAGCTTCAGAAAGGCCGCTGAAAGGAATATGCTAGGATTGAGATCCACAGCAAACCACAAGTCTCATCCAAACACTCCCACTGCTCTGGCTGGCATTGGACTGGACCCACATGTGAAATGTAAGCAAAATGTGCTCAGAGTCCTTCACAGTACAGTGGATTACAGCAAGAGTGCTTTTTACTTATGAAAAAAGGGGTTATAACAAAGGGACCTTGAGATGCCCGAGGCCTTCCTTTTCCCCTCTCCAAACATTCAGGGGAAAAGGCAAAGAGACTGTTCTCACTTGCATGGAGACATCACCTCTCCTCAGCAAACATGTCCACAAATTTGTTTCCCCAGCATGAAATTAAAACAAGCAGAGAAATATATTCCTTCCAGTGTTTGCTTTCTATTTATTTTCTGTTGCTACCTTTGTGCCTGCAGCAATGCCAATGTTCCCGGAGTCCCAGAACCCACCACTTCTGCATCTGTTGCCTGGCAAACCCCAGCAGACTGCACTAGAGCAGCTCTTCCTTTGCAGCTGGCAGTCACGGGGTTGTTTCAGGGTCAGAGTGAACAGGCAGAGCAGCAGGAACACAAACAGGGGCTCCCAGCTGGAAAGGGGATTGGAACTGGGGTGAAACATACTGTCTCAGTTGTGCTTTCAGCAGATGTTTAAGGAACTGGAGCTTTAAGCTACCCCTTTATGAGTTGTTCTTCTTCCAAGTTTCTCTACTGTTATCTTTATTTCTCTGTTATCTTCTTGACTGTTCGTGAAACGCAAACTACTGAAAGGCCACTACCAGATGCAAATGAATTTCTGAAGGTGAGCAAATAGCCACAGGGATTTATTCACCCAATTTCAAGCAGAAAAAAATAGATAAGCAACTTGTCAGGGAACAAAACCCTCAAACCTAACTGCACATATCCAACCGAGGCAACCTCACAGTCCTGTCATTCAAAACTTTCTATGGTTTCCTCATTGCTGGTAGCATCACTTTCTGTGTTGAAAAATGGCAACCTCTTCTGCGCAAAGATCAAGGACTATAAATTTTCACATTCTGGGCACTGTAAGAACCATAAATAACAATTTATTGAATTAATCTCACTTCACTAGCCCTGACTTCCCCAACCTTGTATAATGTGTGAAATCATTTATTGCTTGGAGACCTGTTAAACAGGCAGCCACAAAAGCCCACTGCATCTCATTGTTTCAAGCCTAAGCCTCAACATCATTTATTTCTAAGCTATTTTTTGGGTACATGCAGAAATCAAACCCTTGTAAAATCTTTTTAATTTCCTGCTCTCGTTCTTTGGGCCCACAGACTGGACCTGTAAGATATTTCACTTTTTTTTTTTTTTCCACATTACTGGTAAACTCCCTCAGTTTCAGCTGTGATGCCCATAAACAAAATTCACATCAGACAAGGCGAAGGTTCCAAGACAGACAGTTATTAGCTCAAAGCCGGAGTGTTTCATTTTAGACTTCATCCCCATTTAAACCATGAAAACCTCAGTAAATACTGAATTTAAATCCACTGTCACTTTCTTCAGGCCTTTGTCAAAGGACTCATTATTAGTTTCTATTTTACAGTACCTCCTAGATCCCCGTGCTGAGAGGGGCCACACTGTATCAAGTAGAGCCGCATGCACACACAGAGCAAGAAGCAGCCTCCATCCTGGAGCATTTAGGATCCCAGACAGACCAGACAAAAGATTAGGAAGAGGTGCTACGTTTCCAGCGTGTGTCACACAGCAGGTTGGAGGGTTCAGAAGAGGAGCTCAGGATTCACAAATCAATCCAGGGACTTATCTACCACGCAGATTTTGTCATACTCTTTTTCAACAAAACAAAGTATATGGATATAATATAGGGTACATGCAGATATAATGAAGTATACGAATATAAACCTTTTTATAAGACAGGTTCTGTCCCTTCTTACAGGAGCAACCACAAAACCTCATAAGCCTCTTGGATCCACCTGAGTCCTCTCCCTTCTCAAAGTACGTGCTGATGGCCCCCGACCCGATGGCTCGCTCTCACAACAGAAACAGCAGTTCACTGGAAAACAGTTGTTGCGGCAGAGCGCAGTGTTTGGATATGTGTTTACTGGAAGGGATCTTTATTATTTCCAGTTCCGGTTGGTCTCGGTGCTCTGTTTCTGTGTGCCAAAAGGGAAAGCAGCAGCACTTTGCCTGTAAGCAGGACCGTTACGCTCCGCTCTGAGCCCTGTAGGACTAGGCAGCTATCAGGAGAAAGGTAACTGCACAGGCAAGCCTGAGCTGTTAGCTTCCCATCGGGCTTGCAATGTGTATAAAACCCTGGTTGCCCGATGAAGTCCTGGCTTACCATGAGCCTTTAGCATTGGCAATATGACTGTTTTCCAAGCCAAGCTGCCTTAAGCCTGTCAAAGTAGGTTTAATTGTTGCTTCTTTTCTCTGAATAGTGCCCATAAGTGTTATATGACATTGGCTAGGCCAGCTGTCCCAGAGAAACGCTCCAGGGAATGGCTGCTTTCTGTCCCAGCCCTCATGGCTGAGGATGTCTCCTGCAGCAAGCCATCCCCGCAGCATTGTGCCCGTGGTCCACAGGTCGAGGCTTGGGGTACTTTGCCAAACCAGGACAGTACAAAGAAGTCACTGGGAACTTCAAAGCAGAGCAACGGTTGGCAGCAGCACAGCACAGCACAGCCCTTATTTTCTCTGTACCATTTTTGTGATTTTCCACTCAAATCACTGCGCCATTTGAAGGAACGCAGACCCATGTCATTACGAGTTACAGAGTTGTGGGTGCCACTAATTCTGCTAAATGAATGGTAAAAGAGAAACAGACAGAACGATGTAATTAAGCATGCTGTAGAAAAAGTCAGAAGGAATACACCAACAGTATTTCCAAAAGCCACCTGCCTCAATATTCATGGTGTGATTCATATCAGTACTGAAGTGCTGCAGAAACCCCAGACCAGCTACACAGTTCTCACCAGGAGTTTATGTGAAATTAAGTCATCCCAAATGGTCGTTCAAATTAAGGGTTATTGACAAGGGAAGGGATGAAATAAAATGCTCCTGTTGATCTAGACAACAAAAAAGACCGCTGAGGAAGTAGCTTTATAACCTGAGAAGGGTCTGCAACTTTAAGAAATTCTCCCCTAAAGGTTGTAAAGCTTTTACTATGCAAAGTATTTTTGCTATTGTATACACTGGCGGCCACTAAGTGTAGCTATTATTTCTGGCGGTCATTCAGAGGAGGTCGGGGCCGATAAAGTGTTTAACAGAGTTTGTTTGGGTAGATCCATCTGTGTTTTTAACCACCCATACAGTCCTTTGTGTCCTTTTAAAAGACACTGGATGTTCCTGAGTCTAATAAATTATGGTCTTTATTTTTATTTGCCATCTCACATTACTTATCATGCCACAGCAAAGAACGTCTTCTTTACAATGTCTATACTTTTGTGTATGGATTACACAAGCATCTAAACCAGGGATGATTCTTTTCTGCAGGGCAGGGGTGCAGCCTGCACAGAGCTCCCATTTCCTTGGTAAAGGTCATGTGGAGTTGTGACATGTCGCTGTCACTCCTTACACCTTGGGGTTAGTTCACACCTCAGAGGAGCCAAGGAGGGGAGGCCGCAATCAAAGGGCAGGGAAGTAAGAGGTATGTTGAAAGGATGTAGCAAGGAGCCCAGGATGGAGCTTTGGAAAGTAAACATTTTCAGGACATGTGAGCACCAGAAGAAATACCTTAACCAGTTGGGATGGACCATGATAGCATTCTTAACACTCCCGCTGGATGCGTTTTGTAGTGCAGGATTTGAAACCTAGCCCCACTACAAACTCTGTACTGCATGGAGCAAACCAGGTGAACTCACAGCACCCCACTTTCCTGCCTGGCTGACCTGCATGGCCACAAAGTGACGATCTCTGCTACTGTTTATGACTACTCTGTTCCAAAACCTGAAATGAAAAGTTGCTAAGGTCTATATTGCTTCAAAATGCTGTGCAAAAATTTGCTGACTATGAAGCAGGTGAGTATTGGTAGCACCATTTTACAGATGGGAAAGCAAGACACAAGTGGTTTATAGCAAATGCGTGTCCCACCTGATGCAAATAATTCCACTGATGTAAAAATTATTTAAATCCTACAGTGAGAGGATCCTCACATCTGACAACCATTCTGGACATTTCATAAAGCGTTTTGTATCCAGAGATACTACTGTCCTGAATGTGTGGTTCAGGTCCCTTTGCCGCTTACCTGAGCTTATCTGCTACAAAAATCACACGCCGTTCCAACAGGAGAGAAGCAAAGATCCTGATGATCTGACGAATGCTGAGGCACTTGAAAAGGCATTCAAAGTCCACATGTTCCAGGCGTGAGTCCATGGGCCGCCGCAGCTCAATAACCTGAACACATCCAACAAACATCAGTCAGCATCACTGGTCAGGGCTGACAGTGCCAGGGGCGCCCAGCACCCCAGCCTGGGCCCTCCAGCACTGCTCTGTGCTTTCCTGTTGAGGGGACACAGAGAATGACCCCCATCCTCTTTTGCAAACTGAGGCCGGAGGCACAGCACTCCAGAGAAAGGGCATATTACACAATTCACTATCAAGTCATTCCTCTTCCCAGAATACCGTTGTGCACATTAAATCTGCTGTCATTTCCGATGGAAGCATAATTCTGCCTTCTAAACACCCTGCCAGAGATGCAAAGCTTGGCTGAGTCCACAGTATGAACCAAGTAACAAACTGCAAACACTGGAGCCGGAAGCTTACAGGGTTAAAACAGCCATACAGACAAGGTAAATTTGGTTATGAACTTGGCTAGCAATCCAAATTCACATCTAGATAGAAGCCAGGGACTGAACTGAAAGGCCAGTCAAAATGCAAACCCAATTTACTTCATTTTCACTCTTCTATGATGCATAATTCACTATATAATGTTTAAAAGCTTTTTTTGTCATAAAGATATATGTACATATATATACTTAACTGGGGAGTCAGGACAAGGTCTTAGATGGTGACTTGTGACATCCCTTTAAAGTCTAATTTTCATACTTCATCCATGACCTCAGGCCCTCTCCTTCCTTTTCTCAAATGCCTTTTGCTTGATTCCTTTATTATATCTTCCTTTTACTCTGCAATTGACATGTTCAGATGTGGAACTTGAAGGCGGAGGACAGAAAAAAGAAGAGGGAAAAATAACATGAAGAGAGTAACAGAGGGAGAAAAATATGAAGTGCAAGACAGCAAATGATGAACTACTGAGGAATTTGAGGAAACAGAAGGGAAAGGGGAAAAGTTGGCTAACTTGAAGCTGTGTTGAAATCTCTGAAGACATATTAATAGGAACATACATACATCTCCTTCTTTCCATATGTCGAAAAATCACCGTCACTTTATTGCTTTAGACCACTTTTATGTTTTCATGCACATGACACCACATTCCATGAGCATACTGTATTGGGTTTAAACTGGAGTAGCCCTGACAAAATTCCTCACAAGCACACTGTTTTAAGGATATGATCAAGACCACGCGATACTGGAAACAAAACCAGTTCGTACCAGTTTCATTGTAATACTGTTTGTGATGAGTAACATAGGACTGGAAAAAGAATGCCACTGTTAGAACAGTATTTCTGTACAGATTTGGTTTTTTTTTAAGGCCTGAAATATAGAAACATTATGGTGCCAGAGCATCAGATACCCGTCACTCAGCTGTTGCCCCAAACAGCAGTAAGAATCGAATTGCAGCGTGATGGTGTCCCATGAATACCTCCTTGGGAAACGCTGCCTGCCGACCTCTCTTATATTCAGCAAAGGTGCCCCCATCCGTTCCTCAGCAGGGGGACTGCAAGTTCCACTCACCTTTATGCGCCACATCATGAGGAGCTGGTTTCACTGCAAAACTTCCAACACTAAAATCTTGCTGCAGGGTAGGATGCAATGCAAGTTATGGCAGATTTTACAAATGCCATGGATGTTTTCTGTTGCCTGGCAAAGCCTTCTGCTTCAGTCTGCCTCATCACAAAGAAATATACTGTCTACTTCCCAATTAATCATCATCTTTGTTTAGGCCAGAGGAGCCACAATGGAAGGACAAGATTCTGTTCCTAATTAAGCCAGTGCATTCCATTTAAATAACAAGTTTGTACTAGCATAACAGAGAGCAAAGCTCAGCCAGAAGAGAGTTGTTTGTTTGGAATTATCTCAATGTTTTTCTCTGGGAGAGTTCAGAAGCTTGGGCAGAGGACAGAGGAGTTGCAGATCCACGATTCTCAGATATATTCACATCAAAAAAGCATTATCAGATCTTACCACTGTCACACCTATCAGCCCTTCAGTTTTCTTTTGCTTCTCCAGAAGAAAATGCCTGTGACTTAAACATGCCTCACAAGTCACTTATGCAAGGAACACTTTACATTTCATACCAAGTGACATCACAAGCCCACTCTGCTGAAGTCAGTGGCACTACACTTGGAGAAAATATTGTTCAATGTAAAAATAGTACTAGCACTGTAAAACTAACCCCAAGCAGTGTAAAATAACCCGAGAGGGGAATTTTTTTCCTGCTTCAACTATCTGGGCCACATTCTATTTATATCTGCAGTAATGTATTTCCTCTGTATGCTTGCCCATCTCAGTGGAGCTACTGTGTACTTACGTAAGGACATACAGAGAGCAGAACTTGACATGGCGAAGGGTTAGCAAGCTTCAAGTTACAAAAAACTTTTTAAGCAAGGCACCGATATTGCCATTTTCCAGTAAGGCATATGTTGTATAATGCTAAGCTTCTAGCCACTTGAGTCAGTAATAAAAGGAAATTAAATCTATTATATGTATGCGTATACACACACACACACACAAACTTTTATATGACATGCTTCTCCAAATATAGACTATTTCTTTGAGGTCCAGTTAATGGGTATTTATTGCCAAAAAGAGTTGTTGAAATGCTGCTGGTCACTCCCCCGACCAAGGCCGGGACCAGTATAATGAGGTTTGCAATAACAACCAGCGGCCAAACTGTTTAAGCACAGTCAGCATGGGAAACTGATACTTGCTTGTTATCACTGTGATAAAGCCCAGCAACACTGTAGTCTGTTAACTGCACTAGGCCAGGCACACTAGGACATTTGTGGTGTTTGTGGTTTTTTTCATTAAACACAGGTTATTCATAAATGGAAAATAACAAATGCATAACAATACGTTGGCTTATAATCATCAGTGGGAACTAGCACTATCTTATCAACTCTGGTGCTGCTCCTGCACTGCTCAGTTTGAGGGTGTGCCACCTCACATGCCTTGCGGTATCCATACGTCTTCTCCTGGTTTTCTTTTGCTGTTTGATATTGGAGTGATGTTGGGGGAGGCTTTGACTTTTAATGTTTGCAGTTGCTTTTTACCTCGTTTCCAGCTCCAGGCAGAAAGGTTTTGACTTTGATTGTCTTTCCAGGTGCAGGAAAAGGAGATTCCATCAGGCTCCTCATAAATGGATAAACCAGGGCAGCAGATATTCCTCTTCTCCTTTCAACCTCATCCAGGATCTGATCCATTAGTAAGACATGAGAGAGAAATGGACAGAACATGTCAGCACCATATACACTTTTGAAGCATCTTTTGATCCACGTGTGCCTAAACACATGGCAGAGCTAAGTTTAATTCTCCTCTGCCGTGCATTTCTTCACTACCATTAAAGCCACAGGACTTGATTGTACTCTAAAAATTATATATTTTCCAGTTACAAAACGGAGCCTGTTTGTGAATGCATTTAACACAGAGACAAGGAAGAAATAACAAATCTGGAGAGGAGAAAGGAGACTCAGCATGGCAAAAGGGATTTCTATTGTCGGGATTTTGCCTCAACAACAGGGTAAGCTGAAGGAGAGAAAGATCTAGACAAATCCCATGATCACAGGCCAGGTCAGCATCACATCTCAGAGGTTTATCTTGAAATATGCATTAAGGAGAAACACTTTCTTCTGCCCTGAGCATCTTTTCCATTTCAACTGAGAGGGCAGGAAAAAGCCAGACCAGCAAGAAAAGGAACCCTGTCACACTAAGACACCAGCAGAGGTTCACCAGGAAAGAGCTCCTGGAAGAGTCCCGGCTGTGGCGGCAGTGGTCACGTCGCAGTCTGTACTGAGCTGGAGCCAACCACGAGCAGCAGCCTCACAAAGCATGCCCAGCTGTTTACACTGGATGCCTGCATTAAGGTCATCTTCTGTCTGACATGACACAGACCAGGCAATCCAGTTCTGAAATCAGCAGATGGAACTTCTTACAGATAGAGAGGGCTATTATTTTCTTCTCTCTTTGGTCACATGGGCCAACATAAATTAGATCACAGCTAAGTTTTCCCACATTAGACAGACCATATAGATGATAAACCTAAAGAAGACGAGAAAACAAGCTTCAAAGCAGTTAGTGGTTTGACCTGAAATGGTGATCTTTTAACCACCACTCAAGAGCAAAAGGCCATACACGAGTTAGTGGGTCTGAGCCAGGCATTTCCCCTTGTTTCTCTTGGAAATGCTTTTTCACTGAAACAGAACATTAAAAGATACTTAAGCACAAGCTGGTGACTTACAACGATAGCTAATGACACCAAATGCCAACAGAGGCATGCACTGGTGCATAGTTTCCCCTTCTTCCTTGCAACATGCTAAAGACCTAACTAAAGCAAAGCTGACCCTATATACATAGCTTGCATTCCAGCCCACGGAAGTGGCAGATAACCATAAACGAAGATATGAATTTCATTCCTGATGTAATTTGGAGCACAACCATCCTCACTAAACAAAACCAGCTGCCCAAATGGGAAGCAGTAATGAACCAAGGCTATACCCCAGGTCCCTTAGTGCTTCTACACCCTGCCAGCATGCAGTTGTAACATGCCTAACATGTATCTCCTTTTCTGCAGTCACTATTTGATGCTTTATGTTGCTGGAGTTGGGGGCCATGTGTGTGTCATATCACTGTTCCAACAACCTTCACAAAACAAATAAAAAGGAGCATTTAAACTGAATAAAAGTTGTATCAGAGATCTCAGGAGATAACATGGTCAAAACCAGCTGTTGAAATCATGATCAAATGAACTGGCTGAAAGTGAATATATCTGTGGTTCTCAAGTCTGTGTTAGCAGTAGGTATTACAACAGTGAGCATGAAAGGCTTTGAAGAAGTTGAAAATAATGCAGGCTATCAGAAACAGAATGATAAACATTTATAAACAGAGGACTCCTTTTGCTTTTCTGATAACTAATATTCAAGGTTTAATATCTCACGGTCTTTCATCACTCATAGTTTTCTGTAAAGACAACTGTTCCTTGCTTTGACTAATTCAGCAAAGTGTACCATCATGATAATTTTCCTGTCTTTCACTGGATTTAATAATCAGGACAGCCCAGGTTCCTCTTACTAGGCTGGAAGAAAAGACTGTCTCCATCCACACATCTGTCTTCAAAACCAACAGGGATGCTAAGGCTCAAGCTCTTCCTCCTTCATTCAACAGCTGTTTTGTCCAAACCCTTTCTAAATGTGGTGCTTGGAGTGCGTGTTAAAGAGCTGTGCTAAATCCAGCCCACTGCTGGCATCAGCCCTGTGTGCTGCCAAACACCCTGCTCCCACCCTGCTGCCCGTACTGTCAGGAGGGGACCAGCCCCCTGTAGGACAGTGCCACTGTGGCCAGACTCCAGTGTGGATGGGGTCCTTTTGTGGCCCAGCTCCCTCCATGAGACCAGTAGTTGAAAAGGAGCACAGGTGTGTCACAGCCCCTTCAGGGCCCAATATGCAACTGAGTGAGAGCCTGCCTTCCCCCCCAGACCACGAATTTGTGGTCCACGTGGCCAGGACCTGCCTGCCACAATGCCTGGGAACAACCCCTGCCAGTGAAACTACACTCACCATCAAACTTGGGTTCATTTTGGCTGGATGATCAGAAACTTTTTTTCAAGTTACAGACTGAACTGGGAAAGCAGATCATTTGCAATTTTGGTGCAATGATCTTCCTTGTCTGACTTAAAACCTCAGTGCAGTGATACTTGGTTGTAAGGAAGATACTTAAAAGTTTCCTTTTTTTAATATTTTTTGCGCCCCCCCCCCCTTTTCCCAACTTTTCCTTTGAAAAATAGGCACTATCAAAATTAGATAAAAACATAAAAGCAAACAAAGAGCCTCAGGACATCTCTCCAGACCATGAGTCTGGTGAGCTGTGTTATCTTCCCAGAACAATGCATTCTGTTTCACTCACAGATATCTGTGTTTAGATACATATTATGTCTAAGCAACGCTGTTATAAACCCTTGATTTCAGAGCTTTATGAAAGAGGTCAGAAGCAGAATTGCAATTAACTATTGCAACCCAACTGTTTTTCTTCACACAAGATTTGTGTTAAACGAAGTTTTATCTAGAGAAGCTTGGAACCTGCTTTGAAGATAACATTCTGTATGATTACAAGATCATATGAACAATATAAATGCTATGATTTTTATTAACTTCAGTGATTTACATGTTCTTTTTTTTTATTCCTATACAAATGAACACAAAAAATCTGTGTAAGTTATGTGAGATTTCCCATATCTGAAGTGAAAATCTCTGGCAACTTAAAACATTTCTTGAACACTGTATCAAAATAGGAAAAGGGGAAGGCAGTCATTTGACATTAGACATATTGTTCTTCACAAATCACCAGAAAATCCTATATGATACTCTGAAGTGCTTACTGGATTTTGAAGGACATGCTCTCAGAGAACTAGGAGGCCCTAAACTGGCAGTCAGAGAGACATTTCAAATGTTAATCAATCAGAAATAACCTTTTGTCTTACAAAAGAAAAATGATTGTGGCTCTGGAGCTGACTGGCAGTTGACTGTTTCTATGGCTAGTCAGTTCCCCGGTTTAGCTGCAATACCCTGCTTATTGTCTTGAAACTCTTGTGTCAAAATGGTAAACAACATCAGCATACAATGCAGCTTTGGATTCATTAATGTGGAGGCCAATTAAAAGATTATCTGTGCTTTCCTAGCCTCCAGAGATAAAAAAATCATGTCAGTAGAGCTAAGCACATAGAATTCACTCATCAAATAATCTTTTTTCTTAACCTCATCATTCCCTGGGGTATTGGAGTAGAAGTGGTACAGCCCATCATTCAAATGCTGGATGCCAAGAATTACAGCTCAGCACAGAACGGCTTTAGAAAACAATGGAAAAAACTTCAGTCAGCCAGATCATACAGACACCCAGATGTTTTTTGAATCAAGTTCTGCCTCGGTCACAGAAGTAATAGGACATTCTTTGATGAACCCAATAATAGGGATGGAATATCCAAAACAGCAACTGTAAAATACAGTAATCTCCCATCAAAGGGAGAAATTCTTCTTGTCTGGTTCATCACTGTGGATGTGTCTCAGTAAACAATCAAATTAAAAAGTAATATTGGAAAAAAAAAATCTTCTTACCTTGGAAAATAAGTCAAAGCACCCCAGCCGGCTGATGACACAATAAACTTCAGGTAGGCGTGGGCCTTTTCCACTTGGCTGATAACAGTAGAAAGGAGATTAAAATTACATATTAATTTGGAGTCATAAGAAAATACACTTCTCTCTCTGATCACACAGTTAGCCATCATGTGGCATCTTTCACTATCTGTTTCTCCATCAAAATAGCTACTCTTGGAAAAGCACCATATTTCTTCCATAAGACAGGAAACTGCAAAGCGTAAATAGTGCTTATCCACTTTGGAAATCACAGCGCATTGGAGTTGTATTCCAATATCGCTCCAGCTTGCAGCCATAAAAGCACATTTAACTATGACTGTAACTCTTGCCTGTGCTATCACTGTCCTCTGCTCCTGCTGTGGCATGAAGAGTGGGGCCACCCTGGGGCCATGTGCTGGAAGATGAGAACTACAGTGCTAAGGGAGGTTATAATACCTTTAGTTCCCCACTCACTCCATGATGTTCAAAGAGAGCTCAATTTACAGAAAACAAGCTCACAGACCTAAAGAAAGGCAAGCGGCATGAGCTAAACCATGAACTTCCTCAGATTAACGCAAGATGAACATAAAACCCTTCAAAAACAGTGGCAAGTATGAACCAATGACGCACACACACACTCCCTCCCAAACAAAAACCACCTATAAAGGCCACCCTCTATAACCATCCTATTGAAGATACTTCCTAGAGAATACAATGGGTTTAAACTGGCATGACTGAAGTGTATTCCCTCCCCACACTGGACTCTGCAACCCTGCCTACACTGCTGCAGGGAACGGCACACTCGCACCGCGTGTGAAAGAAGGGTACAACCACTGGCTGCATTCAGCTTTGTTTGCTGGAAAGGAAGCAGAATTAGGCCAGTGCTGAGCAGTTTAGAAAAAACATCCTCACTGGCAAGGCCCTCAGAGCAGAGAACTGGTCTGCCTGCGCCCTGCATGTGCACAACGCGCACAGATGGCAGTGACATCCATGCGTAGCAGCTACCCACTGTATTTTTAATAAGCTGAGATGCAGCGTTCCAGTTTTGCGTAGTTGCAACTGACTTTCACCAGATCAGCAGGCACACACTTCCTAGGGGCTGTTATTTTAAGAGGGCAGGTCGTTGACTTCAGATGCAGTCACATGCAGTCCCAGGATACAATGCAAGGAAGTCCCGGTGCTGCCTCATCTGGGAGCTACATCCACCAATGGCACAGAATGGCTGCAGGTACGCTGACAAACACCAGCACCCCAGCAGCAAAGAGTGGGGTCTGAGACAACAGACGAGGCTGCCTACTTCCTAGCATCTCGTGGAGTCAAGCTGTGCTCATGCCACATGGAGCGAAAAGTGGCTGGAAAAGAATCACTTGGCATCACTTAGCCTCTTCGCACAGCTGTACATTATTGATATGCAGCAGTGATAGAATCATTTCCATTAATAACGACTCTGTGATAAAAAGCAGCTCAGTCACTGTTTCCATCAGCTTCTGCCCACTTGTATATTTAGCCCAAGTGGCTGATCATCTCCTCTGTATCCACATAGGCGGCCAGTATATTTTTATCTTTGTCTTATGATTAGACTCTGCTGATATAGTGATTAACTTCCCCATGGTGTGTTTGACATTTACATGCCATACAGATGTCAATCAAGAGAAACAGAGAGGTAGCTGTGCTTTTGAAATCTGAATATTGCAATCTAGACTTGGACAGTCAGCAGGTGCCTGCCTGTTATAATAAAGACCACAAAAAAAAATACCAAAGCTAAGTGAATACAGATGAGTCTATTTCTGGATCCAAACCTGCTCACTACACGTCACATCTCTGAAAAAGCAGAGCCCTTTTTTGTCCATATTAGGTATAAAACCCTTTCTAAAGACACTGAGTGATTATATCAAGCATGTGGGATTTTGGTTAAAATCATTGTGTCAAATCTGCAGGAATGCCGAAGCCATGCCAGGAGCCTTGGATAGCTCCCAACCAAGAGCGGTCTCACTGACTGCCAGTAAAAACATCACATTCCTGGGTCATCTATGAGACCAGAAACAATAACTACTTAGCACTTACTCGAAGATTCTCCTTTATGAAATATCACTGCTTTCAAAGGTTTTAAAGGCTACATGTCTCTGAGAGCTGGGATTCTTCCCTCCTCGCACTCATTGTATAGGACAGCTTTTTCTGTTATTTCAGAGACTTTTTCCTGCAAACAGCATAGCCTCCCAGGTGTATACAAATCATCTGTACGAGGCAGCAAGCAAAAGCCTCAGGCAAAGCCATTCTTGAGGGGCAGGACTTCTCAAATCTCTAACACTGGCAACTCTTCACATAACCTTCCCTCTCAGCCATTAGTTTACAACTCAAAGATGGATCTAAGACACCTTCTCATTGTGCTTTAGCTTGCTTCTTTCCCTGAAAAAAACACTCTATGGGACATGACAGTGCTCCCTTCTCTGCCTGGACTCATCTCTTTTCACTAGGGGAGACCTGGACAATGGGTCTAGCCAACAGGACTGGTTTAACCTCCTCTCTTCCCAGGAGAAAGGTGCTTCCAAGTTGCAGGCTGTGCTCTACAAACAAGCTACAAAGCTTTGGAGTCATGTCCTCCAAGGTTCATTCTTCCACAATGAATAGGTCCAGTTCAGGGAAGCTGTAAGGTGAAGTAGCACAGCTGAGAGGCATCTGAGTGACTCTGCCTTCAATGCACTGCATGCCTCCTGGAAGAAGAGGGATAGAGGGGATGATGTTTTGGTTTTGATTTGTTTTCGATTTGTTTTCATGGAGCCCAGGATATTTTGAGCCTTAGCCCAGTATCACAAATGAAAATGCTAATAAGTTTAGTTGATAACGAGACAGTTTCCCAAGAGGATGAACATAAACTGAACAGAACTTGGCTAAGAGATGAAGGAGCTGAGTTCTGTGTCAGGGCTGGTCTGCAAGTGGCTAAGGACAGTCTTTTTTATAGTGAGTTTAATCTGAAGTTTACTGACTAAAGCTCACTCCAAAACCTGCTTTGGCAGAAGAAACAGGAGGCTTTTGCTCCAAAAAATAAGCCTGCCATTTTTTTCTTTCGAATCACACCTCCCTGCCCATGTGCTTGAAATCTAGGGGAGCCTTCCGAGAACTCCTCCCAGTCTGGCACAGCACTGAGTCTCTCACATACTGCACATGACCACTTTCAAAGTAAGGCAGGCTGTCCCTCCAGTGTGCATACTTGCCAGCCATTCAGACACATAACTTAGTGGTTTGGTTTTTTTAAGACACCGGGGAAGCTGTGGAGCATCAGCAAAGCTCCTGGTTTCACAGCCCCAGAAAAAACCTGGGGAATAGTAGACCCGGCATGCTGACATCAGAGGAACCGAAGCAGCTGGGACCAAACACATTTTTCGTCTTGCATTTCTCCTCCCCACTTCTCCCATCTACCTGAAAATGCACTGTGTGGAGAGGAAAGGCAGCTAAAACAGACTCACCAAACAGCAAGAAAGAGAAACATGCACTGTAGCCCTATCTGCCACCTCAAAGAAGCAGAAGCACAGCCAGAAACAGACTAGCATCAGTCTGAAGACTGCAGAAGGGCCGTGCTCCTTCCTCCCCAAAACGGGACAGGACATCTCATCTGAGATCTTCTAAATAATTCCCCAGAGAGCATTATTAGAAAAACTGGAGGAAGCAGTAAGGGCTGCCCAAGGCCAGGCAAAAAAGGACCAACACAAATGCATAGCAGCAGCTGAGCCGTCTGAAGGAAGCAGCCTTTGCAAAGCACCTGTTAGCTCTGCATAAGCCTCTGACACCCTGGGCTCCCTTTGACGATAGAATGGTAGATGCTTCAATTGCAGTGAGCTGTAGTTAAAGAAATGATCATATAACAGAGATCGTATATGAAAATATTTAACTCTAATTGACAATGCAAATGCCATTTTCACATACACATTGTGTTTATTCCCTTCTGCAGGAAAATGAAAAGGACACTATTTCAATCCTGTCTGGCTTTAGGACTGTCTTGATCTTGGAACAATGAAAGACGCAGATTCAATCCAAAGCTTAAACAGGGAAATGTGTTTCTGAATAACATCCCAGCACATTTCTCCTGCTCAGTTATATTAGAGCCACACACAAGCTGATGGGGTCCATAGCTTGAATAGATGACATCAAGAAGATAAAGGAGATGCCTCCCACAGACATTTTCCTATGTTGTGGAAACTATGTCCACAGACAGTTTCCTAAGGCTTGGCACTTTCAGAAAGACAGAGTCATACTGAAGATCCAGCAAGGCTCCTTCTTGGCAAGTCTGCTGCTTTGTCGCTGGCTTAATTTTAAAAGACGACAGACCTATAAATACAGATGCTGAAAAGTAGGTTTGCAGAAATCAGGTTATCACGTCAGATCAGATCACTGCTCTCTTAAGCCTAATGCAATCACATCCTCATGGCCATGCAAGCCCTAGCATCACCAGCGAGCCAACATATCTAGAAACAGAGATGCTCCTTAATGGTGTCAGGAGTCAGAACAATTCAAATGCTGAGAGTCTAAAATTAATAAGTCAGTCACAAGCCAGCTTCTGTGGCAGCTCTTGATTCCTTGTTAGGGCCAATCCAAATTCAGACCATGTGTTTTAAATCCAAAAGCTTGTCTTAAGTCTTCTTGTTATATGTGAAACTTTTAATGCCAGAGCACCCAGTGTGCACAGGGCTGTGAAAGGTGCTCGAGGGAGGGCAGGATGGAGGGAAGAAGACAAGGGGAAGAAAAGATTTTCAACTGAGTTTTTTTCAGTTCCATAAACATTCGTCTGCATCCCGCAGAATTTGTTTTCACAGTGTAACAAATTCCTTTCTCCTGCCCCAGCAAATGCAGGATGAACTAGTCCCACCTAACTACAGTTTTTCATGTTTTAATGTACACACTTTATGTCCAGGCATCCACTCCTCCACTGACTCCTGGGGCTGGCTTGTCTTAGCATAGAGAAGTGGTAAAGGAGCATTTTTCTTGTGAGATGGAAGAGGCAGGATAGGGCGCAACAGACCCTGCAAGTTTTCATCTTATTTCTGCAAGTACAAAGTTACCAGCCAAGAAATCCTGACATTGTCAGGCTTTCTGCTCTGGGTCTCCTCAGATGTCTGCCCTATGTGATAGAAATGTGCATCTCCTAATGGTCCCATGAACCAGCTGCAGCAACAAACTGCAGGATGATTGTTTTGAGGATGCAGTATCTTATGCTCCAGTATTGCCCCACTAGCTAGAACAAGGACCATTCAGCATGCACAGCAACTGCCATGGCAGTAAAGCCCAAGATGCTTACGAAGATCCCATAAAACAGCAGCTTATATGCAATGACTGTCCCTGGGGACAGGGCCTGGCACAGCTGTGGATCTCAGCCATAAAGCCACTGACAACCCAGGCTGCCAAGGAGCTCCACTGGATGCAGCATATCCCAAAGGATATATCCCTGGTGTCTCTCTGGTTGTCTACACCCTTTTTCTGGGCTGCAGAGACTTTTCACAGCCTCCCAGTAAGGAAAGTTTCACACATTTTCCAGTACTGCTGGGCCCTGTAGCTAAGGCTCTGCCAGCCGAAACCCACTGAGGTGGTTTCTGCTTTCACCACTGTGGCCCTTGTGTATCCACTGTGCTCTCACTGGGAACAAACCTGTGGGACTGCACAGCGATGGAAGAGCTAAGGCTTCAGTCACACCCTTTAGAAAGCAATTTTTTTAACATATTAAATCAAGGCAATTAGTAAAAAGAAATTACACACTAAAGCAAATTAAAAATCTCTCTTTTACAATTCATGTTACAGCAGCTTCAATCTTGTTCCTTCCCCACAATGTGCTCCTGCTGTGCCTGTGCTCCTGCTCTCCCTTTCTGCCCCTATGCAGGTCGCTGCCCCATAGTACTGGGGGCATGGTAATGTCCACTGGAGAGGGCCGTGCCTGGCCAGGTGAGGTAAAGCCCTCAGCAGGAACTGTTCAAATCATGTTTGCTGCCCACGTGTGCGTATCACAGAGCCACAGCCCAAGAACAGCTCTAGAAAAGAGCCTAGCATTGGATTAATTAGCATGGGAAAGAAAGTTAAATTAAGCTGAGTTATTAAAGAAAAACATCTTATTTGTTGTAAAATGGCACAGTAATGAGAGTTGATATCTCTACTATATTTTGGCTCATTTCTTTTTATATGAAGATGTGTACTTCTCACATCAAGTCACTAGGAAAGCTATTACATGGTTGCCTTCTAAATATCAAGATGTAATTGGAAAACTTTGTGCTGTCTACCGAAATGCGATTGTTTGCTGAGGTACAATAGGTTACATTCCATTCTAATCCTGTTCCAAAATGAAACAAAACAATGTAAATACATTTAAAGGGGATACTGTACAGGATTTGTAGTACAAACAGAACGTAATTGTCACTGTATCCCTTGAGGTAGTTTTGGCAGGGTTTTAGCGCACATCCCCCCAAAAAAAGGTCTGGAAGAATCTGAAATCTGAAGGCAGAAAAGAAAAACTGGAGCAGTTGGTTCGTATCGCAACATGCCAAAGGAGAACAAGGCTGACAAAGAAGTAATCCTTTCACAAACAAAGGAATCTGAACACCAGCCTCTGCAGAAGACACAGACAGGCATACTCACGGGACCAGGCTGGTCAGCCCATCCAGCCATGGAGCCTGCTGCCAAGGACTGCCAAAGGCTCCAGAAGGTGTGAGACACCTCTTGCTGGGTATTACAAGAGCATCACTCGCCAGGACAGCTGGGGAGTATTTTCTAAGGAATTAGCCTCACAGCAGTTGGCTTGTCTTGAAGCAGAGTGGTTTATAATGACTTTAGGGTTTTCTTATGGTTTTATATTACACAGCATGGCCCCACCTTTCTCTTACATCATGTTTGCCAAAAACTCCATGTAGTTCCTGAGTTATGGTTATTGCATTTGACAGAACTTGTGAGTCAGGCATGGGACTAATCGGAGGAGATGCTGTGCACTCCTGGGCACCACAGCCACCCTGACTGAAGCTTTCAGAAACTGCTCAGGAAACTGGACAGCCAAATACAAAAATCTGCTTTACAGCCCAAGCCTCTGGCATATAAACAGTGTCTGCAGAGGTTACCTGCTCCTTGTTGACTGTACAAACTCTGTATTTGCCTATATAAAATATGAAAGCATGCACATGACTGTAGATAGAAATATCACTGAGGTACACATCAGTGAGGCTGTTCCAACCATGCACCGACATTTGCAGGGGACAAGAAATTGGTATGCTTTATGAGCACTGAGCCCTGTGGAGAAGGCACTTCAGGGAAAAACCCCAGTTCCACCATTTCTCCCAGCAGGACACAGAAAGAGGTTACAGGGTCCAAATAACAGTAGATTTCTGCTACTTTTGCCATTTTCCCAGACAGAAATGCTGAGATGTTTCTCTGCAGCTTCCAAAATTCTCCTTCTTTCTAAGCTCTAGACTGTGCCAGTTTTGCTGTCACAAGGCATGACAGGTTTTGCGCCAGAAAGGGACAAGCCTGTAAAGTACGTTGGTATCACTCCACGTTCCTCTGCTGGGTAGGCTGTACCAGTGAGATGAGACATGTAGCTTCTGCACTTCAGGTTTTGCAACCAGATGAAACATCCTGAATCAAGTGATCTTCCAGGGCAGCAGCAGATCAGCTTTAGTACTGGCTTTAAATTATTAGATAGATTTAGCAAGACAGTACTTATTTTCCCCTTTTTTAAATTACTTTTCGCTACCTGTTGATTGATTTTTGCCATAGCCAATAGAGGATAAAAACAGTCTCCAATGCTGTCTCAAAACACTGTTTATATAGAAGTGTGTAGTACCGGTTTAATTCTATTCCTGGTATTTCCTACTACGCTGACCTGCCTTCTGCACCAGCTGAAAGTAAGGTTCTATTTTTATGTTGCCTTTAATGTAGCGTGGATTTCACTGAGCCTTAAGTGAGTAAAAAAAGCCTGAGTTAGTACTTCATTGACAAACTAATTAAACATCCCTGTGTATACACCTTTTTTATTGTGGCTGATTATTTCAGTCTCAGCCTGGTCCAGGATCAACTGTTTTGCATTTCACAAATGTAAGCTCTGTGCATGATTCTAAACTTGCTAACATTCCCAGAAATATAGAAGTCTTAAATCACCTTTACCAGGTAGAGTGAAAACATTCCATAATTTAATTCTAGCCAACATCTTCTGAGGTTTTGGGTTTTTTTCCAAATACACCTTATTATCTTTTTAAATGACTACAGATAAAAAAGTAATTGAATTTACTGCTGCTCTACATCTTGTTATGCTTATTTACACCTGCAAGAATACCTTCTAGGTGCTTCACTTGTTAATATCTGAATTGCCCCCAACCAGCTCCAGATTTACTGCAACACAAGCCTTCACTGACATTTCCTTTCCACATACAAACCTTGTTGTGGCCCACACTTACACACTGTGTTATACAGAGTAAGCAAGTTTATTTGATGCTACCTATGGCAAATACCGCCTGAGAACTGATAAACAAGTTTTCTGTTATGTTATTTTAAATGAAACTTCTTACAAATAGAGGAACCACACACAGCAATACCTCCCAGACAGAGCATCTGCTGTCTGCACGACAACAAGCTTTGCTGTAGACAAAGAGCAGGGGAAGAGCAGGGTCAGGTACGGGCAACGTGCAGGATGGAGGGTGCTGTTCTAACGACAGCAAGTTACTCTGTCTACTGGAAGCCACTGAAAGCTACTGAAGGCCAGTGCTCCCTGCTTGGAAAGATGGAAATTATGCAGAGAGCGAAGGGAGGGGAAAGCGCCAGTGTCTCTTTCTTTTAAACAGGGAGTACCTATTAACAAGTTTGCAATGCTGCCGCAGACATTCACGCACAGTATGCAAAAGGCTCCCGCAGCATCCAATATCCACATAAGCTGTCCAACCAAGTGCAGGCAACTGTCACGTGGACAGTACAGGAGCCATGGCTCCCCATCTAGTCACTTGCAACCAGCTCCAGACCTGTCCAAGAGGTGATGGGCACAGGCTAGCACAGGAACAACAAACCACTTTATGCTTTGCTGCCCAGACAAAATTGGTAGGGCTGAGTTGAGTCCCCACACCACCAGTTGACCAGCGCTGGTCACGAGGACTCAAAAGGAGCCTGAGAACCTAGGCTTCCTGGCACCGGCATCAGCTTATTGCATGGTCCTGAGCAAATGGTGATGGTGGCATGCTCTCCACCACTGCTGCCCTCCTACTCGACAGGGAGGCTTATTTACCTACATCATGGACCTGCTGCAGACTGATTAGGCAATGCTGGCAGAATACTTTGGAGATGTAAGCAGCTGTCCAAGAGATAAACACTACTCACAAATGTTTAGAAATACCACATTTGCCTTTGTTTGCAGTGTTGTAGTATTTCTGATTCTGCTTGAAAGCACATAATATACAGAATTTTAAAAGTGCTCACCCAAGAAACTTTTCACATTCTTATGGATCTCGTGCAAGACCTGGTATCTATTTGACTGAGACAGCCATTACAAATTCTTATTGTACTTGAGCTCCTCACATTTCTAAATTTCAGAGTGAGCAACTCTATTTTCTTTAAAAACCATGAGAGAGACCCTCAAAGTTCAGACTGTAGTTTTGAGATATTGTTTAACAGAATTCTGCATTTTGAGGTGACGGTGATGTACTTACCAACAGCCTCCTGCAATAACCAAACCGCCGGCTCCCATCTTCCCCCGTCAGCATGAAAGAGAAGGTCTCACTAGAAGAAAATAAATTGCCCAGATCTTACTATCAAAGTACAGCATAGCTACAAGGTAGATCATTTAGAAAGGGATACTGCTTTATCCACTGAGAGATTCTACCCACTGGAGGGTCTTCTTATCCCCTGCCTATCATCCGGACATACTCGGTAGATAAATTCCACGGTTTTGGACAATCTAACTATCTCATTATAAGAAGAGATAGGTGCTGAGCTTCAGTGACATGGCAGTTCCTTTGTACTTCAGAAGGAACACAAGAATCAGATTTTGAGGGCAGTATCAAATGCTGTATCTCCCTTGCCTTTTGTTACATCCTGTCTTTGGACTGTGCTTTACTCTCAAAGGGAGAACCTTAGATATTCTGTAAGAGTAGAGAAATGATTTTCTAACCCAGAAACAACACAGATGTCCAAAATCCAGATCATTTTATACCCCTGTCTAGCATAAGTACCATTTGTGACTGAGAAATAAAACAACAGTTTAAGGCTACAATTACAGCACAGGTAAAGGGATGGGTCTGGACTGAGAAATGTTCCTGACTGCTTTGCAAGTTTTAAATAGCATTATACAAACCACTTTTTCTTCGTGCTGGAATACCAGGGTTTATACAGTTATAGCTGTATATGGGAGAGATATCTTGTTTCACAAAAGGCCTTTCTAGGAGAGTGGCAGCAGCAGAAGTGAACTGCTATGTAAGCAGGGCTGTGTGCTTCTCATACCAATGCTGCCCACACAGCTGTCCGCTTCTTCAGTGTTTTCAGTAACTCACTATACAGGTGCTTCCACATACTGAATAATACAGCCAAGCAACACAGTATATAAGAGGGCTTTGTTGCATGTGCCATATGTAAGCCAATAAAAAGTTCCACACATATTCTTGTAATTCCTGCAGGTGAATGCTGGTTCCCTGTCATTGTTGAAAGTCCTTCTAGACACACTCTTGAACTGGCCTTAATTCATTTACACATGTCTCAAACCACGCATCTTAAGAAGCCATCTAATATTCTAGGGGAATATGGGGAGACTCCACCTGGGGTACTGCATCCACCTCTAAAATCCTCAGCACAGGAAAGCCATGAACCTGTTGGAGCAGATCCAGAGGAGGGCCACAAAAGATGACCAGAGGGCTGGAGCACCTCTGCTGTGATGAAAGGCTGAGAGAGTTGGGGTTGTTCAGCCTGGAGAAGAGAAGGCTCTGGGGAGACCTGATTGCAGCCTCTCAGTACTTAAAGGGGGCTCATAAGAAGGATGGTGACAGACTTTTTAGTAGGGCCCGCAGTGACAGGACAAAGGGTAATGGTTTTAAACCAAAAGAGGGTAGATTCAGACTAGATAAAATGAATAAATATTTTACAAAGAGGGTGGTGAAACACTAAAACAGAACAGGTTGCCCAGAGAGGTTGTAGATGCCCCAATCCCTGGAAACACTGAAGGTCAGCCTGAACAGGCAACCTGATCTAGTTGACGAAGTCCCTGCTCATTGCAGGGGTGTTGGACTAGATGACCTTTAAAGGTCCTTCCAACATAAAGCATTCTATCTATCTATCCTGTCTGTCTATTCTTCTATACCTTCAGATCAACAGGTTCTGACATCAATGGAGGAAGGAAAAAAAGATAACTTTTTGGAGGTTTCTTTTGAATGAAAAAGAAAATGCAAGCCTGGCTCTCCCTTCCCTTGCCCTTCTGTAGCCATTCATCTCTGAGGGAAGGAAGACAGGGCTCCTCTGCTGGCACAGAACTCAGCTCCAAAAAAGTTCCCAGAACAGTACTGCTTTGAGCCAAATGAAGAGGTGTCTTGCAATTCTGACAAGCATTCTGGGGTAAATGACTAGGGCAGGTGGTGGGCAGGGCCCTGTCCTTTTTAAGATTTATTTTAAATACTTCCATTTATGCTTCTGGGTTTAGCACTGAGAGAAACCTTCAGACCTCTTTCCCTCAGCCACACAGGCCTGTGAGACATGCAAAACAGGGAAGAACTTAAAAAAAAATTAAAAATTAACTACAGCTGCTTGAGCCTGAAGTGGCCAAGACTCAAGCTGCTACTTCCTTAATTGGGCATTGGCAAGGCTGTGGCTGTTCCAGATGCGCTCCAGCAGCACTGTGCAGCAGAGCAGCGCTGGAGGGTTTACCTGTTGTATTCAGAGACGGGGAGCCAGTCCTTGGCATCAGGAAAGCAGAACTGAGGGATAGCCTTGAGACGCTCCTCTGCTTCACGCATTTGCTTGGTTGGTCTTTCTAGCTGTGGGGGAGAAAACGGAGGTTCAGCCAGTTACTGTTAGCGCCAGCTTCACAGCACCCCTCGGGAGAGGGGTTACTAATGAGCTCTAAAGAGCAAGGGCCCATCAGCTTGTTCTTTATTTGTGCTTGGCAGAGTGAGGCATGACCCCAGGACAGGCTTACAGATGCTAGTACAATAGAAATAATCACTTCTGGGTTTTTTTCAATTTTGTAAAAAATTGCCCAAAACTCCCTTGTTGCACAATGGCCACTTAAAATATAGTTCTAATTCAAATTCCTTTCTGCTGCAAGAACACAAGAGAAATGCCATAGATCAGCAAAAGCCCTTCCATTGACTTCAGTGGGTTTTGGAACAAATCTTAATATAGCCAAAATGAGTAAATAGTGAAATAATCAGAAACCAAATTTAAACACAGTTTTTAAAGCACCTACCATCAGGCCACACTCCAGAACTGGAAAACACATATTTTTAAATAGGCAAAGCTTTCAGTCATTTTCTCTATGCCCTTCCCTTTGTAATAGATCACTTTGGAACAATTACAAAAGTTGAATTAACTACATTTAAAAATAGATTTCTATTAATTTTCCCACTTATTCACTTTACTGAATTAGAATGAACTGCATGTAAGAATTTTTCTTTTACCTTGGGAAACTGATATGTCACTTCTGGGAGGTAAGTGTTTTTAGACGGCTTCTTTTTCAGTGACACTACCACAAAATACTCAAATAACTCCCGTTCCTGCCATTCAATCAGCTCCAGCTCCAGGGTGCGATAACTTGGAGCTCTCTTCAGCATTGACTGGATGTGTACTAGACGCTGGGTATGAGCTAGCATTTAAAAAAAGAAAAGAAAAAAAATACCACCAGATCATTACCTGGGCCTCTAATGCACATGTGTAAGCCATAGTCATTCACAAAGGGCTTTCAATTAGCCGGTATATCATTCCAAGCATGTTCTCCTTTCAAAAGCAAACTTTCATACTCTAGCCTCCCTCACTAATTGCATCCATAAATCAAAACTCTCTCCAAGTACTGAAGTGATGCAACACTAAGTCACTGAAATAATTTGCAGCTCATAATTGTTACCCTGCCAAAGGTCTGCTTTTCCTTCACACATAAGACTAGATTATAAGCCCTTGTGTGGGTGTGTAAATGCATGACGGCCTCCAGGGTGACACATCTCAGGCCTGACTTGGACCTGGTTTATGTAGGTGAAGAACTGTTCTGTGACCTGTCCTATGTAACACAGCTTTATGCTAAGAACAGCTAAAGGTGTATTTTCTCCTCCACAGCACAGGCATAGCCCATACAAGCCATGGAACGATCTCCAGGGAAGCGGGAAGGAAAGGAAAGAGGTGTGAATTGCCTCCTGTGGAATTGCTTTGCTTGCGCTAATTTGATTGACAGGCAATCTTAGATTCATGGTCACCTCCAGTCCCGATTCAAAGGTATTCCTTGATCCAGTGACTTGTTGCTAGATGTGTATGGCAGACTAGTCAGTAACATCATTACCAGTTCTGTAGACCAATAAGTGAAAACAACTAAGAAAAAACAGCTTTCTGCGTGCTCTTCCCCACCTCTTCACACCAGGACACCTCTGTGCAATGGTAAATGAACTATTAGCAGCACATGTCAATCTCTTAAGGCTGTATTCACTGACACTGCTCAGTTTGCAAAAGGCAGACTGTCCCTTGTGGTAGGAAAATAAGGCAACACAAGCACTCAATCACAGCAATAATTAATTGACAGAAAGAAAGGGAAACCCCTTGATGGCCAGCTGTCATTAAAATGGTTCAACAACACACAAATTAAAAATAATTTTGATAAAGTACTTGGGTCTTGGTGTGACTGCACAACTAGGGAAGCTAAATCCCCAGAAATAACCTACCTTGTCCTGCTTTGAGATAGCCCCACACCGCCAGACAGTGCTTTATATTTGCAAAAGGTGAAAACAAAGAGCCCGTCCCACCCCAGCAAATGTGGACCCAGTGAATCCGGCTGTGCTACACATGACAATTGGATCTTTGGCTGAGGGTGCCCTGAGAACATCAACATAAACATAAGGTCAGGCAGGAGCAGTTGCTTAGGGAGCCATCAGAATCAAGATCATCCATTCCACAACAAAGGGGGGGGGGGAAAGCTTCCCAGTTTCCAGTGAAATCAGAATATCCTCCCAGTAACAAGAGAGAGGCCAGGCCCCATCTGTCTCCTTTCCTGGGCTATGACCAAAAGCAAGCCCTGCATTTTTTGACACAAAAGAGAAACAGAACTGAAAGCAGTTTTGGGCTGGTACCTGCCTATGAGCCTTTTTCCACAGATCACTGTACTATGTTGCAGAGCCTTTTTTGGGTGGTCTTACCACCACCTATCTGGAAAAAAACTTTTCCCTAAGATAATCTTTTCCAGCAAGTTTTCCTGCATGAACAGGTGACCTCTGCAGTGGACAGACATGAGTGCTTGCCCTTTATCTTATAACCACAGCTCCACAGTCTTGGGGTTTTTCCCCTCACTTACTAACATCATGATGGGTTTTTAGTAAAAAAATCTGTTGTTGCTGCCTTCAACTTTTTTATAGTTCTCTCTGTGTATGAGGACTCTTGAAAATGAGGGACTAATTTATTGGCCTGGCTCAAGCAGAGTTTGTGCAGGTGCTGTGCACTGATAAAGGAATTCCTAGAATTTGGAGACTGCAGACCTATAAAAGACTAGAAGGACTGCTACACTGGACCAGACCCAGAACCTTACCTCCAACAGCAAACAGCAGTAAACACTTAAAGCAGTGTATGAATAAAGAAGAGAGCATATTTATCCAATCTCATCCCTCTAAGTTTGCACCCAGTAGTCAGTCTGGAAAACATCAGCATCTGTGAAGTGGCTGACAAAGCAAGTCTATCAAAGGTCCTGTTCTTCATTATATGACACAGTTGCCAAATCCTTGTTAGATCCTCACAGCTCATTTTGTCCTTGCTTTCCACATTCAGGCTCCTGTGTTGGAAACTTTGTGAGCTCTGCAGTAATGGAGTTAGCATAGTTCAGGAAGGAAAATACAGGCCATGGACAGGAACAACGCATAGTAGCAGGAGAATGTATGTTAATAAGGTCTGTGATGGTGGCTGACTAGAAGTTATTGAAGGCTGATCCCTTACCTTTAAACCTGTCATCTGAGTCACTCTCACTCTCGCTGTTCTCATCTGCAGAGGAGATAGAGGAGGGATCAGTTAATGCAAAACCAAAGTAAACATAAACTTGGTTTACTGTGGTGAAACATGTCTCACACCGAGCCTTGCGATCCATGCATGCTTTTCCCTCAGTTTTAAAATAACTTGAAATAAAAAGTTTGAATGACTCCTTCGATTGTGTTTTCCTTGGAAAAAGTTTCGATTTTGCTTGAGAATAAGAGCTTTGTTTTGATGAAAGTGCAAAATTCATTCTCCACTACAGCAAGTGGTTGCACTAAACCCTCATCTATGTTAAGCTACAGAAGTGAACGTGCCATTTGGAAAATGGATTTTAACCCTTCCACTTATTTTTCAGACTTCAGGTTTTTTTGCAAAAAAGTTATAGAGCACTTGAGAAGTTAAAGTAAGGCTTATAAGCTTTCCCTGTCTGGGCAACATTCTCAACCACCAGAACTCATCAAACCAAGTGAGAAAAACATGCAAAAGTAACCTTATGACAAGACCTATTTCTGAGGCGTACTCACATTAAAGCTCTATTGTACTCCTACTGCAGACATGGCCTGAATTTCTCTTTGGCCGCTGCTTTTTCAGAAGCAGTCTGAAGTGCAGTCTGAGTTACATTCACAAGCCACGAAAAAGCATGAATGAATTACAAGTCAAAACTGTGAGTTTTGGACAAAACATACAGATGCAAATTACTTGAAATATGAACTAAAGAAGAAGCTGGATAAGTCCAGCTGATCATGGGATTAATACGATGGACAACACTGAGAATCCCATTTATTTTTAGCTCATCCCCGTTTTCTCCTCTTGCAGACAGAAAGGTATCATTGTTCACAGAAGAAAGTTCTAAATAAAGTTGAGCCCAGGGTAGGTGTGGAGGAATGTTAATCCTGTAACATTCAAATGGATTCACTGAACCCTGATGCTTGTGTCATACCTCGTAGGGATGCTGTCTCAATATTGGACATCGAAAGTTTCTTCAGTCGTTTTTTCCCTCTTTTTGCACTGTAGATGGAATTGATTCTTTGGACAAGCTGCAAAACAAGAAAATGAGTAATCAGTAAGACCAAACGCTTTTCTGTTCAGGAGGCTTTTAATTAATCTATCAAAACAAAGAATTTGACCATGGATGATAGGCCAGCCAAACCCCGCAAAGCCTTTACTATTTCAAAATGCATTACTTATCTCTTATTTTGAATCCCATTTGTTTGACTTACTCATTTTGAATCTCATTCCTTTACCTACGGATATATTTTTTAAAAAATAACTCAGAAACCTAAATCTCATTTTCAAAAATCTCATAGACATTAGCAATAAAAGCACAATGAGCCTGAGGATTCAAAGGTAGTTGTTATCCTCTACCACCCTCATTCCTCTCTATGCTATTATTTCTCTCTTCATTTGCATTGTCTTAGTAAGCGATCCATTAGCCATATCCAACTTCGCCAAACGCTCATGAACCTTAAGAACATATTTTATTTTGAAGATAAGAGTAACATGTGTTGGCACCTCTCTGAAGAGATGGTCCTAACTTCTTAAAGCCTTTTCAGGTACAGAGCGACCCAGCTGCTTTGAAGCTGTATTGTACCATATTGAGGATCAGGCCCATACAGACACCTCCTCCCCCCCCCCTTCCAACTCATGCTGTACTTACGTTACTTCACAGGTGCTCTATCTACTGTCTCCAATCTTACTCTTATCTACAAGAGTATTTTGAAGTTAGCTACTAGCGCTGGGTTTAGCTGGCTTTAACCAGCACTAGCCAGAATTTTAACTCCTGGTAATCATCTTTCTGACTTCCCTCAGAAGGGCTAATGCAGATGACAACTGCCTATCCAAAAATATCTGAGAAGATAGAATATATTAATGGGAACTTGGGTTTAGTGCCTTCAACAGGAAGCTGGGATTACTAAGAATTCGTAATTAAACCGAATATTATAACTTCTGTAGTGCCATAAATATGTAGCAATTAATCTTCATAATGTTTTATGGGTCAGGAATAGTATCATTCCATAGCAGCTATACTCCTAGAACCATGCTACATTTTGCAGAAGCTGTTTGATCTCAGTTTGCAGAGAGAAATAAACTCAGTGAAACTAATTCACCATAGACAGGGTAGAAAGTCAGTAACAGAGCACAGACTGGAACAAAAACTCATGAGACCCCTCCAACAGAGGATGCAGGTCTGGCCCAGAACGAACAGTTTTAAGTATTAAAATCCTCACTTGTTTTCCCATGTGAAGCAGTATCAGGGATTTTGCCTGTACATGCTGACTGAGCCATGTACAACCCACCAGTAAGGCTCAGCTAGAGTTTCTCAGCTTGTGGCCATGCTGCTGGCTCTGCCTGCTGGGAACCTGCACAGCACCACAGCAGAACCAGCAGGATGAAACCCTGCCCGGCTCCCACGTGTGCTGGCAGAGGAACTCCTGCATGTGGGCACTACACAAGGCATCAGGAACCAGGAGTGAGGGGCCTTGCTGGGATTTTTCACTCCCTGTGCTGCGCTACTTGGCAATTTTTCTGCTTGAGCTACTTCACTAGGGGTAAAATACCTGCACTGTGGTAAGAAAAGCCCAGATGTTTAAAGCATTTGGATATTCCTTCACAAAGCTGGGGGTGGTACCGAACAGGAGTTTCTCAGGTTTGACGTCTTCCCTCTAATAACTAACATTTTCTCAATAAACCCCTGAGATTCTCTAAAATACATGATTCTAGGGGCTACAGTGATCAAAAATAGAAATTATCACAAGATTTATGATAAAACTATGAATATTCATATGCTGAAAACATAATTTCACACAAGGAATAGGTCTGTTCCTTAAATAAAAAATAAAAATAATATTAAAAAAAGAAAGCTGGATACAAAACTAACAGCCAAACTTTCCAAGTTTTACTCAAAACCAAGCAGTAAGTTACTCTGTAAGTCACTCTTAACTTTCTTCACAGACGTATGCTCATTTGTGCAGTAAAACAGTATATTCCAAGAAAGTAAAAATATAGTAAATTAAGGATGTAGGAGTATTTCCTTATTTTTGTTTGTTTCCTGCTTAAACAGAATTTCAGACTAATTGACAGGAACATAAAAATCTCCCTCTACTCACAGTATTTACAGTCATATACTTTAAAATATGCTTTCTAATAAGAACAGAGCTAAATATACAGTAAAAATCAACTTTGTTCACAAGCTGAAAATAAATATATTGGCTATTCTCCCCGTCTCTGTTGCTATTGTACTAGAAAAGGTTTGCTGGGTTTTTATGTTGTTGTTTGGTGGCTTGGGTTTTTTTCACATCCCATTTTGAATTAGAAACTCCTTGAAAAATGGAAAATTAATTTTTACTTCAAACACATCAGACATCAGGGTCCTCAGGATGGGATAGGTTGTGAGTAAATGAAGTGAACTGTATTAGGCCAATAAAGTTATTTTCCTGAGACCAGTAAACAAATGATGGGGAAAAAAACCACTTCAGATGCTGCTGCATGTTATAAATAATAATTCCTTGGCCATCACTCATTCAAAATCATAAAGTGAGGTACATAACAATGCTCTGGCCAACAGAGCTTAAAGCAAAATGTGGAAAAAAAGAATTGGCTTAAAATCAACTCTGTGCAAAGATGGCAATCAGATGTTTGCTACTCTTGGACCTAGGGCAGAGTTACCCACTTGCAGGGAAGGGATTTTCACAGTACAGCTCTATGTAAAAAAGGAGTACACCTTGGCTCCTGAGAGTTATTGTTTCTGTTTTGATTTCAATTTTCCTTTAACTCCAAATAAACAGCTTTCAGTGATGGCTAAAGGCTGGATAGAAATTTGCAAGCTCTTGCAGACAGGTGACCTATCCTCGGCATAAGTTTAATCACCATGCCAGTACCTTTGGGATTCTCCTTGCCCGCCGTGTAGACAGAAGCTCACTTGTGGTACTCAGGCTGTCCTCATTGAGGCTGGAAGGGGAGGAGGGAATGCCAAGCTGAGCCAGAAGCAGCATGTCATCGTGGCTGTGCCGCTTGGGCAGCCGTGGTAAGCGGTGGCTCTTCCTTTCTGACCAGTTCCCGACGCGCAGTGACTGGCTGCTGGGCTTCGAAGGTAGCTGCAGGAACAAGAACAGCTTGAGCTCTTCACCTCCTCAGCAACACTTAGTGCAGAAGCAGTTCTTTGTGAGCGAGTGGTGGCTACACAAGGACACCACGCCAGGTAAGCCACTGCTCTGCTGGATATGTGCAAAGAGAAGGTTTAAGGTCAAAAAGAAGGGACAGGGGTCAGTATCTAAGACTTTAAAGTTCAAAGAAAACAATACTACTTTTTTGCTGTGGTGCATTTCCATGCACCCACATCACATCAACATTACAGGCCTTCAAACCTAACTTAAAGGCTTGGCTGATATCAGAACACTGACCCAATGGCCTGATCCATCTCTTTCATGTGCAGTAGTGAAAATCAGGAGCAATTACATCAAAGTCGCTATTTTATCCTAGAGAAAGAAAGTAGATAATCAAGCTTGCTGTACTTCCATGGTGTTAAGATGCTTTAAGATCCGCCAATGTGCAGAGGCACAGTAACAGCTTTGTCTTGCGTTCCCCCAAAAACTCCCTTTCAAACTCCAAACTCTTATTACAGAGGGAAGGGAAAAAGCTCCCTGACAGGATTAAGCACCAAGTAACAGCTATCTTTAAAAAAAAAATGGGCCTCTTTAAGAGCAGTCCTTTGAGCAGCTCTGCCCAGCTCTCAGGAAAGTTAATTGGCAGGCTGGCGAGGCTGGGTCCCTGCCTCCTCTTCCCAAACACAAACGCTGCAAGAAGCTTAACCAGCACATCTAGAAACAAGTACTATTACGTCAAACAGCTGTCAGTTGGCATTTACTAATATTCTATTAGCAGTATTATGAGCTATAAACCTTCAGTAATCAATGTCCTATTTGTTCTACTTGGAGTGCTTATTACAGTGCCATCATATCTGGGATTAAACATAAGTTTCTGTATGTGTTGTGGGCTTTACATCACAAATACAATGTCATCAATAAAGCAATTTTTTTATACCTGATGACTTAAAGAACTGAAAATAACAAATGGGAAAGGAGAAGATACAGCGGGATTCAAAATGACCACAAGCCAGTGTTTCTGAGGTCTCTGCTTACCACAGGTTAGCATGCCAGGAAAATCTGCAGCAGTCTATACTTTAATGAAAGGAATTCTTTTTCAAGATGATTGTTGAAAGCCTGCTGACCTTCTGATCTCTTCCATCTTGTTTATCAGCATCCATGACTCAAAAGTCATGTTGCTAATCCAGCTATGTTGCTATGATGGAAAAACTGGGTGATAAATCATTGCCAAAGCTGCCATTCTTCAGGAAATTGAGACTTTTCTATTTCTGGTCATTGAAGAATTACCCAGACCCATAGTTGGCCTGCTGTTAGTGTCTCTTTGCTTTAAATATCAGCACAATGACAGTGCAATTATGGCAGGACTGACTCCTGGCAGGAAAATCCTGGCAGAATTTCAGTAAGAAGTTACCACAATAAAGATACAGCCCTGTTGCAAAGATACCAGAGAGTACTTGTTTACTGAGGAACTTTACAGAAGTCATTTTAATCTGTATATCCTTTGGTCACCCTGTGTAAAACAGAGCACAGTGGACAGTATCTTACTATGGACCTATATATGGTTCCTACCCTAGCAGTATACCCTGTTGTATCTTCTAGATGCTACACAATTCCTGTTCACACACACAGAGACAAAAATAATTGTTATGCATAGTATGTCTCTCACTACGAGATTATCTTTATGGCTGCAGTTTCTTTCTCCTTACTCTGCCTGATTACTACTTTCCACTTGCTCCCTTTTCAGTAGCTTTGCTGAAAAGTCTCCTGTTTTACAAATGATGTGCTAGGTGCATACTAAGAATCCTGGTAATACTTTTTTTGTCTCCTGGACTGCAATGCTCACACGCACACAAAATAAGTGAAAGAAAATACATTCAGTTTTGTTCTAGGTCTCTTTACAAGGCAAAAATGTAAATTGTTGTAACCTTTTGTTCAACTGCAAATTTTCTGTTGATTCAGTGCAAACTGAAGTTCCTTTCAAAGGCATTTTGAATCTCAAAATTAAGTATGTGATAGAATTTACATTTTTCCTTATGAACACAATGATCCCATAAACAACAAAGCACCTGGCATTTCACAGCATTCACAAAAAACAGACTGCCGCTTTGGAAAATTCACCACAAAATGGAAAGTCTTCAGGGTTCCTGGTCTTTTACTTTATGCTGTAAACACAACTTACACAGCCTTGTTAAATGCAGACACTCAGGTTTTTCTGATTATTTTATTATTCATTTATTTATTGGGGGGGCATACTTGGCATTCTCCATGTTACTATAAAACACACTACACTATGTACTTCAAATGAGCAAAGTCACAATAGGCCTTGCGTCACAATACGTGGGCAAGACTTTTTCCCTCCTCTCCCTACTAAAAAGCCCAGCAGTGAACGCAGAGGCAATTCACAAAGAGGTGCAGCCACACAAATAATTTAGGGCTAGATTCAGCTCACAACCAACCAGCTGAAGGAAGCTGCTTAAATGTATCAAGCCGTAGCCGGCACAAAGAGGCATCAGCTTCAGCAGCGCAGCACTGGGAAGCTGAGCTACAGCTGCCAAGAGCATTGCCTGCAACGGTTGCTGCGTTTGATCACACTAGTCTTCCTGATAACCTTTCTCATTCACTATGGCTGGCCTTCCTCCTATGCCATGGCTGATTTTCTTGCCAAAGTTTTAAATAAGCTTCAAGCCCAGAGCACCGGGCGCTGCCGTGCCATTACCTGGGGAGGTGATGTGTATTTCCTGTCCTGCGGCGTCCACATCCTGTGCAAAGAATCCAGGGAATTCTCGGAGAGCTGGTGGGATTTTCGGCCCGCGTGACGGCCTTTCAGCTCCACATCCTCATACGGGTTTTCCTTGGGTGACTCGCCTTCATGGTTTGGTTTTTTTTGTGATTTTTTTTTAAGAAAAGAAAAACAGACAGGAATGTAAAGTTAAAAAAAAATAAAAATCATGTGAACCAAGTGAAAGGCTTTTAGAAAAGCTCCTCGGCTTTCAGCATGACTCATCCCTCTAGCTGCAGCTGGAAGTATTTGGAGGAGAACTTGGCTATGAGGTCCACAAGTTTCTTTGGTGTTTTTTTTTACTGCCTTTTTTTTTTTTTTAAATAAAATGCAAAGATTTCACAAGACGTGCTTCTGAGCATCTGCAGCTGTGGAAAATTTATTGATATATAAAAGCTAAGGCGCATAACTACTTTAAAGTGTATCAGTAGATTTTATAAATCTATAGCAGCCCCTTGCAAGGTAAAATGAATAGCAATAAATAACTCTTCTCAACATACCACCCTTACACACAATAAGACAACTTTTATTTCATGCTACCTTCATTTTTCTCTTCCCCTGAGGGAAAAAAAAAAAAGTAAATAATAAAAACTTTGGCTCAGCAGTGCCAAGAGAGAAGTTGGAAATGTAAAAGATGAAGGAAGAATTTCTGCCTCAACCATACTGCATCCTCAAAATGTTCTTTAAAACACATTATGCCTTTTAATTAAGCAGCTGTTCACTTCAATTTATGCAAAATTAATATCTCCCAGAAGGAAACTCATCCAGTAATATATAGAGGCTTGAACAGTTAAACACTAAATGTGACAAATGAAAAATACATCAAAAAGCAGACTGCAAACTTGGAATTTTTAGCATTTGAAAACCAGAACCAAAATTTATAGTCCAGATTTAAATGAGATCCAATATCCTTTGGCAGCCTAAGGAACAGTAGAATAATCCACCACCCTCTTCTCAAAACTCCTGAACTCACTAAACCTCTTAATGAACTAAGAAACACAAAAATGAATGAGTACCACCAGTAAAATGAACGTTTTGTATCCATTTCTCCAGATGGTTCATAATGAGGAACTGGTTGAGAACTTCAGGTTTTTCAAACATAGGGTCATTCCAGTTTCCCAACCATCTTACACAGAAAATCATCCCCAAAAAAGTGATCTACTCAAATTGAAGACTTGAATTTGCAGAAACTCGAAACACACAGGAAGTTCAAAGCTTTTGAACCAACTTGCTTTTGGTTTTATATCTAAAGATGACTTTAAAACTCATGGGATTAGTACAACATACATTGCAATACAAGCTATTAAATACAAGAAATTCAGGCTTTCCTGCCTACTGCATCAAATGAGGACAGAAAGATATAGCGTGGTTTATTGCTCACACTTTTACAAAAAAATATTCACCACTTTTACAGAGATGGGAGCTGAAGCATAGGTGTTTTCAGTGAGAGCAAGGCATCGATTAATACCCTGCTCGTTTGACTATCCTTTTTTTATTCTAGACAGAATATTACATTTCCTTATTGTACAACAACAGCAGTTTGTGCTTTCTACTTTATTGGTAAGCCTGGAAGTGTGAGACTGCTTGATTCGTCAATTATAGCCATAAGAGCTTTTGCTTAGCAAGTTCACTTATTCACAATACAAGTAAAAATACAGTTTTGCTTCAGTAGCGCATCATAATAAGATTTCTAGTCAAATATAAGCACAAGAGTGAATGTTTTAGCTTTATTTTAATTAGATGCCTGAATAACTGCTGCTCGTTAAGGATGTCTGAATTGGCAATCACAGCTTATTATTCTACCCAGAGGGAATCTGATTCTAGAGGCAGCACTCTCATCACAGTCAATGGAAAGAACACCTTCAGGTGCATGAGGTCCTTAGAAAAAGTGCTTTTGATGAATGCAATGAACAGGATAAATCTTAGGCAACAAATATTCCTAAAAAAATTTAAAGCTACAAATGTCCTGGGAGGACTATGGAATTGATCGGTTCACTCTGTAGGAAGAAAAATAAATAGATATTGCACACTGATTCTGTTACTTGTAAACTCTAGAGCTCTAGATATGATAACCATAACAATAAATAGCCAACTTTGCAAAATGCAGTTACTTACTCAAAGCTAATTGGACTGTACTAGCATAATAAAATTTCTTGTAAGCCCAAGTCAAGTATAGGTCAAGCTTAGAATGGATTAACAGATTTCAAAATGCCCAGCTACATGACACAGTGCTTAAACATATGCTTCCTTATGAAAACAAATGCTATTACATTAGTCTGCACAGTATCCAAACTCCACAGAAGGAACAGGCCCATCAGTTGAAAAGAAACCTTTTTTAAAATGTAAAGCATTTATAAGTTTTAGAGTAATTCTCTTTCCAAGACACAATGTAAAACAGCCTGAACCCAGTTAAACTCAACATTGCTAATGTTGACCTAAAATATTAAGTATAGAAACAGGCCTAGCGAAGTCTTGGATGAGAGAAGAGGGAGGAGCAAGGAACCATGAGCCGAGGCTGCTTTTCTGACTCATTTTCTACCAAAAGAAAGCTTGGGCCAAATTCCTCTTCAGTGTAAAGTGGAGGTCACTGGAGACACCACAGGGATTTTAACCCTTTCCCTAGAGCTGTGAGAGCTTCTTCAGATGACTGGTTTGCTGTTTAAGGCCACCTATTTCCTTTATTTTTCTCATTTGCTTAAAAATCAAATTATTTCAGGGTTGTGGTAGGTTTTTTTCATTTTGAAATGATGCCTTGAGACCAAATATGCCTCACCTATTCTTTCTTTCTAAGGAATAACATTCCATACCAAATCTCTGATAATGAAATAGTCTGTTCAATCTGAAACAACCTGGTTTTGCTGATTTGCCATTTGAACCAAGTATTTAGTTTGCCCAGTGAACTAGAAGACATAATTTATTCATCTAGGTCTTCAGCAATTTTCAAACCTTAGACAACCAATATTTTTTAGTATATAGGTTCTTCCTGGTAGATGAGACACAGAAGACCCGATACACAAAAAGAGCATTAGGCAGCCCAGACAGTCTGGTTTCCGTACAAGTGACAGGAAACCCAAGATGTCAAGTAAACTGCCTTAGAGCAGCATTTAACCCCATCTGACTGCACAGTGACTCCCTGCCATGGCAGAAAGACATGGGAAGTAGTAGCCACCAGCAGGTATGGGTCCCAGACCAGTGGGAGGCTCTGAGGAAGAGCTGCAGTGGTGGCCGCTACTGCTGCAGCACAAAAATGAGGAAAGTTCCCATAGCTGGGCTGGCTCAGAGGTCTGCAGCTTTGATCTCTGCGTTTCTCCTCAACACCATCACTCCTCTAGTCCCAAGACCCAGGCAGAGAATGTTCACAAGCTGCAAGCTGCAGCGCTTTTGCATTCGTTTGGATTTGCTGCAAAAGGAAAACACATTTAGAATGAAAGAGCAAGGAACATCCTTGTTCCTTCCATATGGATGTCTCTATTGGAAGCCAAAAGGAGAAGCATTACGCAGTATAGAGGCTAGGCTTGTCTTAATGAAGCTGATCCAACTGCCGCACAAGACAACAGCAGACCAGCGCTGACTTCAAAGGAAGCTGAATCAAATCTCCAGAATGCATACGGTCACATGGAATAGCAAGTCTTTGTTAACTACTGTCTCTAATCATCATCCCTGCCTCCAAATCTGTTCCCTTTATAAGCATTTTTTTCAAGTTTCCCACTCTCTTGAATTCTACGTACCGAACTGTTGAGTTAACACAGGGCATTTATCTACACGACATTTATCTTCTGAAGATCTCACATGCAATTTAATGATCGGTCCACAGGGGAAAGAGAAAAGAAAAAAAAAGATAAAATAACCAGTGATCTTTAGAAAAATCCTGAGGAATGCAGTGCCTTCAGCTTAAGCATCGATGACTTTCCTCCAGCAGTTGCAATTCCTCACTCTGTGATGCTCTGCAAGTCAGCCCCACTGTGTCCTGAGGCAGCGCACAATGTTCCTCTGCTCAGCCTCTCACACATGGCAAATGGGAAGCAGACTCAGCAAGCCTGTCTCAAGCTGAGAAAGGAGCGAAAATAAGGCTGAGGGGAAAAAAAAAATGCAGGCAGACACTTCTCTATAAATGGCAGAAAGCAGGGAAACGCATCATTTCTTTCTAGATGGGAGGAATAATTATCAGAGGAATGAAGTGATTCACTGAGTGCTGATTATAACTCCTGCCTTTTGCACTGCCAGGAGGTGAGAAGAATCAAAGAGCAGGTAGACAATAAGGGAAAGGGCTCACCAACTTGTGTTAAGCTGGGTGCTGAATAAGGAGCCAATGCTCACAGAGGAGCTGCTGTCTCCAGACGGTGATGCGGAGTGCCCAAGCTACGAGCCTACTGCTTTGCCTGCTGGCTACATAGAAAGCCCAGGCCCCTGAGCTGTATGACTGAGACAGACAGTTAGCAACTCACAAATAACACCGTGTATTTCCCACACACTAGAGCATGTGCACAAAATACAGGGCAATTAATGTATTTTACATTCTAATGAACTGGGAGATGAAAGCTTCAGCTGTCATTTGAAGAGAGACTTGGGGAAAAAGCAGCACATAACTCCAGAGGCAAGGAGTTGGAAATAGTGGCAATAAATGGGCAGAAAAAGAGGCCCAGATAGGCAGAATCAGGACTGAATAACAGACAAGGGGAAACACCCAAGTGAGCAGTCTGTAAGAACCGCTGATGCTTGTGGCACCTAA